>NC_047662.1:18533019-18833019 GCF_011762505.2 Arvicanthis niloticus
CCAGAAAACAGTAACTCTTTTATGTCATCTCTACTGTCCAAATCCAGCACATTTAGTTCTTTTCATCTCACTATTACCCTGGTTCTTAGTTCTCTCTAATCTACTACTACTAATCCTGATCACAGCTCTAAGCCCTTATCCACAAAGCAATAGAAAAGCATCCTGTAAAGATGAAAGACCTGTTACTCCATGCTTACGAACTTCAAACATTTTCTAATTCTGTATGCAATAAAATACAAACTTCTTACGGTAGAAGAGCCTTGACTGCTTCATCTCATATAATTCTACTTTTAATTTGTTTTTAACAAACATTAGCTTTTTCTCAGTTACTTTACTATAATAAGTTACTCCTTGACTTGGACACTAGCTCTATGTTAATCTTTTGGAAAGCACTCTGTTCTTTGCATGCCATATACTCTTGAGTTATTAAGGTCTTGCCTGAAATAAAACCTTATAATAGCTAACCATAAAAACATTCTGGGCGAGCCTGGTCTACAGAGTGAGTTCCAGGACAGCCAGGGCTACACAGAGAAACCCTGTCTCGAAAAAACCAAAAAAGAAAAAAAAAAAGAAAGAAAGAAAAAAACATTCTGTAACTTCCCCTTTAAAATATTTTTACTACAACGTAGAATTATTTTCTTGTCTTAGCTCTTTTCTGAGATGTAGGCCTTCTAAAGGTAGAACGGGCCTCTTTTACCCACCACTGTGCCTTACTGGTCAGCAAAAATTATAATGAGCACATACTGCAGGGATGAGTAGGACACAGACAGAAGGGATGACTGTATAAACAGTCAGTACAGCAATTCAACCAAGACAAAATGGGCAATAGAAATTAAGGTTTCAGACTAAACAGAAGTTCTGCAGAAAAGATCCATGATCTATTCTAGATAGTATAGAACTGAAGTTTAGCCTTAGATAGGTCATCTAAATAGATTTTATAGTACTTGGGCAGTAGTGATGCACACCTTTAATTCTAGCGCTCAAGAGGCAGAGGCAGGTGGATCTCTGTGAGTTCAAGGTCAGCCTGCCTGGTCTACAGAGGAGTTCCAGGACAGACAGGATTACACAGAGAAACCCTGTCTTGAAAAAACAAAAATGAAAGAATGAATGAGAATACTTAAGAATAAATCAACTTAGGACTGAAAAGAGAAGTAGCATAGGGCAACCTTTAAGTTAAAGAAAGCGTAAATCCAGAGTAATAAATGACAGCTTCAAGTAAAGGGAGAAGACAGTATGACTGGATGACAAGGGAATATAGTAGTTTTATAAGAGAAAATCATGGTCTTAAAACAGTATTTTCAAATGATATGGGGGGAAATGGGGGAGGGAGAGACAGGGAGAAAGACACACACAGAGAGAGGAGGGGAGGGAGGGAAGGAGAGAGGGAGGGAGAGAGAGAGAGCATGCGAGCGCATGCCAGTGTGCACAGCAGCAGGTGCTCCTATGGTGTCATGCATCTGTAGAAGTCACAGAACAACTCTCATGAGAGGGCTCTCTCTCCAATCTCTGTAATCTGGGAGTCGAACTTTGATCCTGAGGCCTGCAGGAAGAACACCTCTACCAGCTGAGCCATCTCACTGGTCCAATTTCAACATTTAAAAGTGAAATGCAGGCCAGGTTGGTGGCACACTCCTTTAATTCCAGCACTCTGGAGGTGGAGGCAGCTAAGTCTCTGTAAATTCAAGGCCAGCCTGGTCTACATAGCAAGCCTGGTCTATATAGCAAACTCCAGGCCTTTCAAGGCTGTAGGGAAATGGCTCAGTGGGAAGAGTGTTTGCTGTGAAAGCAAGAGAATCTAAGTTCAAATCCCCAACACCCACATACAATGTGAAAATGAATGGAAAGTAGTTTGAATCATTTGTAATAGTCAAGGGATAGTCTTATTCAGTGCTTTCACACACTATATATGGTCTTCTGCTTTGCTTTTTGAGATAGAATCTCATGTATCCCAGACTGTTCTTGAGTTAAGCTTTTTTTCTAAACTCCTAACCTCCAAGTGCTAAGACTACAAACAAGTATTCCCATGCATGACTCCAGTTAAATATGTAAGTATGTGGACCTGTGATATAAAATATACTTCTCAATCAACTACATGGATTCAATTAGAATCTTTAAAAATTTATGTAGACAGGTTAATGGGAAATGAGAACTGTCTTCTCCCTAATCCTAAAAAGCTATTGCCTTTGTAGAGGGCTAGAGAGCAAAAGCTCTGGCAAAAACCAAGGTTCGATTAAGACAAAGTGAAAAGGAAATTCCATAAATCAAGAATACTTAGACATTTATTTAGTCCAACTACTGTTAAAGCAGAAAGAAGCAACTGAGATACAGGAGACTTGAACTCTTAGTTTACTATATATCTCCTTTTGGGAGAGCATTTATATTTATAAATAATGCAACAGATTCCCACAAACCAACTTCTAAATGCATTTTTGTTTTACCTGTAACTTTACTGAACTCTTCCAGAATGTTCTCTTTAGTTTTATTCTTTGGAATGGATCCAACAAAAAGTCTGTTGTTTGCCACAGAAATGCACACTCCCAGGTGTTTACCAGGGCGAATCTCATAGCTGTCACACTGCAAGGAAGAAAAAAACCGGAGACCCCCAAACCACCCCAGACTGAGGACAACTAATATTACTGAGGACAACTAGTATTAATCTAAAGAGCCCACAATTTAAGATTAAACACTCACCAAGCTCCCTCACATTTGCAGAAACCTGAGTGCAGATTTTAAGTTTGTTACAATCTCCAGCTATAGCTTAGTTCTGTAACCCTACTGTTCATCCATATAAAAGGAGCTCAAAGCTCGTCATTTTAACCCTGAATCTCTCCCCCACCCTTCCCTGTTTTTTGTTTTGTTTTTGAGACAGGGTTTCTCTGTATAGCCCTGGCTGTCCTGGAACTCACTGTGTAGATCAGGTGGGCCTTGAACTCAGAAATCCACCTGCATTTCTCTACTTCCCAAGTGCTAGAATTAAAGGCATGCACCATCACTGCTGATTTATTTCAATTTTATCTACCTGAACATTCCTTTCCAGAGAATTTCAGAAGGAATACCTGAAAACATTTACTCAGAGTCCTTGAGGATAAAGTTAGATATAGATCAGCAATAGCCAAATAATTACATATAAAAAGAAACAATTAACTTTAATCAATGCCAAAAAATCTTTTAGGAATTTCACACCGTATACAAACCACAATTCTGAATAAAGTTATCAAGTATCAGAACACTTTCAAAACTTTATGAAGACAATAAAAAATGTGATGAATTCTTTAATAAATTTTATGTTTTAACATTACTTACCACTAGTTTACTAAAAGATATAATTTTAAAAGTTATCCATGGGACTGGTGAGACAGCTCAGTGGTTAAGAGCACTGGCTGCTCTTCCAGAGGTCCGGAGTTCAATTCCCAGCAACCACAAGGTCGCTCACAACCATTTTACCGGCATCCTGATGCCCTCTTCTGTCATGCAGGAACACATGCAAATAGAGCACTCATATATATGAATAAATAAATCTCTTTAGTTACCTATACACTGTCAAAAACGAGAAAATAAAGCCCTGAAATGTCCTTAATATTGAATAAACAAGTTTAAAGAGAAAAATCCAACAGAAAAACTAAAAAGCTGGACCAAGCTAATAAAGGACTAATTCAAACTCACTAATGAAACAAAAACATTTGATGGATACAGCTGTCTTAAAAAAGAACAAGAACTGCCACACCACATTGCATATGCTCTTAGATGTCTGGCAAAAATCTGCCAAAAACAGTAACACTGTCACTTTAATACACTGAGAGAGAAAGAGTACAGGCCATCCTCAAAACTTAGTTCTGCTCTAAGAAACACAAGGTGGTAAAAAGTTCTTGGAGAAAGGGAAGCCACAGAAGGCTGGCTATTACATAGCAGAAAAGGAGAGATTTAGAATACACTTTGTTAACTGCACAGCACAGCTGGATTGTGATAAAAACAAAACAGATGCACACTATTTCTTCCAGTTACACTCTGCAGAACCACCTCAGCCTCCATTCTACTTCAGCACCAAATCTAAAGCTCAACAGCAAGAAGTGACAGACAGCAAAAAGAAAAAACTGAATTTGTTTGCTACTAAATAAAATCATGCTAACCAATCTGTTAACTTAGAATTATAATCAGAAAAAATAAAACAAAAGGTTACACACCAAATCAGACAATATAAAGATATTAAAAGGACTAAAGGAAATGAAACAATGGTAACTGCAAATGTTTTTGAATTGGTTTATTCTCTCAAATGGTAAGTTCTTAGACAATGGATATTTATCACATACCAGTTTAACTGCTTCCTGGGCAGCTTCTTTTCCACAGAAGGTGATAAATGCATAGCCTCTGTTCTGACCAGAGAGTGGATCCATCATGAGGCGTAGATCCCAGATAGGACCAGCCTTCTCAAAAAGGGGCACCAACTCATCCTCATACAAGTCTCTTGGAATTTTACCTACGAAGACCTGAAATAAAATTAAACATAAGTACTTCATTTTAGAACCAGAGTTCCTGTCTCTTATTAGAGGATAAAGGCATAAGATACTTAAGGTAGAATGGGGGCAATTTGAATCTGGCAGTTGATTTGGATTAAATGTGAATCCTACCTTTTAATAAAGTCAGGTGGCTGAGGTTACACAGGCATTTATTTGTGAGGCAGAGGCAGGTAGATCTCAATATGTTCTGAGGCTAGCCTCATCTAAACAGGTAGTTCCAGACCTGCCAAGATGAAGACCTTGTCTCAAAAAACAAAACAAACATAAAAAAGCCTTAGGGCCATCAACAAAAAGTTAAGGTCTATACTGAAAATAAAACATACTGGTAGCTGCACAAAACTGTACTAACAACTTCAAATTTTAAAATTTTATAATTTGCCTTTTCTCACAGATCTCTGTGAGTTACAGGCAACCAGGACTACAAAATGGGATATTGTTAAAAGAAAGAATGAAGAAAAGGCTAATCTGTACCTTCATAGAAATATGATACTAATCATTTTTATAAAGCAGTAACTTAGTAAGAAAATTAACCTGGCTTTCTTTCATCAAGTTTTCTCAATATTAAAATCTTCATTATCTAAAAAAGCAACCTTGCCGGGCGGTGGTGGCACACGCCTTTAATCCCAGCACTTGGGAGGCAGAGGCAGGCGGATTTCTGAGTTCTAGGCCAGCCTGGTCTACAGAGTGAGTTCCAGGACAGCCAGAGCTACACAGAGAAACCCTGTCTTGAAAAACCAAAAAAAAAAAAAAAAAAAAAAAAACCAAACAAAAAACCAAACAAACAACCCCCCCCAAAACAAACAAACAAACAAAAACACACCCACAACCTTAATAGTTTTCAAAAACTCTTGCCAACCCCCCTCCTCCGCCTCCTTCCTAAGTAGCTTATCATTCTTGGCTAGCACACTGAATTCTAAGGTGTGAAAAAAATTATTTTTTACGGTTTAAGGAAGTCATAGTATTTCTTTAATTGTAAACAAAAAAAATTACAAAGTAGGGTTAAGTTATAAGATAATAACATTAAAGTAGAAAATTAGCAGTTACATCAAACATTTCAAATTTCTCCAACATCCATATTTGGGGGTAGGGGGACAGGGATGAGTTCAAGACAGAAACTTTCTGTGTAGCCCTGGTTGTCCTGAAAATTTCTTTGTAGACCAGGCTGGCCTCAAATTCAGTGAGCTGCCTGCCCCTGTCTCCCGAGTGCTCCATTAAAGCTGTGCACTGCATGCCTAGCCCTAAAACAATCTTCTGATAAAACATTTACAAACCATAAAATCTAAGACAGTAAACTTTTACATGAGAAAAATTTTCTAGTGAAAACTCATCTACATCAATACTTTAAATTCTGAACAATGACCTAAACCATAGAAAACTAATAAAGTGACAGAAGCATTCTGAACCATGACAGACATCACTGGGACTGGGTATATATATATAGCTCAGTGGTAGAGTGCCTCCCTTGAATGAGTAAAACCCTGGCTTCAATCCCTAGCACTGCAAATAAGAACGTAAAAAATTTTATTATTGGCCAAGCGTGGTGGTATATGTCTTTAATCCTGCTCAGTACTCAGAGGCAGAGGCAAGCAAGGCTCTGTAAATTCAAGGCCTGACTGGACTATATAATCTAGCTTCAAACCAGCCAAGGCTACATAGTAATACCCTGTATCAAAAATAAGTAAACAAAAATTACTTAACTCCAAAAACAGCTATGCAATGTTAAAAATTTCAGTTCCTACTGGTTGCATATATCCCAAATAATGAAAATAGGGGCCGGGCGGTGGTGGCGCACGCCTTTAATCCCAGCACTTGGGAGGCAGAGGCAGGTGGATTTCTGAGTTCGAGGCCAGCCTGGTCTACAGAGTGAGTTCCAGGACAGCCAGGGCTACACAGAGAAACCCTGTCTCGAAAGAAAAAAAAAAAGAAGAAGAAGAAGAAAAGCAAAATTGCAGTTATGAAGTAGCAACAAAAATAATATTGTCAGGAGTTCACCTCAACATGAGGAACTGTATTAAAGGGTCACAGCATTAGGAAGATGGAGAACCACTGAACAGAAGTTTAATATAATGGCCAAAGAAGCTTCAACCTGTATTCCCAGCTACTCATACAGAAGAGGTAGAAGAATCATTTGAGTCCAAGAGTTGAAGAGCAAGCAGGGCAAGACAGCAAAAATCCACTCTCTCCCAAAAAAATAATCAGGCAGCATATGACCTCATAGATATCCTGTGTATATTAGTGAGAATGAACAAAACTTGCTTCCCAATGCAGTCATAAAATACTAACTGGAGAATAAAATACCGCATAATCAGATTAGACATGAGTCTACATACTGTTTAAAATTAACAGTCATCTTCTTTTTTTTTTCTCAAATATGAGGCTGGAGAGATGGCTCAGTGGTTAAGAGCACTGGCTATTCTTCCAGAGGACCAGGGTTCAATACCCAGAACTCACATGACAGTTCACAACTGTCTGTAACTCCAATTCAGAGGCTCCAACATTTCTCTTAAAAGACATACATGCAGGCAAAACACCAATATACTTGAAATAAAAATGAATTTTTAAAAATTATTTTTATTTATGTATGTGTGTGCCTGCTTGTCTATATAGGTGAAGGCCAGAAAGCTGTGCTGGATTCCTCTGAAATGGAGCTACACACATCTGTAAGCCAACCAATGTGGGTGCTGGGAGCAGAATCCAGGTCCTTTGCAAGAGCATCAAGTGCTCTTAATCACTGAGCAACTTCCCTAGTTCCTTTTTTTTTTTTTTTTAAATTATGTGTTTTTGTGTTTGTTTTGTGTGGTTTAAGTACATATGGATTTAAGAACTGAATTTGGAGATGATTAAGTCTATTCTTTAGAGAAGACATTCTGTAAGTTACTTCTACAGGTATGCACTCATTAACAACTGCTAAGCACTAGTTATCCTGAGAATGAGAATGTACAGATTGATGGGTGTTTCTGCTGAAGAATAATAGCGAAGTGATTAGACGACCCAAAGTCAATTCCTAGAACCAACTGCCTGCAACTCAAGGTAGGCAGGGCCTCGGCACGCTGTTGCACACAAGTAATGTACATACACAAAGTAAAAATAGGTGCTGGGCATGACTTGAATCCTAGCACTTGGACAAGGTTGCAAATGGATCTCTGTGAGTTTAAGGCCAACCTGGACTACAGAAACCTATTGGTCTCTGCTCCCAACCTTGTAAGGATTACAAACATGCCACCAAGACCAGCTTTTACACTGATGCCAGGGATTAGAACTTGGGCCTCACTGGGCAGTGGTGGCGCACGCCTTTAATCCCAGCACTTGGGAGGTAGAGGCAGGCGGATTTCTGAGTTCGAGGCCAGCCCGGTCTACACAGTGAGTTCCAGGACTACAGAGAAACCCTGTCTCAAAAAACCAAAAAAAAAAAAAAAAAAAAAAAAAAGAACTCGGGCCTCAAGCACTTTACCCTCTGAGAGATCCTGTTTCAAAAACGTGGTAAGCCAGATGATTCAACAGGTAAAAATGCTTACTATACTAGCCTGACAATCTCTGAAATCCACATAAAGGTAGAAAGAGAGAACCAACTCCACCGAGTTGTCTTCTGACCCTGACATGCACACTATAAAATGCAAATCATAGTATTTATGTATGCTCCCCACCACCACACACACACACATACAATAAAGTTTTAAAAATAAGGGCTGGACGGACAGTTCAGTAACTACAAGCACTTGGTGCTCTTGCAGACAACCCAGGTTCAGTTTTCAGCCCCCACAATAGAAGCTCACAACACCTTGCACCTCCAGTTCCGTGCCACTGCTCTCGCATAGAAATTATTAAATCAATCAGTCTTATTTTTTAAATATGTGGTGGGAAGCAATTGAGGAAGACACCTAATATCGACCTCTGGCCTCAACGTGCCCATGCACACTGAATTTAAAAGCAGCATAGGTAGCTTCTTTTAAACTGTGTTGCCCTCTTGGAGGTGTCTCAGGATACCTTAAGAACAAAGAATATGGGGCTAGAGAGATGGCTCAGTGGGTAAGAGCACTGTCTGCTCTTCCAGAGATCATGAGTTCAATTCCCAGAAACCACATGGTGGCTCACAACTATCTGTAATGGGATCCGATGCCCCTTCTGGGCGTCAGAGACAAGATGCTCATATACATTAAATAAATAAGTCTTCAAACAAACAAAAAAAAAACAAGGAATCTACCTTAAGAACAAGAAATATACAGTTTATTCCATTTTAATTTAGTCATCTTGCATGTATGTTTATAAGGAAAAAACTCTAATGCTAAGAATTCTAAGCCACAAGTAGTGATGTAGTCTGCCACACAGAAAATTTGAAGACAGCCTGAGATACGAGATCCTTGCCTCAAACAAACAAGTAAGAACAATATTACAACTAATAGAAAAAAACTGACAGTTCAAAGAAAGTGAACTGTTGAACTATTTACATTCTCTGTTAGTTTTTGTGGTGCTAGGGTAGAACCTAAAGCCTTGTACAGATTAAATAAGGACCCCATCACCGAGTCTTATCCCTCCCTACATTTATCTGTTTAATTATTATTGATTGATAGAGTCTAATATAGGCTGGCTGGCCTCAAAAGCCACAGGAGCCACCTACCTCAAGAGCTGGGATTCTAAGTGTAAATCACACACCAATCACACCAGCCCTACCCTGCCACTGCCCCTTCACCCCCAGCACCTCCAACCCCAGTCTATTTTGAGATATGTTTTTGCTAACTGCCCAAACAAGCCTTGAAATTGAGATTCTCCTATCTCTACTTCCCAAGTAGTTTGGATTATAGGCCTGAGCCACCAGTCCCAGCAGAACCACACTTCTATACTGCTTTAAAAATACATAGACAAGGGGGATGTGACTCAATGGTGGAAATGCTTGCTTTAGCATGTGTGGGGCCCTGGGTTTGATCCTCAGCACTACGAAACACATATAAAGCATAAATGTCAATTTTGAAAGAGATCATGGCAGAAACAGTACATTAAAGGTGAAGGATTAGACTGGGATGGGTGGTCCACACCTCTAATCCCAGCTCTTAAGAGGTACAGGCAGGCCAATCTGGTTTAGATGATGACTTCTAGGTCAGCCAGAGCTGAAAGCCCTTGTCTCAAAATTAATTTATTTAATTAAAAAAAAGATTAAGGGCAGAGGATGGTGAGAAGCTCAGTGGTAAATACCCTTACTTACTAGAGAACCCAACAACCTGAATTCCATATCCAGGATTCACACAGTAGAAGAAAAACAATTCCCGTAAGTTGTCCTATGATCTCCACATGCGTACTAGACATGTGCATATATAAGTGTAATTAAAATTATTCATTAAGAAGTGAAAGATAGGCCTGGAGAGATGGCTCAGCAGTTAAGAGCACTAACTACTCTTCCAGAACCATGTGCAATTGGATCTGATGCCCTCTTCTGATGCCTGAAGACAGCTACAGTGTACTCACATACATAAAATGAATAAATAATTCTTAGAAAAAAAAAAGTGAAGAATAGAAGCTGTTAGAGAGGACAAGAGAGAAATAAGGCCAAAATATTACATATGTGTACCCTATGTTTCACTAATGGTGCATGCTTCTGTGAATAACTTAGGTGGCTCAGAGTTCCAATCTAACCCTACAGATTATCACATAACATGATGTTATTCTTTTATTACACTTATACTGGGAATGGGAGTATGCACCATGGCACACATGCTAATGTCAGAAGACAACTTGCAGGAGTTGGTTCTCTCCTTCCATCATGTGTTACAGGAATCCAACCCAGGTAGCCAGGTGTGGCAATTAAGCACCTTAACACACCAAGTCTTCTTACAGGCCCACACTGTGTGATTTTAAAACAGTCACAAACTAGTAATATACAGATGGTTCCAGTGTTTCTAAACCCAAAAATGCTTAGAATCTCTTTTGATATTAAGCATTAAGAAATAGAATCTACGCAGGGCAGTGGTGGCGCACGCCTTTAATCCCAGCACTTGGGAGGCAGAGGCAGGCGAATTTCTGAGTTTGAGGCCAGCCTGGTCTACACAGAGTGAGATCCAAGACAGCCAGGACTACACAGAGAAACCCTGTCTCGAAAAACCAAAATAAATAAAGAGAGAGAGAGAGAGAGAGAGAGAGAGAGAGAGAGAGAGAGAGAGAGAGAGAAATAGAATATGGGTCTAAAGTTATGGCTCAGAGGATAAGAGCACTGATTGTTCTAGAGGGTCTGTCTAGGTTCAACCCCCAGTACCCACATGGTGATTCACTACCATCTACATTTTCAATCCAGAGGATCCAATATCCTCTTCTGGCCTTTGCAAGCAGCAGGCATGCAACTGGTACATACATGCAGGCAAGATCACCTTTACACGTAAAATAATATAATTTAAAAAGTAGAATATTTGAACTATTGTAACATGAAAATGAAGGTCAAAAGAGCAAAAGGCAATGATCACAGTATACAGAGAAGACAGACCTTGACATTGATGCTGGGGCGGTGGCTCAGCAAGTAAAGATGTTTTCCACACAAGTCTGATGACTTAAGTTCAAACCTCAAACCCATATAAGGGTGGAAGGAATCAACTCAACTCCAAAGTTGTCCTCTAATCTCCATATAAACTACTACACATCAAACACATACATACACTTTTTTCCTTTGAAGTAATGGTAACTACAGTCACCTTTGTTTATCCATTTACAAACAAACAAAACAAATATGATCTTTCTTCTGATCATTTGGAAAGTTTCAGTTTTATGAGCATATAATTTGTAACAGTCTAAACCATCACTGTCTCCCTAAAAACTGTTCAAATGGGAGTCTGAGGAAACGTTTTTCTTCTAACTCTAATAGACAAAACTCTCAAGTCTCATAGTAATACTCCCCAAATAAGGAGCAGATACCATGACTATCTGAGAAGTTTCGTTTATCATCCTCCCTCCCACCACGCTGCTTAAGAGACTCCTACAAACACGCCTGGAACCAAAGCACTGAGAGGCTATCAAACAAGCTCACATAAGTCTTAGACTATGTGAGATCCAGCAAACTGCCTTGGAGCTTCGGTGAAAGCACCTGTCACACAAGCCTCAGGATCTGATTTCAGTCCCCACAACAAACGGACAGTGGAAGAGGAGCTGTTCCTCCACCCTCCACATGCCTACATTCATAGACACATCCTCTATCACACTCCAAATGAGATCCTACCCCACAAAAGAAAAAAGAAATCCTGTATCACTCAAGCTAGTTTAAATTTGTTATGAAAAGGCCAGAAATTCTGGGGTTTTTTGTTTTTTTAGATCTCTTTCATCAAATACTGTGCACTGTGTTCCTGGCACTAAATATAGACAATGGAAACATCCAATCAGAAAAGCTCCCTGCATAACCAGTGCTTTTTGTCACCTAGTTTCTCCATGTAAAGATCCAAGAGAGCTACAATAAATACTAACAAGAGAGTGAGAGGTACTAGAGCTGCAGGATGTGGGAGGGATGCAAGGAGTGGGGTGCTTGCCTAGCACACAGAAGTCTGGGTTGGATCCTCAGCATTACATAAACCTGCTGTGGAGTAAACTTGTCATCCCAGCATTCCAGCGGTGCAAGCAGGAAGATTTTAAGTTAGCTAGTTCTAGGACAACTTGGGCTATATCAAACTCTGTCTCAAAAAATAACAATGACAACAACAACAAACCAAAAGAACAAAGGCATGCCAGATGGTAGTAGAATATGCCTTTAATCCCAGCACTTGGAAGGCAGGAGCAGGCATTACCTCTGAGTTCGAGGCCAGCCTGGTCTACAGAGTGAGTTCCAGGACAGCCAGGACTACACAGAGAAACCCTGTCTCAAAAACAAAATGAAACAAAAAAATAAAATAAACATGAGCTGAGTCCAGTGACACATGCCCACAACCACAACATTCATAAGGGAGGCCTGCAAGTCACGGCAGTCTGGGCTATATACTAAGATGTAATTTCAAATCAAAGGTTTAGGTCAGGAGCACAGCGAAGTGGTGGAACATATGCTCAGAATGAATGAGGCCCCAAACTCAATCCCTAGCACAACAAATGTAAAAACTCTGCAAAATTAAAAACTGCTTTTCCTTTAGCAGTAAGCTCCAAGAATTATCTACATTTCTTTGCTTTAAGGTATCTATACTGGGCTGGAGAGATGGCTCAGCAGTTAAGAGCACTGACTGCTCTTTCAGAGACCCTGAGTTCGATTCCCAGCAACCAAATGGTGGCTCACAACCATCTGTCATGGGAACTGACACCTTCTTCTTGTGTGTCTGAAGACAGCTACAGTATATATATATATATATATACACACTGTATATATATATATATTAAATATTAATATATATTAATATATATTATATATAGTATATATACTGTATATTATATATATATATATATATATATTAAACCTTGAAAAAAAAAAAAAGATTTCTTTCTATACCAAGGTTAGTTAGTTACCCTTGCTGATAATGACACAAACTACACATCAATACTCCCAACACTAGCCACACTTGGAAAGTAATCAAGTACTTTACCCACATCACACGCTAGGTAATACAGTTAATAAACTGGAAAGATCTCTCCACAGAGGGGTAAGAGGACTTACCTCTGTTCCAATCCCAGGCTGCACACCCGAGTACACAGTGTCTGGTGGAGGACCACCATACTTCCTCTGTCCTGTGGTTACATCCAAAGTATAACCAGTCCTCTCAAGCAAGGCCTAAAGATAATTACTTATGTTAAACTTGGAAATATAAATATACACAGAAGCTATAGCATCTTATGAAATGCATTTTACAACTAATTAAAAAAGGAGCAGCTGGTCAGCCAGTCGTGGCACACGCCTTTAATCCCAGCACTTGGGAGGCAGAGGCAGGCAGATTTCTGAGTTCAAGGCCAGCCTGGTCTACACAGAGAAACCCTGTCTTGAAAAAACAAAAACAAACAACAACAACAACAAAAAAAAAAAAAAAAAAAAAAACAGAGCAGCTGCAGCATACATGCATGGGGCTGCAGCATACATGCATCGGGCACTGGATTCATCTCCAGTGTCACATAAAACAGATATGGGGCCGAGCAGTAGTAGTGCATGACTTTAATCCCAGTACTCAGGAAACAGAGGTACGACTTAGCAGTTAAGAGAGTTTACTGCTCTTCCAGAGGACACAAGTTTTAGTGCACAGCAAGCATGTGAGATGTCTCATTATAAACTGTTTGTGACTCTAGGTCCAGAGGGTCCAATACCCTCTTCTGGCCTCCATGGACACTGTAGTCATGTGTACAAACCCACACTCAGACAAACACACATACACATAATTAAAAATAACAGTAAACTATTTAAAAGTGGGTGGCTAGAGAGACAGCTCTGAAATACAGCACACCTGTTGCTCTTGTAGAACTCCTGGGTTTGGTTCCCGATATACACACAGATCACAACTGCCCTTAACTAGTCCATTTGTCTGCTTCATTTTCTTGCCAATCCACAAGCTCAACACAACTGAAATATCTCACAGGATAGACTCTAAATTTGGCAACTACCAAATAAATATATTCTGATTTCAAAAAATGAAACATTATTTCATTAACATTAGTTAACAGAAGAAGCCCTTGCCCTCAAAGAGCTTGCACTATAGTTTAGATAACATTCATATGAAATTTCATATGAAAGGCCTACAGAATATCTTTTGTTGGCAAACAAAACATGCACTCTACCAAGAAAGAGAAGGGCTTTGCATGTTAGGTATTTAATTACATAGAGTAAGACCAGATTAATGTTAGATTTAGTTAACCCTGGGATTCCACAAGGAATGGATATATTGGACCTTTCATTTTTCTAACAGGGGAAGAGGGGGGCTCACAGGAATTAGTCAGCCAATCAGAGTTGGTATACAGTAGTTTGGAATTTGCATAAGAATGGGGCTAGACCACTTTAAATGGAGAAAGTATAAAGGCACTTTACAGAGTTAGTCATACCTGAGCCACACTAAAATTCAGTACCATTCAAATTAAATCTGGCAGGAGAGTTTAGGCACGTGATTAGCATGTATAAAGCCCTGGGTTAGATCTCAAAATGTGTAAAGCAGTGGTTGGGGGAGTCATTGCAGCCCTGACAATACTCCTTTAACTAGGTCTTTTAGGAAAATCGTAAGTTAATAATAATGATGATGATGATTGGGGGTGAGGGAGGGTAGATATTTTACATATGAATTCACCTAATCTTCACAACTTAAGGAGGTAGGCACAACTTCATCCATTTTACAAATGGTCATGAAAGGTCAAGACCATTTTATAAATACACTGAGGTCAGAGAAAATTCAAAAGGAAGAAAGCAGTTAGAATACAACAACTCTTTCCTAAGAGAAAAAGTCCCAGACTCTGGCCTTTCACTTCAGCACTCAGGAGGCTAAGGCAGGATCAATCAATCAATCACCTTGAGTTTGGAACCAAACCTGGGCTATACAGTGAGTTCCAGGCCAGTTTGAGCTACATAATGGGACCCTGTACCAAACAAAAATATAAACAGTGCTTATAAAATAATAATAAAAATGTCCCTCGCTCTTTGTCAGAAGACCAAGGAAGAGTCTGAATTAGACCTTTTTATCAAATACAGTAACTCCCTAAGTCACGTTTTTACCTTGATCTTTGCTTCATCGGGCCCTTTCGTGGACTCTTGTACCTTGCTGCCTTGTTTCTCTCTTTGCCTGTAGGTCTTCATAACTCCACATAAAAATGCACTTTTGTTCTAAAAGACGCAAGCAATTCAAAAGGGAGAATTACCAGGAATCTCTGAAGGGTCAAATACACAATAAATTTAAATTTCAACACCAACATTTTAACAAAAACACTCATTCCATTCATTCAACAAATTACTTTGACATGCCAGAGGCTGGAGCAGACAGGAAGTTTGCCTTCTAAATTGTGTGTGTTTGGGGGGGGTGGGGGGTGGGGGGGAGCAGAGAAGGTTTCCATTTGTTAATATTTAATTGAATCTGGACTATCTTTCCAAAATGGCTACAAGTATTTCTCACATAAAGATAGGTCCCTCCTTATTATAAGCAATTTAAACAAATAAAATCAAATCAGGACTAAGTTTTTAAAGTAACTTACTGTAACTTTTGCTTTGTGTAACTTTTGCTTTGTGTTCATGCTTCTGAAACTCTGTGACACAAAAGACCTTTTTTTCTCTTAAATGTTTATCTCTTAAAGGAGAGATAGTCACAAACAAAATAGCCCACGTCCCCACAGGGAAAAGAGTTCTGTCACAGTTAAACAGCTGCAGATCATAAGATCATAACTGCTGGACGAATTTGCTAGTACTGACCTTACCTGAACATGAGATAAGTCACTTTCTTTGAACTGCTGTAGTACAGACAGAGCTCCTTCTTCATTAAATTCCCTGAGAGCATCAATGGCTCTTTCATCAAGATCGACATAAGCTACCAACCCTAAAAATTAAATTGAAAAGGGTTAACACTATTGTAATAAAAGGGGTAAGCCAAACTGTCTAGTAAGGTTATAACATTGTTATACTCAATATTATCTGACAAACTACATTTTCATTTAATTATATGCATATACATAGCTAAACAAATAAGATATAGAAAGGTCAAATACAAGTACAAAAATCAAAAATAGAATATCAACTATAAATGTGAATTTTTAACTTAAAAAAAAAAAAAAAAAAACTTTAGTGGAAAGATCCTAAAATGTTTCTAACTCCCCCAAACAGCGGTAAGTTCTGAAAGTCTGGTGCAGGTACTGTACTACAGATGAACCATTCATTTAGGAAATTCTGGTTTATATTAGAATGTAAGAATACACTATCTGTCTCAAGGACAAACATTCAAATTACAGGTTGTTACACTTGTTTACTATAGAAGAGGTAAGAAAATAGGAAAACCAATTTTACTTAATTCTTTCCACTCCAAAGAGTATCAAAGGTTTTCCCTCTTTAGCACCAAACATAAATTAAAATCCAAGCATCTAGTTTGCTGCAGTCAGAATGTGGAAAGGCATTTTAAATTCTACAAATTCAAGTGCATCTTGCTAAATCAATTCTGAAACTTGTATTTTAAGTCAGCCTTTTGCTCTTCTGAATTAACAAGCTGAGATTTAAAAGATGCTGTGACATTCACAACACTGTCAATAATGACAATCTCCTTCAAATGTCAGTAAAAATGTTACAGACGTTTAAATTATGCAGAAAACATATATGCTGCATTCTATATATGTAGTCTACTTAACTACTCACAGAACATCTATTATGTTTAAAATAACTCTTAATATATAAGGAACCTTTTCAGAATTGGTCCAATGTAAATAGAAATACCAGATAAACATTCCCCTCCCCAAGTCCATATGAACCAACAGCAAAAGTGATTCTATTTTGGAAAACCAAAAAAAACTTTATTTCATACAGTAAATAAATTGAAAATAAATTAATGCCACTTGCAAAGTTATTATTGTTTGAAATGTTGCCATGTCATGTTTTAAAAGCTCAGAATGATCATGGCTAAGCGACTGGAGTTTCCTCAGTTGAATATTTCATACCACCACCCACAGCCACAGCTCAGGACCACCATCAATCCATCCTGTCAATCCAATCCTTCACCCAGACCTCTGGCCTCTTAGTAACTAACAAAGCACTATACAGGGAAGTCTCTAAGCAGATCACTGCGAGTTCTCTAGGGTAGAAATGTCACAGAAGTTCCTGAGGACTGGTTTTCAAATGGGACCATCAACCAGGAGTCATTTTTATAAGCCTTTTAGTGTCTAAAATTAAATCTCCAAAATTTAAAATATTTAAGAAAAAAAGCGCAGCTATGTCTACTAAATTTAAAACATATTTCTAAAAGAAACAATTCAATTCTCTCTCCTGATCTGGATAGGCACACAAACAGAGGAAGAAAGTTTCCATCTATGGCCCCAAAGGAGGACACATTTATTTACGAACACCATTCCCTAAGGGTAAATATTTCTCTCCCTCTTTAAAACTTCAAACCACTTACAACCAACCATATTAAGATGTTCAAATTTGCTTAAGCACTTAACCATGGGACTTACACATTAAGGAAAAAAAAAACAAAAACAAAAAAAACAGCTGTTGCAAACCAAACACTTCCAAATTACCTGAGAGATGTGAATTTCTGTCTACTAGAAACTAGACAGGCCACAAACTCTCACGGCGTATTACATATATTGTCATTTCAGACAATACAGTCTAACTATTCCTCTTAGTATGCCACCTAATCAGACCTAAGCTGACTTAACAATCACTTTTAAAAAGCGAAAAGTAGAAAAGTAAAAGCAAACTGATGACTGACTTAGGTTAAGGGGAAAATGCAAAATTTGGTATGCTGAAACATACATTTTAATTGGTAGTAAATCTAAGACAAATTGATGTTCTGTTCTGAAACAACTAAGTCTGCATATTCAACACTAAGAATGCTTCAAAATAATGAAACAGGAATAATAAAGTCAAACCCAATATGCCCTCAATGAAGAGAAAGTATTTGCTCTACACAGATCACAAACAGTAAGCATTATTTATCCTTAAAATCTATAAAATTCAACGTGGTTTGCCCTCACTTTCATAACCAGTCAGAAACAAGAAATGCATATTATACCTGTCTGAAATATTTCATCAAGTCTTTCTGCCACCTTCTGTGGGAGGCCTGCCTCTATCAGTGTCTTGTAGTGTTCTGTGTGAGTTACACTGGAAGTATCCATTGGTTCTTCCTCTTCTTTTAACTGTACCGCATTACCATTCACCTGATTAGCCATTTTATTATGCTGCTGGAAAAAATTCAGGAGCTATATTACATTAAGCCAGAAATAACTAGTTTGTAGGACAATGCATGATTTACCTGAACTAATTTGTACACATGCTGCTAATAACTATCCAGAATATTTTATGCCTTTTGTGAGCATCTGATCTAAATTTTCAGTAATAATCTTGTGAAACTATAGAAAATGTACATGGAAGTATTGGATCCTTAAGCAACTTCATGTACTCTGGGTTAGAAGGACTTGAATTTATTGCAGGTACAATTGCTGAGTAACACAAGCAGCCGTTGTGTTCTGGGGAGCAGATCAACAAACCACCGCGAAATCCTAAAGGCCCCTCAGCTTATAGAGTTCTAAAGTTTGATTTAAAACAGAATGAACACCCACACATCACTTAATCAAGGTTTAAGAACTTTCCATTTTTCCTAGCTCTGCTTCAGAAACAACATAGGTATGAAATAAATCCATGTTGTATCTAGTTCAAAGAGCTGGTGGCTTAGGTTCTCTCCACCTCACTTAAAAACACAACTTTCACATTTTGTTCTAAAATTAATTTGCTATTCCCATTCACAGATTTAAAAGAAAAAATGACCAACTTTAAAAGCTAAGCCATTGTTTAAAGTCTACACAAAAATAAGTGAGCTATAATTGAGATTGCTTCTTGTTTTTAAAAAAAATCAGGAATATGAGTAGAATTTTTCTTGTCAGTGAAAGAAAGTTGCAAAAAATACTGAATAAACAACTTCCAAAAAAACTTCACAAACACTATCTAACTGGCCTAAACTTCTTCAGATTTCTAGATTAACCTACCAAAATCATTCTGTATGTTCAGCCTGTATATAATGCTGAAATGGACCAACTCCCTGAAGAGAGAGTAAATCACAAAAGCATACCAAAGGCCAGTCTATGCTACCTCCAAGTCAGGGAATTTAAGTGTGTGTGTGAGATTACAATGTGATGAAAAGAATGGGTGGTTCAAGAGACGTGTGATGAGGCTGGGTCTCAAGGAAATGCCTACAGTTCCTGAAGAAACTCAAGATAGAAACAACAAATCACCTACAAGCACTATAGCCTAAGAGAGCTAATCCATTCCTAATCACTCATCCAACACTACTGTGTAAATGCTGTTTCCCGACACAAAACAACTCTTCATTTGAACATCCACTGATATTTAGTTGAAGTTAATGAGAAGAGAAAGAGGAAGGCAACAGTAGAAAGCAGAGTGTGAAGGGTGTTAATAAGAATGACCTGACAGCTGTGTAACTTCTCATCACAAACCTCTTCCTAGCCCTCTAATGTCTACAGAGACGCCGACTATACCTAAACAGATATATCAAACAAAGCAAGCCTCAAATTCTGATGAACTAGCAAAAATAGAAACATCCAAAACTGGCACAAGAATCTACTAGCACGTAAGATAATCGAGCAGATTTACTGATTAATACAACCTAGTCTTCTAAAGAAGCACTCTAAAATCCAAAATCTTTCTGTGGACATACATTTGTGCTTTCCCATTCCCTCCCACAAACACTATACTAAGATCACCACGACTCAACAGTTCTATAACAAGACCTTCATAGCACTGCACCTATGAATACTATGTTACAGGAGGCAAATTAACTGAGAAGTGCAATGAACATCTGTTAAGGTGGAGTGTCTCTTTAAAAGTATGCGTGAAGCAAAATGACAAGTTATGTATTAAGCACAAGACAAATTTATGACTATCATCGATATTAAAACTTTTTAAATGTTCAGACTTTGTCAACTTTAACCTTAAAAAAAAAAAAAAAAAGGTAAAATAGACTCCAGGAAATAAAACCTTCAGATCAACAGGGGGACTCTTCAAGCCAAATACAAAGTGCTCATTTAAAAGACTTTTATGTTATGAGACCATTTAAACTCACTTCATTCAACAACAATGCCGCACTGCCAAACCATATTTCTGGATGCAGCAAATATACTAAAGTGACTGGGATCCTTTGGCATAAACATTTTTGGAAAAAAAAAAGGAGAAAAAAAGAAAATTACAAAATAAAGTCGTTTAAATAAGATTTATAAGGACCGCTGGGAGATTTGGGAAGTCAGTACTAGCTCTTCCCTGACTTTTGGCGAACATCTCTAAGCAAAATGTTGAGAGACGGACTTTTAGAAGAACCAACGAAAGCTAACGGTTATCTCAAAGCTCAGGAGTATCAAGCAAGCCCTTCATCACTACGACTGACTCCTGACACATACATTCTGCTTCTAAAGGACAGAGAAAAAAAAACCTCAAAAGGTAACGAGGAAGGACTGAACCTTTCAAAAACCCCTGGGCTTTCGTCTTAAAATTCTGGCCACATGGATACTACCGTGTAAGAAAAAGAAGCGCTTTTCCAATCTGGAGCGCCTATGACATTCTCAGAATTACCTAGCTCAGGCGCCGCTCGAAACCAAGTGTCACGGCCTCTAGTAGTCATTTTTTCCTTCAAATCCCGGTTCGAAGCATGCAGGTTGGGGATCGGGCGGGAGGCACCCCCCATACCTCGGCCCCTCGGCTCCGATCCGACTCCCATAAAAGTTTGCTCCCGGCTCGGGTAACCCCGGGACTTGCACCCCGCCCTCAGCTCACCCCACCCCCTCGGGCGCGACCCGGTTATCAACACATCCCACTCGCGGCGCGGCGAGATGCGGGTCAGGCCTGTCCGCAGGCCTACCGGCAAGCACCGGACTCAAAAAGAAAAAAAAAAACGCCTGAAACCCTTCGCCCGGCCGGGCCGCGGACAGCGGCGGGCGGAGGCGGGAAAAGCACCGCGAGACCGGCAGGCCGCACGGAGGACAGCGGACCGAGGGACCAGGGCACCGGAGGGCCTGAGAAGGATGAGCGAGAGAGAGGAGGCGCGGCGGCGGGATTCAGGCCCACGGCTGCGCGGCCGGCCGGAGCAGAAGCCGCCCCCGGCCCATCCCCACCCCCACCCTCGGGCCTCGGAGCAAAGACCCAAACTGCAGGCCAGGGCACCGAGCCTGGACCCGGCCGAGTCCGGTCAGACCGGGACTCCCGGCCCCTCCCCCCACGGGCCAGCGCGAGACTCACCAGGGCAGAGCGGGGGGCCGGCGACCTGGCCCGTGAGAATCAGCGCGAGGCGCTTTGAAAACGACTAGAAATGGCGCGCGCGCCACCCCCTCCCCCCCTGCATGGACAGAGACGCGATCCCGGCAGCACGCGGGGTTTCCCGGAACTGCTTCCAGGGACTCCGTGAGGCCGAGCAATCAGCCCACGAGGCTGTCTGATAGGCAGCTCAGCGGGCCAATAAGAGAGAGGGAAAGCGGCCCTCACGTCGGGGACCCCGAGGGCCAATCGGCGTAGCCGTCGGGCTGAGCCAATGAGGGTTCTCAGCGCCGCTGGCTGAGGAGCCTCCGGGGCGGGGGCATACACACAAAGGGGTCTGTTGGTGGGAGCCCCTGATAGTGGCGAGGCTGCGGGGCAGCAGGCCTTGCGTGGCCGAAGCTCCTCCCTCTTCGTCTGCCACAGTTATGCGGTTGACAATCTAGGCCTCGCGCCGCGTGGCGGCCTCCAGGGCCCCGCCCCCTCGGGTCCCTGCGGCCACGCTCCGCAATGGCGCGGCTACCCGGCGCGCGAGTCCCTTATCCCCGATCCTCCCTCCCGCTGTGCAGACGGGCCGCAGAGTGTAGGTCCCAAACACACCCTTCCCCACACGCTGGGCTCCATCGCCAGATAGCTTGGCTCTAGTCAAAACACAACTTAAGGATGATTCCGACTCGCATCGCTAGAGATTTTTCTGTCGAAAAGCATCCCTTACAATGATCGGAGAAACTGCCTGGTTTCCTCCCTGGCTCCTTTCCACACAAAATAGCGTGGATCTGACTCAAGAGTGATGTTAACAGAAAGCAGGGACCCTTCAGAGTGGAGAAGAGTAGGCAGGGCACTGGATCTACAACTAAAAGCCACGCAGCGGGCAAAGAGTTCATCCCCCACCCCCACCCCAGACTAATACCTGTTATTCATAAACCTCTCTCACCTGTCAGTCCTGTCCCAACATCACCTCAATGAAGGTCAAGAGAACTGCTTCCTAACGTATCTGGAGATCATGTTTCTCAAACCCTATAAATCAAAGTTTATTGTTAGTCTACCCATGCGTTTTTGAACGGACATCTGCAAAAGTACACTAGATACGAACTTGATGGCCAAAGTGGTTGTGTTGGGAGGTGGGGCCCGTAGTGGGAGGTGTTTCAAGCACTAGGACTCCACCCTCAAAGGATTAAAGCTGACTGATAGGCCTCCAGGCTGTGAGTTTGACACCTGACTCAGATTTTGTCAGCATCATTTGCACTTCCAGGGTAGGGTGGCCCTTATCCCCGAATGCTCTCAACATTGGACTTCCCTGACTACATAATGTAAACCCTGACCTAGAGGCTGGAGAGATGGCTCAAATGCAAGATTAAAAACTTTTTAATGACTTTTGCCGGGCAGTGGTGGCGCACGCCTTTAATCCCAGCACCTGGGAGGCAGAGGCAGGCAGATTTCTGAGTTCGAAGCTAGCCTGGTCTACAGAGTGAGTTTCAGGACAGCCAGGACTACAGAGAAACCCTGTCTCAAACAAACAAACAAACAAAACATGACTTTGAATCTCTACTTGAGTAAAAAGCCTGGCGTGATCACATGCACCTGTAAATTCCAGTGCTGATGTAGGCTCCGGAGAACTGCTGTAGCTTGCTGCCAGTTTAGCTCCAGGCTCAATGAAAGACTCTGTCCCAAGAGAATAAAGCCGGGAGTAGAAGAGCAGGACACCCATTCTGACCTTGGTCTGCACCTCCCTTCACACACACACACACACATAAGCAAACACAACATTAAATAAAACCCTCTTCTGTATAAATTATCCCACCGCGGTATTCTATCGAAGCAATATTAACAAGGCCATATGACACCCATTAGGTGTCTAATAAGCCAATATTATGGGATGTAAAACACCGACATCCTAGGAGCTGAGGCTGCAGCTCTGTATTAGAGCATGTTCTACATAGGGCGGAATTCGGGCTCTAACTTGGGTGTGGGGGGGTTCTGGTGGTTGGAGAGACCCAGGTTCAATCCCAGAGCCCATATGGTAGCTCACAAATGTCTGATACTCCAGTTCCAGAAGATCTGATGTCCTTTTCTGACCTTCTTAGACACTAGGCACACATGTGGTATGCAAACATATATGCAGGCAAAAGCACTCAAACATATAAAATAAATCTAAAAAAATTAAATAAGCTTTTGTATCTCAGAGAAATTCCAGGGCAGTAGACTATGCATATCAAAGCTTTCACGTTTTTCACATTTACTATTCACAACCTGAAGGAAGACTTTTTCTTTGTTTGTTTGTTTGTTTGTTTGTTGAGCCAGAGTCTATGTAATCATGACTGTCCTGGAACTCACTATGTAAACCAGACCAGACTCTAACTCAGAGAGATCTGCTAGCCTCCTGCTGGGATTAAAGGTATGTACTATTATGTCTAACCCACATACTCTTTTTGGTTTGGGTTTTTTTGTGTGTTTGTTTTGTTTTATTTTTAATGTGTATGTGGGGGGGGTATTTTGCCTGCATGTATCCTCTGTACCACATGTGTGGCCGGTGCCTGAAGAGATCAGAAAAGGGTCTCAGATCCCCTGGAAGTGGAATTACAGAGGGCTGTGAGCCACCATGTGGGTCCTAGAGGAGTCACAAGTGTTCCTGATAGCTGAGCTGACTCTCCAGTCCTTCACCAGAGGGATTTTTAAATGGAAAGTGTGCTTCCATTTTTGCCAAGTATCTTTGTAGACAGGGTTTCTCTGTGTAGCCTGTCCTAGAACTCACTCTATAGACCAGGCTGGCCTCGAACTCAAAAGAACTCTGCCTCCCTCTACCTTCTGAGTGCTGGGATCAAAGGCATGCACCACCACCACCCGACAAACACAAGTTTTTATAATTCCAATTGAAAAAATATTTGTCCCTGTTCCTGTAAGCAGCCTGAGGTGACTGTGAAGATGGTTTGCTACTCTCGTGACCCAGGAAACCACTACAAAATCGTGCAAATCAAGAGGTTCAAATCTTCATGTTCACTTTTAGAACACCCGTGAAACTGCACAGGGCATCGAGGGTATGCATATCTGGAAAGCCACCAAGTATCTGAACGATGTCATTTTAAAGAAGTCATGTGTGTAGTTCCAGTGATATAACGGAGTTTGTAGTTGTAACCAGGCCAAATGGTGGGGCTGGACATAGGGTCAATGGCCAAAAATAGAGTGCTGAATTTTTTGCTTCGTTTGTGTAAAAAATGTAGATAGGAATGCTTGACTTAAGGGTTTAGATGTTGATTCTCTATGTATCCACTGAATAAAGTACCCGAGATGCGCTGAGGAACCTAGAGAGCTCATGGCCAGGTTACCTGGTCCATGACTCCCCTGTCACATCGAGATGGTCCTCACTGAAAAGAAACACATTGTTCAAAGCTGGAAGAGAAGGTTGCACAGAAGAAAAACATATCCCAGGAGAAACTGAAGAAACAAAAACTTACAGCACAGGAATAAATTCAGCACAGAATAGGTACAGATAAAAGTAAAGGTCATGCCGGGCAGTGATGGCGCACACCTTTAATCCCAGCACTTGGGAGGCAGAGGCAGGTGGATTTCTGAGTTCGAGGCCAGCCTGGTCTACAGAGTGAGTTCCAGGACAGGCAAGGCTATACAGAGAAACCCTGTCTCAAAAAAAAAAAAAAAAAGAAAGAAAAGAAAAGAAAAAAAAGAAAAAAAGAAGAAGAAGTAAAGGTCATAAAAAGAGAGAGAAGCAGAGAGACAGAGAGGGGGGAGGAGGGAGAAAGGAAAAGAAAAAATAGTTTTCAGTTAGAGTCGCAGGGGTGGCAGGTTTGTCAACTGAAGAAGGTACATATCATTATCATTCAATAAAAGTATGAGGGGCTACCATGCTCAGTGGCAAGTGTCCTTAGGTACTGAGCCATTGCACCAGCCTATATTATTATTATTATTATTATTATTATTATTATTATTATTTTATTATTATTATTTGTTTATTTTGTGGTACTGGTGTCCCAACCTAGAGCCTTATACATGACAGGCAACTACTCTGCCAGCAAGTTACACCCCAGGCCAAAGTCTCAAATTTGAAAAAGCAAATTTTTGTCAGGAAAGAAAATGTCTCACAGGACTTTATTAAATAGACTAGGCCATCCCTTAACTTGTGTTAAGCACTGAGCATGCTATCTCATTTGATGCTCACAGTAGGGCAAGTATTGTCTTCCTTTACTCATGAGGACACCAAGGTCAGGTCAGAGCTGAGACTCACTCTGGTGTACCTCTAAAGTCACTTCTCAAATTAATTTTTACTCTACATGGCTGAAAGAGATACCTCTAGCCAGGTTTATACTTCCCTGTATAAACCTCCCTGTTCCCAATCCTGGATACCAGCCTTGTATTGTATAACATGATAACTCTCCCCGTGCCTCCCCACCAACCCCTACCCCACACCCCTTGCCGGATGAGGTCACAGCTAGCTCCACCACACCTGGTTGGTATTGTGACTTCAAATTTCTTTTTACATTAACTAATTTTTTAAGATGTTATTTTTCTATCTGGGCAGTGGTGGCGCATGCCTTTGACCCCAGCACTCGGGAGGCAGAGGCAGGCAAATCATTGAGTTCGAGACCACCCTGCTTTACAGAGTAAGTTCCAGACTAGCCAGGGCTTTGCAAAGAAACCCTGTCTCAGAAGGAAAACAACAACAACAATAACAAAAAAAATGTTATTTTTGTGGGTGCCAGTGGAGGCTAGAGAAGAGTAGGGGAGCAGGCATTGCAGGCTGCTGTGAACTACCCAACATGGATGTTGAAAACCAACCTCCCACCCATGGAAAAATAGCAAGTGCTCTTAATTAGTGACTGCTTGTCTCTGGCCTCAGCATTAATTTATAAAAATAAGCGCTGGAAAGATGGCTGGACAGATAAGAACACTCACTGCTCTTACAGAGGAGGTAGGTTCCATTCTCAGCACCTGTGGTGGTTTGAATATGCTTGGCCCAGATAGTGGCACTATTAGGAGATGTGGCCTTGTTGGAGTAGGTGTGGCCTTGTTAGAGGAAGTATGTCACTGTGGGCATGGGCTTTAATACCCTAATCCTAGCTGCCTGGAAGTCAGTCTTCTCCTAGCAGCCTTAAGATAAAGATGTAGAACTCTCAGCTCCTTCTGCATCATGCCTGCCTGGATGCTGCCATGCTCCCACCTTGATGATAATGGACTGAACTTCTGAACCTGTAAGCCAGCCCCAATTAAGTGTTGTTCTATGGTATCTGTTAACAGCATTAAAACTCTAAGACAACACCCAAATGGGATCGCACAACCATCCCTAACTCCAGTTTCAGTGGGAGCTGTCTTCCATGGGCATCAAACATGTGTGTGGCATGCATGTAGGCAAAACAGCCACACATATAATTATCAAATCTAAATAATATTTTTCTCTGTCTTCCCAGCTGTCCTGGAACTCACTATGTAGACCAGTCTGGCCTTGGATTCACAGAGATCTACCTGCCTTGCCTCTGCCTCCTGAGTGCTGGGATTACAGGTATGTACCACCATGCCTGGCTAATATATCTAATTTGTATGTGAGCCTAAGTGTTCACTGAGCTCATTAGAAGGTATCAGATCCCCAGGAACTTAAGTGACAGCAGTTGTGATTCACCCAACATGGGTACTAAGAACGGAACCGAGATCATCTGGAAATGCCGTCCGCATTCTCAATCGCTAAGCCGTCCCTTCAGCGTGCCTCCCATTTTATGATTATTTTTTGAGTGACTTCTCTTCTTAGGTTCAGATGAAGAATATTGGGGGGGGCAGAAAAAATATATTGAGGAGAGCTCTCCTTTCCCAGCCTAATTAAAAACAAAACAAAAAAAAAACCAAACAAACAAACAAACAAAAAAAAAAAAACCCGCAACCGTCAGCTCTTAGTTCCAGTCAGGATTGCCAAACTTTCAAGTGTTAAATACTTGGACTCAAGATTCTTCCATTCTACAACAGTGGAATTCCCTGGCAACTCACCACCAGGGCCTCAGAGTTCCCACCCGCAACACCAAATTCCTCATCCACTTTAAAGAGGCCAAAACAGGCACTATCTCTACAGGAGCCACATTCCGGGCAGACTGTTACGCACAACTCCACAGCTCCTTCGACCCTGGTTATTTTCAGGTATCTCTACAGGCAAGCAGAAGAGCTGCACACCGTGGAGATGATAGTGCAAGTCTCTAACTCAAATCCTGTCAGAGTCTGAGACGTTTTACCACCCATATTCAAACACCCGGGTTAAATACACAGATTCACAAAACCAATTCTACGGGGATTGTGAATCTTGTTCCCCAGATCAGTGCGGTGCTGTGAGGTAATTATAGCGTTCAGTCTAACTTTAGCACATGTTTGGAAATTCAACAAAACACTAAATAGACTGTGTATATAACTAAGCCCTCATTACCCTTAAGCTAAAATATCCACTGCAGGACGGGGCATGTGCCCTGTAATTATCTTGAATAATAACCACAGTATAAGGTTTTTCCATTTACGGCCTTCTAAATTCCAAACTTCACTAGACATCTTGCCCACACCTGCACATCTTTTGCCCTGGGTCTCTCCTGTCCTGGTTTCTCCTTCCCAGTCCTCCTCTCTTTTCCAGATCATTATCTATTGATGCTCCTAGGATTCCATGCTTCTCAGTCCTCTCACTCCATCAGAGTCTCCTCATTTCTTTCCATGCTTTTGGGGGAGGTGGCAGGATCTCATGTAGCCCAAGCAGTCCTCAAATTCACTGTGGTGTAACACTGAGGATGACCTTGAACTCCTGATCCTCCTGTTTCAGCCTCTCCTGCACTGGGATTACAGGTGCATTGTCCCATCAGGTTTATGTGGTGCCAGGGACCAAACCCAGACTGTGAGCACTCTAGCTAAGCATTGATTAACTGGCTACAACTCAAGCCCTTACCATTTCCAAGTTAGTGCTTTTCTCAGTATCTGCTAGATAATAATGTTTGTTTGTTGGTTTGTTTGTGACAAGGTCTCACTGTGCAGCCCAGGCTACCAATCCTCTTGCCTTAGTCTCCTAAGCACTGGGGTAACTAACACGTGCCACCATGCTCAACTTCCTGTTTCTTTGTCAATGGTAAGATCTCTCTCTGGTCTTGACCTTGGAATTCATACTTAACACTAAAGCAGTTAGCCCCGAGAGTTCTGTACATAGCTGTAATCCCAACACTTGGAATGCTAAGGAAGGAAAATCATGAAAACTTCCAGACCCAGCTTGGGCTACACATTGAGTTCCAAGGCTAGCTCAAGCTACAGTGTGAGACCCTGTCTCAAAACAAACAAGCAAGAAAACAAAACAAAAACAATTGTAAAGACTTTTCTTTTCTTTTTCGCCACCATTCAACCACTTTGTCCTTGAGCTCAGATACATTAGCCACCTGGTGTCCGTTCCCTCTCTGAGACCTGTGTTCAGCTCCTTCTCCCAGATAACCCATCCAGCTATTCTGAACTCTGTCCAGAGAGCAACTGTGGCTTCCTTCTTTGCAAGCCTGGGGATCTATTACAGAGCTTTATAATACCGCTGACTTACACTGTGGAGAGCTTTTGGAACTGCTTCTAGAAATTTGGCAGGAATTTGACATTAGGCCAGGATAAGTAAGCTCAGGCAAGAATTTGACTTTGGACTAGGACAGGAAAGTAGGCTCAGACAAGGACATTTACATTTATGCTAACACAAAGTTCAAGGTAAACTCAGAGAGCAAGGCGGCAGTTCTTTTATCTTGGACATCTGGATAAGCCCCCAGAAACAGTGACCACCGGACTCAATTTATTGCCTTGTTCGTACCTTGACTATTTGTGTTTATTGCCTTGTTTGTTCCTTGACCTAGAACTGACCTTATTATTTGCATGTACTTAAAATGGTATAAAAGCAGACTGGGGAAAAAAAAACCCACTTCAGCCTCAGCACTGGCTGGAGTCAAAATGTTGTCTAATTGTCTTTTTGTCTTTTTTCTTTTCAGTCCTCACTTCCTCCCTTAAGACCTGGTTGACTGACTGAGCTGGCTTGGTCATTATACCCCCACCCCAAACAGCATCTCTTTAAGGGAACTTTCCATGGACGCTTTCTATAAAATCAGTTCCTAGCCGTTCCCCTTCAGTTTCTTCACTTCTACCACTTGGTACATCTTTTACTTGTTTGCTTGGTTGGTTGGTTGGCTTTTAAGACAGAGTTTCTTTGTGTAGCTGTGGCTCCTGGAATAGCCTAAGACCAGGCTGGCCTTAAACTCAAAGATCTGACTGTCTCTGCCTCCTGAGTGCTGGGATTAAAGGCGTGCATCACCACAAACTGGCCACTTGATCTTTCATTAATATGCCTTGATTTTTTTCCATAGGACATGAATATATTTGTCCAACTTCTCACCAAAATACAAGCTCAATAAAGTTAAAGTCTTTATTTTCTTCAGCCTTTTTATTTTATGTGTATGGGTGTTTTTCCCTATCTGTATGCCTGTGTACTATGTGTAGGCCTGGTGCCTTTCAAAGTAGGAAGAAGGGCTTCTTGTGGTCTTTATCCCTATCCTATATTCCTTTCCTTTGTATTCTCTGTTCTATTAGTAGCATACTAAACTGTACAGTAAACCACAGACCCCAGTAATCTGTGTTTCAAAGGTTCTGAGTCTTTATAAGTCTCTCATGAAAAATGTACAGTAGTGAGCCTGAAACCAGGACGGAGGCATGAGTCTAAATGGAGGCCTGATCCTTCTTTTTCCATTCATTACCACTGGGTTCTGTGCTCGTCTGGGGGGTGTCCTCATATCTATGTGTGGTGTGCAGTGTGCAGATCCAAGTTTTATCTATCTCCCCACAATATCTCAGGGTACACACAAGCAGATTAATCATGGAGACAAGACTTTGAAGAGGGCTGTTAAATCCGGCACAGAATTTGCAGGTTCTGGGTACATAAAACTGTGGTACAGAAGTAGGGGCTATGAGTTGAATGGGTATAGACCCATGGCTTTGGACCCTGGGGAAAAAAAGCATAGCTGTATGTGGTGATTTGAGTGAGGATGGAGGTTTATGGGAGAAATGGTAAAAAGCAGATATGTCCATATTGGAGCATTCTAGAAAGCATGATTTTTTTTTCCTGCCTTCCCTTGCCTAAATACGGAAGAGTATCATTTTAATAGTAGCTACCAAATCAGGTATTTTGAAGTGGGAATCTTGGATTAAAAATCCTATCGAAGCCACACATGTTGGTATGCATCTGTAAGCCCAGCAATAGGATCAGAGAGGCAGAAGGATTGAGCGTTTAAGATCACATCATGCTGTTGAGAGAGGATAGATAGATAGATAGATAGTAGGTAAATAGATGATAGATTATAGATATTCATGATATATGATGGGTAGATAGAAAATATGAAAAGGTAAGCCTTGGATTCACAAATCAAATACCTGTTTAAAAGCTCACATTCATAACATACCAAAACAAAGCCCCTCGAAATCCTCCACTAAATAGTTCCAACTGCTGGTTTATTCACTGGAATTTAATACTGACCACATACTAGTCAATTCTGCAAAGGTAGTATCTTGGATAATTTTATGTCAACTTGACACAAGTTAACGTCATCTGGGAGGAGGGGATCCTAATTAAGAAAATGCCTCCAGGGCTGAAGAGATGGCTCAGCAGTTAAGAGCACTGACTGCTCTATCAGAGACCCTAAATTCCCAGCAACCACATGATGGCTCAAAACCCTCTGTAATGGGATCCAATGCCCTCTTCTGGTGTGTCTGAAGACAGCAACAGAGTATTCACCTACATAAAATAAATAAATCTTTGAAAGGAAGGAAGGAAGGAAGGAAGGAAGGAAGGAAGGAAGGAAGGAAGGAAGGAAGAAAAATGCCTCCATAAGATCAGTCTGTAGGCAAGCCTTTAAGGTTTTAATTTTAATAATCATAGTTTTAATAATGTTCTTAATTAGTGTTTGATGTCGGAGGGCCCAGCACATTGTGGGTAGTGCCATCCCTAAGCTGGTGGTCCTGAGTTCTATAGGAAAGCAGGCTGCGCAAGCCATAAGAAGCAAGCCAACAAGCAGCACTCCTCCATAGTCTCTGTACTAACTTCTACCTTGAGATTTCTGCCTAATTTGAGTTCCTGCCCTGACTTCCTTTTCTAATGGACTATGATATGGACATGTAAGCAAAATAAACCCCTTCTTCCCCAAGTTCCTTTGGTTATGGTCTTTAATCACAGCAATTATAAGCCTGAATAAGACAAGTTGGTACCAGAAGTGGGGTATTGCTGTGATAGACATGACTATGTTGGGGTTTTTTTTTTTTGGGGGGGGGGGCCTGAATAAGACAAGTTGGTACCAGAAGTGGGGTATTGCTGTGATAGACATGACTATGTTGGGGTTTTTTTTTTTTGGGGGGGGTGTTTGTTTGTTTTTGTTTTGGAAGACTGCAGAACGTTGGACTAGAAAAGCCATTGAGTGTTGAGAGCACAGTGAGTTGTTCTGTAGGAGCTTGGAAGTTAGAAATTCTGAGCAAGGTGCAGACAATGGAAGCATGGCTTGTGAAGTTTCAGAGGAAAGCTTAAAGACTCCATGGGGCCATTTGTTATTTTGAATTAAGAGTCTATGTTCTGGTCAGCTGGAGCTGAAGAATCAGGTGTGATTAATAAGATACTAGAACTACTAAAGTGAAACCTTTGCTTTGCTGGGATACTCAATGCTGGTCAGCTGGAGCTTAGAACTTAGTGGTGATACAGTATACATGTGCGTTATTGATGTGAAATCTTCTGGGAAATTTTCCTAAGAGGCAGCACACAGAACCTGTGTTCTAAACATGGCAAGGTTGTATCGTCTGCTGGCAGCCAAACTTGGTAATGTGTAGGAGTCACCCAGGTGGTATTGGTTTTGAAGGTGTTAAGGAGCCATAGAGAGCTGCTGACGTTTGGAACTGTGAAAGGCTAGGAAACACCATTGGAGAAGGTGCAGCCTCAGTAGCGGTTGAAGGCCCAGGATTGAAAAGATCATGAGTAGAAGTTGACGCTTGTCACAGTGCAGAGAGGCTATTAGTGAAAATGTAGCCTAGTTGCAACACAGGCCCCAGCATTTTGGAAATGCCAGTACCACGAAGTGACCACCAGAGACAGCAGCAATTATGGAGTGGAACCAGCCAGAGCTTAGAAGACAAGCTGTGTGCGCTACAGAGAAGGGAGCTAGAGAAATGACCCAAGACCTTTGGAGGGGCTCAGAGGATCCTGAGTGAAGCCCAAACATTGGACATTGTGTGATTTACACTGTTGGAGTTTGATTTTGCTTTGCTCGGGTTATGACTATGCCCTGGCTCTTCCTTCTAGAAGTAAGGAAACATTAAACTTAATTTTGATTTTTACAGGAACCCACAGTTGGGAGATTTTGAACTTTTAAAAGAGGTACCAGATTTTCAAAGAGGCTGAATATTTTAAAGGGACTGAACTTTGAATGTGTTTAAATTTGTAAAGACGGTGGAACTTTTAAAGTTGTTTATGTTTTTAATATGGGAGCTTGGGATCAGTGAGAAAAGAAAGGTCGTGGCTCAACTGTGGTGTGTTTATGTCACAAAGCTGTCAAATATGCTAGACAGTGTAATGTCAACTTGACCCAAGCTAAACCCTGACTGAGACAGATACTGTGACTTCATCATTAAGCACAAGAATAACCCAGAAGGCTTTAGATGGGCCATATTGTCCCCAGGAGCTTTCCTCTTACACAAGTTCCCACCTGATATACCAATGACAAATAGTCTACAATTCCTTCAACATTAGTTTGGTGTAGTGATAAATCAGAAATAAATTACCATATAAATATAAAACTCTCTCATATTTATTCAAGAAGTACTTGCTGCCCACCTACTTCAGGTCAAACATTTGCTGAGGCTTGAAGATGCAAGGGCACATGGGTTGTTAAGCATGGTGGTATGCATCTGCAATCCCAGCACCTGGGAGGAGACACAGGAGAATCAGGAGTTCAAGGTTAGCCTGGCGACATAGAGAGGCTCTGTCAGAAAAAAAAAAAAAAAAAAAAAAAAAAGGAAGGAAGGAAGGAAGAAGGGGGCGGGGAGAGAAGGAAAAGGGGAGGAAAGGGAGGGAAAAGAAGGATAGGAAAAAGGAGAGGAGCAAGACACTGTTTTTCAAGTTTATGGGAGAAACAGGGATAAACACTTGTGTTCAACTCAGGAAAACCAGAAAGGAAGCACTTGGTCTAGTTTTCTGGAAGAAGTTGGGACAAAACTTGAAAAAAAAAAAAAAGAGGAAAGCCATGCAGAGAGAGTGGACAGCAGCAGCTACAGTAATTCCAGTGCTGGGGAGGGGGAGTCAGATCACAGCCAGCCTCCTTTTCAGCCCCAGAGGAGCCTCACTGTGTGTAGTCGGCATCAGAAAGTACAGAAAGGAAGACTTGTTTTTATTTATATTTATGTGTATATGTGTGTCTGTGTGAGCCACCTAATGTGGGTGCCAGAAATTCCACTGGTTCTCTGTTAGAGCAGCCAACACACAACCCCTGGGCCATCTCATCTGCCCTACTATGCAAAGGCTTTATTTCATTTCATTGAGGTATCTCTATGTAGCCCTGGCTATCCTGGAACTCTCTATGTAGACCAGGCTGCCTCTCACCGAGATCCACCTGCCTCTGCCTCCCAACTGCAAAGGTTTTACTTCTAAATGTTCACGTATTTGTTTTCAGTGCAAAGGTTTGAACTCAAAAGTCTCCACAAATACCCAGCAGTGCTCCACCACTGAGCTTTCATGCCCACTCCACTTTCTAACTTTAAAAAGCATGTGTTGATTGTACTATGTATGTGCGCCTCCCCTATGAGTTTATTTGCAACATATGCATGCAGTATATTACATGATATTACATGTGGAGGCCATGGGGCATTGAATGCTCTAAGTTACAAGTGGTTCTGAGATGTCCGAAATGTGGGTGCCAGTGAACAGAAGCCAGGAGCTCTGAAAGAGCTGTAAGCTTTTTCTTTTCTTTTCTTTCTAGGATTTATTTATTTTATGTATTTGAGTACCCTGTTGCTTTCTTCTGACACACCAGAAGAGGGCATCAGATCCCATTACAGAATGTTGTGAGCCACCATGTGGTTGCTTGGAATTGAATTCAGGAACTCTGAAAGAGCAGTCATTGAGCCATCTCTCCAGCTCTCCCTCTCCCCCTCTCTTCTTTCTTTCTTTGTTTGTGTTTTGTTTTTTGAGAAAAGGTTTCTTTTGTAGCCCTGACTGTCCTAGAACTCACTCTGAAGACCTAGCTGGACTCAAACTCAGAGATCCGCCTGCCTCTACCTCCCAAAAAAGCACCCTTAACTACAAAGCCATCTCTCCAGCCTCACACCCTTCTTTCCCCATTCAGTACAGATCAAATTACTTGTCTTTCAGAAATCCATTAGAGCTGTAACAAGAGAGAGGGGACTGACTGAAAGGGACTGGAATTGAGGGACCTCAATAGGTGGCTGTTTCATTAAGTAAAATGTGGTCCTGATGACAGTTTGCACGACTGCTAATGGTCTGAGTCCCATTAGGTGACTTAACCTAATGCAACTTGATGAGGTAAATATAATAGGTATAACTTTCCATTTATGAACGGGGAACACAAAGGAAAGAGAAACTAAGTAATTGCTCTAAGTCATTTGGTAAACCGTGGTAGTAGAGAAAAGGTCCCTAGACTTGGGAAATGTTTAGAGGTGGTGACACAGATAGGACTGAATAGCTTATTATGCAATTGGCATTTGTCACTGATTGAGGAGTTGGAGAGAGCTGGAGCTTCAGGGAGCGAGTGGCAAGGAAAATATGCAAGTGTCCAGCTGGGACACCTGGGCAATGACTACCTTGGGAAACTGCAGAAGCAGCCATGGGATGCAGGAGAGAAGGGACAGTGAAGTGTGGGATGGGAATCTCCATCGGGAGCTACTGAGAGGCAGCTGCAGAGGCTGTGGTGAAGCCCAAGCAAGAGTTGCAATCATGCCTTCCAAATCAACTCCAGACAAATGCAAAACAGCAAAACACCTTTGGAGATGTTGGAAACGATGCCAACTTTGAAAACATAACAAATGTACTATCTACATTTTCTTGCACTGATTTGTTTTTTTAAGACTTATTTATTTTCTGTATGTGAGTACACTGCTGCTGTCTTCAGACACACCAGAAGAGGGCATCAGATCTTATTACAGATGGTTGTGAGCCACCACGTGGTTGCTGGGAATTGAACTCAGGACCTCTGGAAGAGCAGACAGTGCTCTTAACCACTGAGCCATCTCTCCAGCCCCCACTGACCGTTTTTTGGTTTTTGTTTTTTTATCTGTTGGTAATTTCCAAGGGTCCCTATCCCCTTCCTTTCCTCACCCTGATTCTGATAGGATCTGACTGTGTACCACAACCCTGTCTACACCTCCAGAGTCAGCTGGGATTATAGGTGTGTCACCAGGTCTGCTAAATTGTTTGTTTTAAATCTTGAAGCTCCAGAGATCCACCTGTCTCTGTCTCCTGTGTGCTGGGATTAAAGGTGTATATATACATCTAACCCAAGAGGCCTAAGATTTAATTATCATTTAAAATTATGTGTGTTCATGTGTGTGTCCGTGTCCATACGAATGTGTGTAGGTATGCACACGAGTGCAGGTGGAATTGGAGGCTCTAGAGAGTTCTAACACAAGCCTCCTAAGGGCCTGTTTCCTCCAGGGTATGGAAGCTTGAGCTTCAACTTCTGACACACCAGGGAGCCAGTTAGCAGATCAGCACGGTGTCCTCCCTGGAGCCCTACCAGGCTGGAAACAGCTGAGCAACCCACTTTACACCCCTACGCTCCTGGAAGACAGTCACACAGGAGCAAGTTTGCTTTGTCAGAAACACTGGAGAAATAGTAACACCCCAAACACGCACATGGGAGATTCCCTGTGAAACTTCTGGTGAGTTTTTCCTTGATCTCTTCTCCGGCCACTGAAGATGCTGAACCGACAGAGGGTTTTGCTTGTGCTTTCGAACTGAGGCTCAAACTCCCCGTGCTAAGTACCTACTGTACTACTGATGGCATTCCCAGCAGCCCCCACACTTTTATTTTGCCTCATGTGTTTGTCCACCACAAGCAATACCTGAGGAGGGCATCCAATGCCCTAGGACTAGAGCTATAGATGGTTTTGAAGTATCACAGGGGTACTAGAATCAAATCCAGGTGTTCTAGAAGCATGACTAGTGCTCTTAACCACCAAGCCATTGGAGTCTTTCAATGTCCAGCCTAGTCCTAAACCCCTGGTCTCAAGTGATTCTCTGAGGTCCTCTCCCAAAATGCTGGGACACAGGCCTATGGCACCATGCCCAGCAAGAGACAGCTTAAGTTTTAAAAGTTTATTATATGTGTGGGGGATGGAAGGGTGACAAGTGGGAATCTGTTCTCACCCTGTCACATGGGTCCAGGGATTCAAACTCAGGTGGCCAGGTTTGGTTGCAAGGCCTTCTACCCTTTGAGCCATCTTGCTGCCATAGATTAAAATATCTTTTCTTTGCTGAGTCTAAGCTACAGGATAAAACATTTCTCTTGCATGTCTGTAGTCTCCCAATTATGAAGACAAAGCATTTCTTCCCAACTACCTCTGTCCAGGCTGACTTGCCATTAAAAAGCTACAAGTTATTAAGAAAAAAATTAGAGGCTGGAGAGATGGCTCAACTGTTAAAGAGTACTGCCTGCTCTTCCAGAGGTCCTGAGTTCAATTCCCAGCAACCACGTGGTGGCTCACAACCATGTATAGTGAGATCTGATACCCTCTTCTGGTGTGTCTGAAGAGAGCGACAGTGTACTCATATACATAAAATAAGTAAATCTTTAAAAAAATTACTTATAAGTCATTTGAAAGTTATGGCTACACTCTGCATATCCATCACCACTGCCTTAGGTCAAGTGACTCCTTAGGAATCTCTCCAGGCTTTCCCACTGACCAGACGCGACACGGCATACTCAGAGTTCAAGACTATGTGCCCTCAGTTCCTGCTGGAAAGCCAACTGGACAACCCGCACAGCATAAATGTAAAGATGATCACGCACAATTTTAATGAACCTCATGAGATGCTCTATTATCAAGGAGTTTGGGACGACCGAAATAACTCAATTGTTTTAAGTTTAAAAATTATACCTTTAATTATAGAATATTGTTAGGATAATACAGCTATAGACAAGACACTAGGATAACTGACCAATACCAAGGGAATCTGCTCTACAGATTTACCTGTTCAACCACTCTCCACAACCATAGAACACAGGCACAGACTGTCTGGTATGTGCAGAAATGGCCGGGGACTTCCGAACAGAAGGCATGCACATAGTGTTAGTGAAGAGTGGCGCGTGTATGACTGCCACAGCTCAGCACAGGAAGGGGAGCAGCTGACCGCAACGGTGTGGACAGGGTTGGCACAGCCATTGCCTTTTTAGCCACCCAGCTGGAGTGTACACATACGAAGAGATTGGAAGGCAATCAGAAACCTTCCGGAGCCTTTCATCTCCTAGAAGCAAAAGCAGCAAACGGGACACAACATAACCTTCAAATGAAGGCTGAGGCTGGGTGGGTATGGTGGGAGTGCATGCATGCGTGTGGGCGTGTGGGCGTGTGGGCGTGTGTGTGTGTGTGTGTGTGTGTGTGTGTGTGTAAGTATAAGTTAGGAACAGAGGCGGGAAACAGGTTGAAATGAAGTTGGGTCAGAGGTTCTGTCTTCTACGAGCTACTCCCAGGCAGTCACTTATGAGGCTCGAAGAAGCAATGGGAGAACGCTGAACACCACCAGAGTCATCGGCTGCACTGATATAGAAGACACAGCTGACATGTTAGTTACCAAGAACATGTAAGTCACCTAACAGTTAAAATATGAATACCCACAGTAGGCTAGATTTTGTACAGACTAGAAACCATGTGCCCTGCCCCAAGTTTGTCCTCAAATGGGAGTGACCACTAAGAGGCCCTCAGAGTGGTTTCTCCTTCAGTTGCTTTTCAGGTTGTCACTAGTGATATGGTATCACCCAGCTGTGGCCACAGTGACTGAAAGCACTGGGCTTTAAGTGCCAAATCCCAAAGAACTTTAACAAAAAGGGTTTCTTTAGTAAAAAAATAATAATAATAAAAATTACGTTTGCAACTTTGCAACAAAGCACCATAGAAATACAATGGGACTCTTTAAATGCACACGCGTGCACACACACACACACTCGCGCACACACACGCGCGGGCACACACACACAAATTTTCACACTCTCAAAGTCCCAGCTCCCTGGATGCCAACTTCCCTCCATCCCCTCAGGGCTCAATAAGCACCAACATCCGGGATATCTAAGAAGTGAAGTATTGGGCTACACTGGGTCAACTCGTTTTAACTATTTGTGTCTGGATGCTGGAAACACATTCCTCCATAGGTTTATCCGTGTCTTCAGATGAGGCCATTCGTCACGGAAGATAATTCCGTCTGAGAAAGGACAAAGAACCTGAGTGTCCAGTCACTCTCTCACCATTGATGGACATGTCCACACAAGTGCTTAGTTCTGTACAAAACCAAACTTCACAGGAGCGCACTGTGCATGAGCACTAATGCTAAAATGTTTCTTCTCTGTCACAAAAGAAAAATAAAGGACATTCTCACACGGGAGCTATGTCCACAGTTCTATCTTAGGATCTACTTCAGGCAAGAACATGCTGATTCTTATGAATTCAGTTTCTGCTATCAGAATACACATTTCACCGAACATACGCATGCCTTTATGCAAGCTAAGATGAAGACTGGGCTGTGGCCCTATCAAGCCCTAGAGGGGCAAGCGATCTTAAAGACCGCAGCACTGACTGCTGTTCCCTGGGAAGGGTCCTGGGCTCCCTTCCCTGGGGGATGGGGGTGGGGTGGGGTCAGTTCTCTTCCTACTTCCCATCTGTCATGACTTCCAGCCCTATCTTTTCCTAAAGGCAGTTTCCCTACTATGATCCCTAAAGTGATTTTTGAAGGAAATACGGAAGTCTGATTAATGTTATCTCTTGCTGATGTCATCGCTGACCATGGGCCCTTGGTCCTCAAACCAGTGCCTCCTGTTTCCCGTTACATTGTATCTTAGGTCAGCTTTCAAAAACATGCAAGCTATACACAAGTGAGAAACAAGGAGAAACTCCCAGATCACTGCTTTCAGCAGGCGGAATCCTGTGCACAGGATTAGATACGAAGGTGAGCTACTCAAAAAAAAAAAAAAAAAAAAAAAAAAAAGCCCTTTGGAAGGGGTGTGTGTGAGCCCAGCTACTACAGCGTGTGAACAGTCCCAGCTCAGGGCAAGTCCACCTGTCTCTGCCAAAGGGGCTGTGACCACCCTATTTCTCCCGCTGCAATCTTTTTGGGCCAAAGATACAAGAGAGAGAGAGAAAAAAAATTTTTTTAAAGATGTACTCCATCTCCAGGCCTGAGAGACCAACAGCATCTTGTCTTCTGGTCTTCAGCTCTCAAGTTACTCAGGATGGGAGGCTGACTTTGATGAAGCAATTCATAGAATCATCAGTGAATAAACACCACCGTTTTGGAGGAGGGGACAGCATCCCCAAAGCTGTGGGTCTGAATTTTCAAAAAGGGTTGCTTTCTTTCATGTTTCAGACTGTAGCCCGCAACAAGGGAAGTCAGAACATTAAAAAGAGCTGTCTTAAGGAAGCCCGCTGATATCAAACATCACATGGCCTCCAAACATGTCATTTCTTACTCGGGGTTGCCGGGCCTAGTCGGTATGGACTCTCTTGTGTTTAATAAGAGCTGAGCTCCGGCTGAAACTCTTATCACACTCGGTACATTCATAAGGCTTCTCCCCGGTGTGAACTCTCTGATGGGTGATGAGGTTGGAGCTCTGTGTGAAGCCCTTTCCACACTGCACACACTCATAGGGCTTTTCTCCCGTGTGGGTTCTCTGGTGCTTAATCAGATCCGACCTTTCCCCAAAGCTTCGCCAACACTCGTTACACTCGTAGGGCTTCTCCCCGGTGTGGATCTTCTGGTGCGTGATGAGATGTGAGCTCCGGCTGAAGCTTTTCCCACAGGCCGTGCATTCATACGGCTTCTCTCCCGTGTGAGTCCTCTGGTGCTGGACGAGGTGGGAGATGCGGCTGAAGTTTTCCCCGCACTCGTTACAGTGGTAGGGCTTTTCCCCGGTGTGGGCCCTGCGGTGCCGCACCAGGTCAGAGTTCTGACTGAAATTCTTCCCGCACTCGTCACACTTGTAGGGCCTCTCCCCCGTGTGCACGCGGTAGTGTTTGATGAGGTCGGACCTCTCGCTGAAGCCCCGCCCACACTCGTTACACTCGTAAGGCTTCTCACCGGTGTGAGTCCTCTGGTGCTGAGCTAGGTGGGAGCTGCGGCTGAAGCTCTTCCCGCATTCCTCGCACTCGTACGGTTTCTCCCCGCTGTGGGTCCGCTGATGCTGGATGAGGTGGGAGAGACGGCAGAAGCTTTTCCCGCACTCGTTGCATTTGTGAGGCTTCTCCCCGGTGTGGATCGTCTGGTGCTGAATGAGGTGCGAGCTCCGGCCGAAGCTTTTCCCACACTCGTTGCAGTCGTATGGCCGCTCGCCGGTGTGTGTTCTCTGGTGCTGGATGAGGTGGGAGCTGCGGCTGAAGCCCTTCCCGCACTCGTAACACTTATAGGGCCTGTCTCCCGTGTGCGTTTTCTGGTGGCGATTGAGGTCTGAAATCTGACTGAAGGCTTTCCCACACTGAGAACAAATGTGGTAGCGGATGCCCGTGTGCGCTTCCTTGTGGACAAGCAGGTCGGTGACTTGCTGGAGAGGGTAGCTTACCCACTCCTCCGCGGTCAGGTCTCCCCACGGCCTTTCTGACCGGTCCCCACTTTCAAAGACCTCTTCGCTTCCAGGATTCTTCTCAGCATTCTCAAGAGGCTCTTCCGACATGGTCGCGAATTCCACATCGTCACTAAACTCTTGTTTTGGGTTTGCTTCATTCTCGCTCCTGATCTCAAAATCTGCAAGGAGGAGTAAACAGTGCGGAGACCAGTCAGTGCACACACATACCTGCTGAGTTCTAGACGCCGGACTGCCGGACTGGGGGCTTTGAGTTAGCCCGCTAGTCCCAGGGCTGGAGAGTAAACCTGGGGTTTTGTGCATGCCATTTACAAGCACCAAAGCTCAACTGTACCATGGTCATCTAGAACTGAGCTCGCTTCTCTCTCTCTCTCTCTCTCTCTCTCTCTCTCTCTCTCTCTCTCTCTCTCTTATTCCTTTTAGTTTAATCTCAGCAGTGGGTGGGAAGACAAAATTGGGAAGTACAGACATCATCCACTGGCATCCAAATGGCTCTTAACATGAGTGAATGATAACCTAACCGTCACATTTATCATGAAAGTCCGTCTCTGTGAGTGAGAAATCCAAGACTTAGAGAATCGAAGCAGCCTCCTCCAGGTGGGAGGCCCTGAGCAGGCAGCTCACAACCACTCTAATTCCAGCTCTAGGGATCCAATGCCCTCTTCTGGCCTCTGTGGGCACTATAGTCACACACACACAAACCCATCTATCATATCCATACAATTAAAAGATGAAAACACAAATCTAAATATTCAAACTCAAGTCTGTGTGCTAAGTTCAGGCTCTTCAGTTAATGGCTATTTAAGAAACTATCTATTCCTGGTATTTTGAAAAAGGAAACACAATCAGAAGCAAAACAACAAAAAAGAGAACTTGTACCAGACACTATATTTTCTAAATTGGGTTTTTCTTTCCTTCTTCTTCTTCCCCCTCTTCCTCCTCCTCTTCCTTCTTCTTCTCCTCCTCACTCTCTTTTAGTTCTTTGAGACAGGGTTTCTCTGTATGTTGCCCTAGCTATCCTGGAACTCGCTCTGTAGACCAGGCTGGCCTAGAACTCAAGAGATCAGCCTGCCTTTGCCTCCTGAGTGCTGAAATTAAAGGTGTGAGCCACCACCCCATCAAAATGGGTTTCTTAGTACATGACAGAAAACTGTAAGTAACAGGTATGTTCGCTGAAAAGGGTCTATGGGTAAATTAGTTTAGTAACTAGTCACGAACAAACTAAAACCTAAGAAAGGCAGGGAAGATGGCTCAGAGGGGAAAATATCTGTTATACAAACATTAGAATCTGGTTTGGGATATCAGGCACACATGTGAAAGCTGCTCATTAATCCAGCTGCGCACACTGGATCAATCCCAGCACTTAAGGTGATGGCTGCTTCATACTTAATTATGTGTATACATCTGGGTTGGAGTATGTGTACATGTGATTGCAGATGCCTTAAGGGGCCAGAAGAGGGCAGCTGATCCCCTGGAGCTGGAAATAAGGTTGTTGTAAGCTGCCTGATATGGGTGCTGGGGACTGAACTCAGGTCCTCAGCAAGAGCAACATATGCTCTTAACATATGAGCTGTCTTCTTCCACCCATTCTTGGTTTTGTTCACTTTGGGTTTTGTAGAGGAGGTGTTGCTGTTTTTATAGAACAATTCAAGAGACAAGAGCTCAAGGAAGTGGGGGTGGGGAACAAATCACATCAAAGTAATCGGACACATATATATGAAAACATCAAAATCTCATTATTTAGTATTACCTAAAAAAAATGAATAAAAAAATAAAAAAGAAGAATCCAAGGAAACTGGGACATCAAAGCGAATCCAAGCTAAGAAAACCCGTCAGGTCACCTTTTGTTTTGAGAATAAAAACATTTTTTAAAAAATATCTTAGTCCTGTGACTGGCTGTATACAGGACTGAGGATGAAACCCAGGGCTTCAAGTCTTCTAAGCAAGTGCTCTACCAGCTGAGCTGTGTTCCCAGCCTCACAATGTCTCCTCTGAATAGGATCTGTGAGCTAACTACTCAATGGTTCTTCCGAAACAAGACACACCTGAAGGATGATCGCCTCTGAAAGATCTCTAGACAAGAACCTACCTACAGTACCTGAGGCAAAGCTGTAGCTACAGAGGCAAAACAAACACAAAAGGTTGTTTTCTGCCCTCCTGTGAACCTGCTTCAGAACCCCACATCTTCCAGCGCCCTAGAGAAAAAGCACCATTTATAGGGCATTTATGTCCTGGCGAGCACCACAGTGTCAGACCTGTTTGATCAGTAATCTGTACAAACAGGCCACAGAGCCGCTAATGACTCAGGGCATGAGAATCCTCGGAGTCTCTGAAATAGCAGAAACATCTTTACTTTTTGCTTTAGACTGGAAAACATGGATCTTCCCACATTTAAAGATTTGAATAAGCACCAAAGCCAGTAACTAATTGTGTAGTTTTCCTTAAAAACAAACAAGGCTGTACTGAAAGACCTAAGCCATTCTGACAGTTTCAAAACCAGAAGAGGTAAAACAAGATAAAAATCCTCACTCACCCAGTGAGACAACATTTCCATAATTCTCCTGCATCACATCCCTGTAAAGGTCTCTTTGTGTAGGGTCCAGAGGTCTCCATTCTTCCCGAGTGAGATACATGGCCATATCTTCAAATGTCACAGGGGCCTGAAATCACACAATGCTTTCCTCACTACTTGGTATCTAGGAGTTTAGAACCAGCTTTTCTTCTTGAAATTAGAGACATGGTTAGAAATGTCGAGAAGGCAATGGCATTAAGTCTCATCTGTAGAGTCCGAAGAAAATAGAAGAAAAAAAAAAAAAAAAAAAAAGACATGTGGTCAAAAGGCAGGGACAATCTACTAGCTTCCTGATCTGGATATCCCTGCCCACTCTGGACCCTTACAATGCTCTTCTTTTCTTAGACCAGTGAAATTCTTTATGGTACAGTTCTAGCACCAGCTGCTGTTCTGTTTCTCCCCACCCTTTTGCTCTTCACTCCATCCTCGGATACCGGATCTAGAATTAACCACTCCACGATTTACTGGTTCCCACATCACAATACTTTCTTGCTCAGGTAAACGGAATACTTACCATATCGCACCCAGGTTAACCAGCCGCAACCTTTCTTCCTACAGATTGTTGGCAAGGAGGGTACCACCCATCTTGTTAGGTTTTATTCTCCTCAGTATTTAAAGTCATTCAGTGGGTGTTCGATATATGCTCGTATATGGTTATATTAGCCACCACTAAGTCCCTGGAGCAAAATAGCGAAATGAGCTAATCCCAGAGAATTTCCTATAGGGGTTTGCAGAATGGGGAAACACCAGCCGAGATGGGTAAGCAGAGCCCCCGGCTTACCTGGGACCCAGACATGAGCAGAGTGGCTGCCATCTCGGGCTCAAGCGTTCGTCTCCTAGTAGAGAGAGCAGGAAAACCAGCTAGCAGACAACGTTGAAGGAGGCGAAAAGCAGGGCGCGAGGCGCGGCAAGAGGCCCTGCCCACTCCCTAGGGCTGGAGTTCTGGTCGCAGGGTATGAGGGGAAGGCCCAGGACAAGTCACTCTCCTCCCTGACTCCCGAGTCACCCACTCTCCGTGTCTCTGTTAATATCGAGTACGTGCAATATTAGAGTAGGAGAGGACAGCACTGGCTGGGTGCCCCCTGGGCTAGGGGTCAAGCCGATGCAATTCGAGGGAGGAGGCTTTCAACCCAGCCCATAGAACGCCTCTGCTCTTCCATCTCCGGGCTGGGACCTTTCCGGCAGCAATCTCAGCCAATCAGAGAAAAGAAATCGTAAAAGACTTGACCAATCAGATGCCAAAATATCAGCCCTCCTCCTGCAGCGTGGCCAGGCAGCTCCACCACGCATGCGCGCGCCTCGCAGCCTGACGGGACTTGGAGTTTCACTCTGGCGTACAAAGGCCACTTAGCGGCCAAAAGCAGGGGAGGGAAAAGAACAAAAGGGAAAAGACAGGACCGCAACCTTCAAGACCAGTCAGGGTATCCCCCACATTTTTCTCGGAGACCACGGCACGACTCAGCAAGGGAAGCTTCCCTGCTTTTTCTCATGGCCCTACGACCATCTTTGAGTCGTGTATAATCTGCGAGGTTAGCTTGAGTGTGGCAGCCCGGGCTGAACTTAGCTGAGATCACCCTTCATTTGACAGCCTAGGCTAGAGCGGGAAAAGGCTTCCATCCCCTCCCTCGGGAGACTCCCTGGCCGCAGTGGAACTTTGGGCCCCGCCCACGAACTCACTACACCTCCCAGCACTGCCTGCAGCGCTCGCTTTCTGGGTCCGAGAACGACAACTCCCAGTAGGCCTTGCGCCATTTACAACCTGCCCCAGACTACATATCCCAGGAGGCCTCGCGTCCTCTGTACGGTGCTGGAGAGCTGTCCGCGGCCCGGCCCAGGGTGTTCCGATGTTAACCCTGTAGGGAGCGCCTCCAGTTCTTTTATAGAGACGGGGCTCAAGTGCACACATCTAAGACGCCAGAACATTGAAATCAGAAGCGGGGGAAGGGGATAGGGTGTGTAGGGAAATAACTAGCCTCGGAGTGGGAGACTCAGGGACCTGGCACTCTTGAGGGTGTCTCTGCTAAAAGGATCTTGGAGACATCCTAACACCATGAAAACCTTAGGCCTGCGACGACCTGGACCTAGAGTTCTAAGGATGCTAGTAGTCTCTATTTGTTTCAAGGAAGTCACAAAGCTGGGTTAGGACAGAACGAACAAGCTTACCTCCGGGTCTGTGGTCGCTGGCTCCAAGATCCTTGAGAAGCCTGAGATCCCAAAGCCTCAGAGATCTAAAGAGGCCTGACGTTCAGAAAGATTCTAGATATCACCAGCAGACTCCAGAGATCTCAGGGCCACGAGCCCATAGATTAACAGGCAAAGGACAGAGTTTGATTGTAGGGTGAGCCCAAAGCTTCAAGACTGCAGAGATTGTTCTATAGCTTCGGGAAACAACAATCTCATAAACAGATCTCTGAGGCCACAACAGCGCTGGCCAAGGAACATCAGCGCTGGCTAAGCTGCATTCAGTAAGAGTCCTCCAAATGGAAGGACTTGAAGCCTTCCCTTTCCCCAGCTGGGATGAAGGAATTAGACAATGGAAGGCGAAGGCTAAGCAAAACAGGGATTCTGTGTGGGGAAGAGCTCCCAGCTTGCTGTAGCCTTGGAGAGGGAAGTGATGGAAAAAGAATATAGCAGCTTATTAGGGACTCCCACCCTCTTCAAGTTATAAATATCCCCAGAACCTTGGCTTGATGCCCAGAAGCCTGTTGTCTCCAACTGAACAGGAGACTTCTCTGCCTAGGCTGGGAAAAGGGGCTTTTCTTTTGTTTTGCAGATACATCCACACACTGAAGGACTTGGGAACTTTTTTTTTTTTTTTTTTTCAAATATGACTCCCGGCCTTGCTTTTATTAGCGTGTCCTGTTTCCAGTGCCCAGTTATTTATGGCTACATGACTCAACTCAGGGATCTAAAAATGAGCTAGGAAGACCCCTACCAGCCACAGTGTATCTTTTCCACCTGTACTTCTCTTGCTCTCCCAAAGGTAGGACTAAAAAATGTGTAGATGCCACAAAATTGTATTATTCTACCTATTGTAAAATGTGTCCAGCCACCATGTAAGTTCAAGTCCTGAAGGATTTACAACAGTCAGGAGAAAATCAGCATAAAGATCTGACAGATCTAGGCTGTGTATATATCAGAAAAATCTCTCCAGGCCCATTTCCTTTTTAAAATTTTACTTTATTTTTAATTATTTGTCAGAGGGAGGGATATAAGCATGTGAGTGCAGGTGCCTGAAGAAGCCAGAAGAGGGCGTCCAATCCCTGCTGGAATTACAGGTGGTTCTTAGCAATTCCTCTAGGCTCTCTGCCCAGCAGTTACCTAGCAACAACCACTGTCTCTGCCTCAGGTATGCTCCAGGCATTATAAAGACTGCTTGGCGCTCTCTCTCTCTCTCTCTCTCTCTCTCTCTCTCTCTCTCTCTCTCTCTCTCTCTCTCTCTCTCTCTCTCCTACCCATCCTCCCCTCTCTCTTCCTCTCCCCTTCTCTCTTTTCCACAGGTGTCCCAGCCAGCCTCTTCCTCTCTTACTTTCTTCCTCTCTGTCCCCTTCCCTCTGCCTCTACCCCTTTCCAGGTCCCAGTTCTGCTCCCTGGCTCCCTCCCCCCAATAAATTCCTTGTATACCAGGTCTGATTGTTCGAGGGGACACCTTGGCAGGGCCAGAAAAAGTGCTGTCTCTTGCATTATTATGCCACGTTTTGTAAAACACCACAGTTGTAAGCCACCCTATGTGTGCACTGGAAAACAAATTTGGGTCCTTGGGTCCTTTGCAAGAGCAGTATACACTCTGAACCACGGAGATATTTCTCCAGCCCCTCCTTTCCTTTTCTGTACTGTTGGAATTGTTCCTGCTAAGGATGTTGAGGAGGGATTTAAAACACACCTGTACAAAATACACAAGACCACAGGTATTTGGATGATCCTGCCTTTGGTAGTAGTAGAAGCTTCCAGAAATGCCTGTGGGTATATTCAATGGCCTGGAGGTTGGGGAAATCCACTCTGGGATGACCTTATCTTCACACTATTGTTTCTGTCAGGGGGCAGATTCAAGTGCGTGATATGTAGAGCCTAGTACTTACTGATTACCAGCAACCCAGCAAATTGAGGCCTCAGAGAAAACTGAGTATGGGGTCAATAGCCAAACTCCTAGAAACAAGGAGTGTGACTGGTATTGAGGCAGTCGGCTTAAGTGAGGTCCCCCCCCCCCCCCAAGGGCCTCCCTTTCACTGCTCTTCTAGAAGATCTCTCTGTAAACTCTGGGGCCTTTTGTCTTGCTGCTGCCAAGCTTTAAGCCATCTTTTGTCCCTCGGCTTTTCCATTTATTCCTGAGGGCTGCGCCTGTGGGCAGGATGGCTCTGTGTGCCCCACTTGTTGGCTTGCCACCAGTGCAAGTGCTTTTTCTTTACCCACCTAGGAGAGGAGAGAAGGTGGGAACAGGATGGGAAGCCCCTGGGGGAGTGGGGAAAGGGAAGATGGTGGCTGGGGGGCTTCCTGTTCCAGCTCGCAGCTTGCCTCCAAGGGTTGGAAGGGGGTCCCTGGAGGAGGAAGCTGCTTCCTGCCCTATTGTTCAGTGTTACTCAGAAATACTGTTTTGGGTTTTCTAGAATGAGTTGGAAAGTCCTGTCTGTTCCTATCATTCAACAAATGATGATCACCTACTGTGTGTGGATGCTTCAGGTCACCCTGGTCTTGGGAAAATGAGGACCCTTCTTGCAGGTCTTTAAAATGTGCATTTGCTACTGGATTAGTGTTCCTGTGAGGCTCTGTAAATGATTCTTTTGCATAAATATTTTTTAAAGATTTATTTCATTAACTCCCTTGTGTGTGTGTGTGTGTGTGTGTGTGTGTGTGTGTGTGTGTGTGCCCTGAGAAAACCATCCCCTGGATCTGGAATTACAAGCCATCAGGAGCTTGTGAACCATCCAACGTGGGCACTGGAAACCAAACTCTAGTCCTCTAAAAGCACAAGTACTTTTAACCTCAGAACCATCTCTCCAGCCTCATATTTTAATAAATCTTATCGTTATCTGGGGCTAGTCCAATTGCAGCTTTTCTTTGGTGCATTAATGTGTTTGGTATTTAAAACTATGTCTTTGTGTTTATAATCCTACTTTTGAAATTTTCTTTTTCAAAGGATGACCTGGGTCTCCCTTGCCCTTACAGTTGCACCTAGGCCGGCACCCTATCACATCCCCGCCCACTACCCCCTTCTCACCGGGAAGGTGGGAGGCTTTGCAGAGGTGACACCCAAGCAGTCTTGCAGATTGTAGGCACTTCGGAGGTGGAGACTGTGGGAGGGAGAGCTTTAGTCTTGAACAGTTTGTGCAAAGGCACAGACGCGTGAAAGGAACGCTCCGTTCCAGCAGGGCTTGGGTTTCTTAGGACAGGAGGGAAGGGTGGCAGGGGGAGGAACCAGGGCAAGGACAGTGTCCGTCTCATATTCCCTTGCATGCCTCTCTGCCTCTGCCTCTGCCTCTGCCTCTGCCTGCAGATCAGTGAAGCTGATGGTAAGTCCCACAAGCAAGGCTCTGGGGTTGGCCTGGGTGAGAAGAGCAGTTGGGCTTTGCAGGAGGGGGCAGGGCACAGAGGAGTGGGGAGCTTGGCCTCATAATGCTGCTGCTGATTTGCCTCAAAGAAAGTATTTTCCAAAAATGTGGACAATAGCACTGAGAATGCACAACAAGCGTATCTGGTGTTGTCTAGGCTTTTGGGGGCCTCAGCTGGATCTAGGTCATTATGCCCCTTCTGAACTAGATACTAATTGGGAATTGGGTACCACCCCCTAAGGACTGCAGGGCTGCTGTGAGGGTCAAGTGTGAGGCTGAATGGTGGATGCTGCTCCGGGCGAGGATAGAAGTGAATAGGGAAGCCACTGCACCGGGAGCCCAAAGGGCTTTCCTCAATCCCAGAAAAGGGATTGTAAGAAGCCATGGTGACGATGGCAGTTGTGGAGAGAAGGGCCGCTCAACAGAGGGACCACGATGTATCTGAGGGGCTCTGGGTGACATTGTCCTGAGTTAAAGAGAATGGAGGGCTGACGAACAAGACCTGGTAGCTGCAATGAGATGATTAAGAAAGACTTCCAGAAGTGGGACACTGGAGAGATAGCTCCAGTACTTAAGAGCACTTGCTGCTTTTGAAGAGGACCCAGGTTCAATCCCCAGAACCCACATTGTGGCTATGAACCTTCTGTAGCTCCGGTTCCAGGGGATCCCACATCCTCTCGTGGCTCGTGTGGGTACCAGGCATGTACCTGGTGCACTACCGTGCATGCAGGCAAACACTCATATACATAAATTAAAATAATAATAACACATGTTAAGATTTCCGGGGCAGAGGGTGCCACTCAGTTGATAGAGTGTTTCCCTAGGGCACACAGGGCCCTGGCCTAATCCTGAGATCACATGAACTGGGCAGCTATTGCACACCTGTAATCCCAGCTAACTGGGAAGCTGAGGTAGGGGATTCAGCAGCTCCAGGTCACTTTGTATCAAGTTAGAAGCCCACCAGGGTTACTGTGTCCCATTCTCTCTCTGACACAGGATAAATAAAAATAAAGACTCCAATACCACATTTTAGATGCCTACAACACTGCCAACCCTGCCAGTGGTGAGAATTGACAACCAAGAGCTTCACGTATGTAAGGCAACATTCTATCAACTGAGCTTCATTCACAGCCTGTGTGTCCTTAACCTTTAAAAAATACCTTCTAAAATTGGGTAGTGGTGGCGCACGCCTTTAATCCCAGCACTTGGGAGGCAGAGGCAGGCAGATTTCTGAGTTTGAGGCCAGTCTGGTCTACAGAGTGAGTTCCAGGACAGCCAGGGCTATACAGAGAAACCCTGTCTCAAAAAACAAAAAAACAACAAACAAACAAAAAAAAAACCTTCTAAATTAGTTGTAGGTTATTTTTTCTTTTAAAAGAAAATTTTTTAAAATATTTATTTTTATGTATAAAAATAGCTGTCTTCAGACACCAGAAAAGGGCATCCGATCCCATTACAGATGGTTGTGAGGCACCATATGGTTCCTGGGAATTGAACTCAGGATCTCTGAAAGAACAGTCAGTGTTCTTAATCAGGACCTCTGGAAGAGCAGTCAGTGCTCCTAACCACTGAGCCATCCCTCCAGCCCCAGTTGTAGGTTATTTAATGGGCTTTTATTGAGATCTTTTTCTCAAACTCCCAAAACATGTCTTCTCTCTCCTTCATGTCATCCAACCGTGTCCTTTTTCTCCTTTGCAGAAGCAACCTTGCCTTCTCCAAATGGTTGATGTTGATGCTAACTTGCCTAAGACTTGAACTCTGTGTCTTTGAGATGAAGAACGTCATGGAGTTTAGAGGTAGCCCAACAGATCAAAAAGATCTGAGAGGCCAGCATGACTGTGGAAGAGTGTGCAGGCAAGGTAAAAGCCGGCCCTGCAGGACCTCTAAGTCCTGCCAAATGCATGGGGGGCGGGGGAGATGAACCCCTTTAAATGGGAATGGCAGAGCAAGAGACTCCAGCACAGTCATGCTAGACTGCGATCTTACAAAGCTGTTTCCAGGCCTTGCCATTGAAACATGCCATTGAAACTTGCCATTGGAAGGCATGAGGTGAATGGATGGGGTTGGGGACAGGAAGACACACTGGGAGGGTATTATAAAGCCTATGGACTATTCATTCTCTCTGCCCTTTGAGGGAACGTGTGAGCCATGTCACATGTGGACTTGTGTCGGCTTGTTCTTTCAGTGTTTACTCAAATTCATCTCCTTTGTAAATAGTAAGGTTACTGACAATGAAGATTCACGGTGCTTCCCCCCCCCCCCAGCTCTAAATCCTTATGGTGCGTAAGATACTTAGGTTCTGATATTAAAAGTCTTTCCAGGATGTCTCTCTAAAACACTCACCCATGGGCTGGGGGGGAAGGCTCAGTAGATAAGGGGCTTGCCACCAAGCCTGAGTCCCTAAGTTTAGTCCCCTGGATCTCCGTGGAGAGAACCGAGAGTTGGCTCTCCTAAAATATCCCTTACACTCACACTGTGGCATGCTATGCCCCTGCACACACATGATATGAATAAATGAATAAATAAATGTGCAATTTATCTGGGACTCTTTTCTTTTTTAATTAATCTAATTTTACAAAATTAGATTAAAATCCTCTACAGAGGATCTTCCGTCTTTCCACAGGGCTCTCAAACTTTACCTGGTTTAAAAGCTGATTGATGGCTTTATCAAGTTTGCCTGCTTGCCTCCCTTTCCCCTCCCAACACCTTCATTTAGTGTGTGTGTGTGTGTGTGTGTGTGTGTGTAGGGGAGGTGCCTGTCCCGTGGCATTCACATGGAGATCAGAGGAAAACCTGTGGGAGTCCAGTGTCTCTATGTGGATCCAGAGGATTGAACTTGGGTTACTGGTTTGACAGAAAGCGCCTTTCCTCACTGAGCCACCTTGCCAGCCCCCTGTGGTAGATTTCTATATCCATCCTATTAACAGGCTCCATCTTTCGGGGGAGGTCCATGACAGGTGAAAGGAAGCTGACCACCCATTCTGTAGGGTATGGTCCCCAGAAGACAGCAGCTCCCCACGGTCACTATCCAGCTGTTTCATCCCATGGGTGAACAGGACAGGTGGAGACTCTGGAGCCCCTGCAGTTACCCCCAGGAGGCAGGAGCTCAATGCTCACATATTTGTAGTTAAGAAGTCAGTGCAGGGTGACATATTCAAATTTCTAGGAGTCACAGCCTTCTGTGCTGCATCCCTGCTAGAACACAGTCTAGGAGGCTCAGTCTGGGGCTGTCACAAGGCCAGGGACAATCAGTAACCAAACTACCACAGCTCACCACACCTGCACTGAGGACATTTCCAGAAGTTTCTAGCTTTGCCTAATGTTCTCCTCAGCATAAAGAGCAGACTAGCCAGGCAGTGGTGGCGCACGCCTGTAATCCCAGCTCCGGGGAGGCAGAGGCAGGTGGATCTCTGTGAGTTCGAGGCCAGTCTGGTCTACAAAGTGAGACTAGGACAGCCAAGGCTACCCAAAGAAACCCCATCTTAAACAACAAACCAACAGTACTCCCCCCAACCCCCAAACAAACAAAAAGAGCAAGCTGATGTCAGCACAGGAGAAGTTCAACAAAGCTACCATGTTCCGCATACTTCTCGGAAGCTCGGTCTACAGAGCGCCGTGAGGACGCTTACGGGAGCTAGAAGTCACGGGCATTGCTGGAATCCTCCCTGCATGCTAGATCTATTCCTGCCTAGAATGATCCAGAGTCCTCAAAGGCCTTTCAGTCAGAGATGAACAGGGCACAGCAGTGTCTGGGTGGAGATTTCTATCTGCAGAAGCCAAACCGTACAGCTATCTTCTGGGTGTGCAGTTCTGGGACTCACCATGTAGATCAAGCTGGCCTTGAACTTGTGGCTATAGTAAGTCAACCTCCATGCCACTGGGATTCCATGTGTGTGTACACCAGCACACATGGATATTTCTTCTAGATTTATTGTATTTCTCTCAGTGTTTTGCCTGTACGAATGTACACGTCCCACAGGTGTGCCTTGTGCTCTTGGAGATCAGAATGAAGGCACCAGATCTCCTGAACTGGATAGTTGTGAGACACTAGGTAGGTGCTGGCAACCTAACCCGGGTCCTCTGTAGGAGCAATAAATATTCTTAGCCACCGAGCCATCTCTCCAGCCAGGATGTTTTCTAGTTTGTTTAAGAGTTTTGAGCTGGGCGTGTAGCTCGGTTGGTAGAGTGCTTTCCCAGCAGGCATGAAGCCCTGGGTTCTAGTCCCAGCACTACTTCAGCTGGCTGTGGTGGCACCGGCCTCTAATCCCAAGTCTTGGAAAGTGGAAGCAAAAAATATCAGAAATTCAACACATGAGAACCTATCTCAAAATACAATGAAATTTTAAAACGGAAATGAAATTAAAAAAATAGAAGATGAGGTTTCATTGTGTTGCAGAGGCTGGCTTTGAACTCCCAGACTCAGGTGATCCTCTTTAGCCTCCCAAGTTGTCAGAATTACAAGCAAACAGCACCATGCCTGGCTTGGTATTTCTCCCTTCTTCCTGCTCCACTTCCCCTCTGCTCTATGCCAGGGATTGAGACCTGCACCTACCACTGAACTATACATCCCCAGTCCCAATCTGCTATTTTCCAGTAAGGGAGAGGGAACTCAACAATCTGCCAGGCGACTGTCAGGACAAAACTCCTCTGATCTGATTCTGACCTTCTGTGTAGGTCTGTCGATAAAGACTCTGTGTATCATGCCCCAGATAGCCTCCCCCAGAAGCCAATCATTTTCATGACTGATTAAAACTTGGCAGAAGAACCTCCCCCAACACACCTCCTCTAATCCCTAGCCTCATCCAGGGCTCAGCATTTTCCTTCATTTGAATTTTTTATTTTTGTTCCACGTCACGTGGTCTGTGCATCCTGCTGGGTCTTCCTCACATTCTCCTCTGCCATCCTGCCGGGTGGTTCGGTCAGCAGAACTATAAAACCAAAAGGCAGCCATGTAAGTCTTTGAGTCATACGGACAAGAAGGTGGAGTCAGCCAGGTGGGCTGACACTCAGGAGGCAGAGGCAGGTGGATCTCTGTGAGTTTGAAGTCAGCCTGGTCTGTGTAAGAAATTCCAGGATAGTTGGGGTTTCCCAGAGAAACCTCTCAGAACAACAACAAAAATACCATGATTGTCTCAGACTTCTTGGTTGGACTTTAGCCCTCCCACACGGCAGTGGACATAAATAATACTGTCAGAAGACAAGATGCAAGCTCTCTTGGGCCCCGCCTTCCCAAGACACACAGCATACAGAAGGTCCTTTTCCAAGAGCAGTTATCATTCTTGAACAGATATGTGCAGGACTGTGGGAATATGTTTAAACTCATCTCACCCCATATCTTTTTCATGTTCTTCTTAAATTACATGTTTATAATTTAGTATGTGTGTGTGTATGTATGTGTGTTTATGTATGTATGTATTGTGTGCGTATGTATGTGTGTATGTGTGTATGTGTTTCATTAGGAATCAAACCTAGGATTTTATCCCTATCTCTAGTTAGATAGATTTTATCCCATGCTCTAGTTCTGAGCTATACCCCCAGCAAGCAGTACTCAGAGAGGATTCTGTTGCCCCTGCAGGAGCCAGACTCACAGCACTAGGTGGTAGAAGGCTTTTCCAGAGCTTCCTAAGAAAGGAAGGGCCACTCTACTGTGACAGGGCTCAGTCTCCCTGTGTTATCCCTGCGAGGCCAGGTCAAAAGCAATAGGTTCTGTGAAAGCACTTTGCAGAGGCCTGGTCTAAATGCTCAGTGCTGTTGTTATTCCTCTCTCTGTGGTCCCCAGAGAGACACGCCTGTCCACGGTCAATTGATGGACAGCCCTGCCCACCCTGTAATAAACTGAGCCACCATGCATCCCAGCTGCTGCCAGGCCAAACAAACACTCCCTCCCCAGCAACTACCTGCCACCGTCACGTTCTGCAGGCTGGCAAGCCTTCTGCCTGCTAGCACGGGGCCCTCTTCCCGTCTGTGGGCATACTATTTCTTATGTAGGGCAGCCTCTGTGGATGGTGGGGAGGGAGAAAGATACAGGCATACAAACCTTCCAGCGATTCCCACATTCATTGCATAAAACAAAGGTGGTCATAGGCTCGTCGGCACTGCGTGTCTGCACCTAACAGAGAGAAGAACCATTCATGAGGTCATTCCTCTCCTGCTTTAGGGCCTGCTGCAGCTCCCACTGTTTGGCAATGATATTTACCCGATTTTGATAACCTCTTTTCCTCTGGTTACTGTCCAGTCACTCGGAAACCTACTGGCTCAGCCTGACCTTTGCACTTGCATTTTTGTTGATCCTTCCGAACTGGTTTCTCTTCTCTTGTTCAAAACCTCACCTCTTACAAGAAGCCTTCCCAGACTCACCCCCTGAACACACTGCTTCTGTCATATCTGTTCAAGCTGAAGGTGTCTGGGAAATCACCTTGTCTATAGTCATCCTGCAAGTGGCTGAGGCCCAGAGAAGAAAGGAGGCTTGCAGATCACTGGGGTGGGTTATGCCGTGTTTTCCCCCATCCCCACCCCGCAGCCTCTAAGCAGGTCATTTAGGTTCAGCAACATGGGCTTCCCACTGTAAGGCCCTGGAGTTCCCAGCTGCCTTCTCACTCTCTAAAGCTAACCCTGGTGATGTCTCCTGGGATCAGTAGGGGAGGAGCCCTCTGCTGGACCGAGCCTCCAGCTGTCCTTCAGGAAGGCACAGCATCACAGCATCGCACAACCTTGTCACCACACAGCAGAGATAAGGAGAGAAGGCAATAGGCTTTCTTGGGGGGAAGACTCTACTTGGCTTCTGACAAGCTTACTTTCAAAGGGCATTACCATGCAAATGCCCATAACAGGCATGGGAGAGCACCGGAATTGGAATCCTTCAAGAGAACTTTCCAGAAAACAAGATAGACAACTATATTTCTACTGTAGCCACAGTGTGCTAAGGGTAAAGTGATCCGGATATTCTCTCCCCATCTTTGTCCTTAAACTGATTATGTATCCAAAAAACCCTTGAACTTCTGATCCTTCTCCGTCTCTTTAAACAGTTTTGGATTACATTTTGTGTGTATGTACGTGGCTCCATGTGTCGTGCCACGTGCCACGTGTGGCTATCAGAAGACAATTTTCAGGAGTTTGTTCTCTCCTTCACCTTCTGCGTCATCAAGTTTGGCACCAAGTACCTTTACCTAATGAGTCATCTCAACAGCCCACTCCCTCAACCTCTCTAGTGCTGGGGTCAGCATGCATCCTCACTTCTGGTCTCTGGTGCTGGGGATCAAATCCACTGGTTTGTTTGTTTGCTTTTAAGGATTTATTTATTTTATGTATATGAGTACACTGTCATGTCTTCAGACACACCAGAAGAGGGCATCAGATTCCATTACATCAGATCCCATTACAGATGGTTGTGAGCCACCATGTGGTTGCTGGGAATTGAACTCAGGACCTCTGGAAGAGCAGTCAGTGCTCTCAACCTCTGAGCCATCTCTCCAGCCCCTCAAACCCACTGTTTTATGCATGCCAACCCCTGGCTTCCCACTGATCTATCAACAGAGTTACATTCCCAACCTTGTTTTTAAAAAGATGTGTGTGTGTGTGTGTGTGTGTGTGTGTGTGTGTGTGTGTGTATACAAGTGCCCACTGAGTCCAGTGGGAGACATCAGATCCCCTGGAGCGGGAGTTACAGCATTTGTGGGCCATCCAATATGGGAGCTGGGGTCTAGCCTCTGATAGAGCAGTAAGCTCTCTTTAACCACTAAGCCATCTCTCTAACCCATTTTTTTTTCTTTCAGACAGGTCTTCCTATGTATCCCAGGCTAGCTTTACCAAACCCCTCTTAATCCTCATGTCCTCCTGCCTCATACTTGGCAGTGATGAAATGCCTAACAGGGGCTACCAGCCTGGCTACTTTTAATGAATCTTTCTTGCTAAGTAGATAGAGAAACAAAGAGAGTTCTAGAATCACTAAATATGAGTGAGAATTCAAGATATTGGTACTCCAAAGACAGAACTAGCAATAGGCCATTCTTGGGGCTTAGGAGAAGGTTCCCCCATCCTCACTGCAGGATCCTATGGCTCCTGGGTATCTTCACCTTCAGGAATCTCCTTAGACATCACTGAACAAGCTGACTGGATTCTCACAGAAAGGTTGGGATCCAAAAGCCAGTTGTGGTGGTATACATATGAAATCCCAGTCCTGAGGCCTTAGCTTTGAAATAAATTCAAAGCCCTGTCTCAAAATAGCCAAGTAAGGGAAAATGAAAAGAAAGGTTTGACTCTGAGCTCAAAGCCTTCCTGCCACCAGCCTGCCTGGGTACCCTTGCCTAAGCTTCAGTCATCCATCTGAGTCTCAGTTGCCCAGCATTTTTAATGAGGAGCTGGATTTCACATGGCTATGCTTCCTTCCGACATCTGTGACTCTCCTGAAGTCTGTGCCCAGCACTGTGCACCAAGGGCAGTGTAGCACAGAGGGGGCTTGGGGCTCGTTCTCACTTCAGGACAGACAGGACACATCAGCTCGGCCCCGTGGACACACAGGAGCTGATTCCACAATCTGAACATTTTCCAGAAGCAACAAAGTGGTGGCTTCTCCAAGTTTGCCCTGCACTCAGTGACCTGAAGGTTGTATTTCCTGTTCCTCTCCACCACCTCCCCCTGGCTGTGGCCCCGCCCCACTCCACCCACCTCCCCCCGTGGCCCCACCCCACTCCGCCCACCTCTCCCCCTGCTGTGGCCCCACCCCACTCCACCCCACCTCTGCCCACCTGGTTATAGGTACAATTCTTCTTCTTGCATTTGCTACACCGCAAGAGGTCAGTGGTGGTGCCGCCTGTCTTGGCCATCTGGTGCTCGCGGATGGCCTCTTGAGTCATGGCGTTCCTCAGCTCCCTCAGCTCGTCACTGGCCATTTCCTGCAGAGAAATGAGTCTATTGGCTCTGTGAGTGTGTGTGTGTGTGTGTGTGTGTGTGTGTGTGTGTGTGTGTGTACCTCTGCCCCTTGAACTGAGGAGGAGGAGGTACCATACCGGGTCAAAAACATAGAGATATAGGAGAGGTTGGACCCCCTGGTCCCACCAGACCTGGGAAAGGCCTGTCCTGGAGGATTCTCCTCTGCATCCTGGCTGAAAGGTGCAACCTGGGAGTTCTAGCTGGGTCAAGGTCAGCTGGGTGTGTGTAGGACAGCAGCAGATGCTCAGAGCTGGAATTAATACTGCAGGAACATTCCTTCAGGACGGAGCTCAACCTGCCTGCCAGGCCTTTGCCTGAATCAAACTGTCCTAGCAGCTGATTTGGCCACTGCTTACCGGTGTCCCATAGCCTCCCACTCTGGACTTTAACCCAGCACCTGCTCCAGCTAGGAATGCTCTCTAGCCTTGTCTGCTGGTGGGGACCATAGCTCTAAGAACCATGGCCTGCTGGCTGTGCTACCCAGGAGGACCCCACAGTGACTAGGCTCAGAGGCCCAAGTACTCGCTGTGGATATATATACCTCAGACACCAGGAGCACCAGTGGTCCATGCTCCTTCTGGAGATACAGCATCAGCTGCATCCAGCCCCTTCCCTTATCTATCTGACCCCTGTTCACTGAACCCTTCAAGCCTCTGCCAAAGAAGACCAGGCAGACATACCAGTGGAGGCGGCAATTATGAGTGGTTGGTGGATCAGAGTGTAGCCAAGGCTCATATGAAGGAGGCTAAATTTCAGCCAATTTTTCTGTTGTTATTATGTATTTGAGACAGAGTCTCCTGTATCACAGACTGTCCTTGGGCTTGCTATGCAGCCCAGACTGATCTTGAACTCCAGATTCTCCAGCTTCCACCTCCCAAGGGCTGGGCTTACAGGTGGTTTTCTACTGTAGCAGCCTGGACTGACTAAGATATCGCAAAGATAAGTTGCAATTTCTACCTCTGGGCTATGCTGTCATTCACAGACCTTGCTGGGGACATATCTGAGTTGATAGAGCACCTGTCTGGTGTGTGTAAGGCCCTGGGTTCAATCCTCAGTACCAAGAGGAAGAGAAAGAAAGAAAGAAAGAAAGAAAGAAAGAAAGAAAGAAAGAAAGAAAGAAAGAGGAAAAAAGAGAGAAAGAAAGAAAGAAAGAAAGAAAGAAAGAAAGAAAGAAAGAAAGAAACTGGAAAAAAGAGAGAAAGATGGACGAGAACCTCAGTCAGTCAGGTATAGATACATATATGACATATGCCAGTAATCCCAGCACATGGGAGGCAGAGAGGCAGGCGGACCTCTGTGAGTTCAAGACCAACCTGGTCTACATAGTAAATTCTAGGCTAGCTAGAACTACATAGTGAGACCCTAACTCAAAACAAATAAACAACCACTAAAAACCCAGACCCTCTAAATTGAGCGCAATAGGGCCAGCAAGATGGCACAACATGTGAAGGTGCTGGCCACCATGACCTGAGTTTGACCAGAGTTGTCCACCAGGAAGGAGAGAACTGACTCCTGCAAGTTGTCCTCTGACCTCCACACATGCCCTGTGCTCCCTCCACAAATAAGAAAAAGTAACCGAGCAGCACGTTAGCTTTGGTACATGGCTCACTCTTGGGAGCCAGGTTCCCTGTTTATCCCAGTCCTGCTCTCTGGAGTGCTTGGGGCTAGCAGTGAGCTCTTTCCTCAGAATCCCATGTCCCTGGACCGTAACACCATTCTGTACTGCTCCATGCAGCACGTATGTCCATTCAGACACACACTCATTAACTATATACCACACACAGTAATTACATGGTACAGTAACCACACACTAACACCACACCACACACTAATCACATGCTAACCACACAGAAACCTCATACTAAACTCCATACCACACACTAACCACATGCTAACTTCATACCACACACTAACCACACACTACACACTAACTACACACCACACACTAATCACATGCTAACCACACACTAACCACACACTAACTCCACATCACACACTAACCATACACTAACTCCACACCACACACTAACCACACACTAACTCCACATCACACACTAACCATATACTAACCATACACAAACTCCACACCACACACTAACCACATATTAACCACACGCTAACCACATGCTAACCACACACTAATACCACATCAATTCCACACCACACACTAACTCCACACCACACACTAACCACACACTAACTCCACACCACACACTAACCACACACTAACTCCACACCACACACTAACCACACACTAACTCCACACTAACTCTACACTAACTCCACACAACAGAGTAACCACACTCATTAATTACAGACTGCACACTAAACACCCCTGTACTTACAGTGATCACACACTAACTACAGGCCACATACCACACTAAACATATCATACACACATTAACCACAGACCACATACATACTTGTCAGATCGTGAAAGGCAGCCTGGTTTCTGGTTGAGCACAGGCTAGAAACCACCAGAGACCGCAGGTGATCCTGAGGGGCCCCAGGTGGGACCCAAGTCATCCTGGGACAGCAGGCGTTTTTCCACGCCCCCAGACTCTAAGCTCCTAGCTCTTCATAGATTTGTGTCTTTCAGTCACACAATGACAACACCCCCTATTAGCCACTCCACAGGTAGAGGGCTTGACTACAGGCCAAGGAGCCTCAAGACAGATCTCCATATTAATGAGGTACCTAAAGGCCTGGAGGACTTAGCCAATTAAACATTCCTCCCCAGACCCTCCTCCCTACAAAAGATATTTAACCTCAGGCCTGCTCTGAAAAACTGGGTTATGGTTTCTCATCTACTTTCCGCCATGACAATAAACATCTTAAAACCATGGACTGCTTCTTTTCATCATGATCTGCTGTGGGGAACAATTGGAACAGGTCTTCGCCTACAGAGCCCCTATCTAATCTCCAGCAGAAACACTGTGTTCCCAGCCACTGCTACTACAGGACAAGCCAAGGACTCTCCCCGAATGGCGCTGCCGGAACTTCTCTCCCTTTCTCCCCGTTCCACCATGGGCTACACAGAGCCCGCAGGTCCCCCACTTTGTTCTCAGCTCTTCTGCGGCTCCCAACAGCTCCTGGAGGCCCAAGAGCCTGAGAACCAGCTGGTTCCCAGCCACCTTTTGGCCTGGTGACCCCCAGTCAACTCCAGCTGTTCCCGGGGCCTCAGACTGTGCTCCCCCACTCCTGGAGTGGGGTCCTGTGGCTTCACATAGCCCGACTCCAGCCAGCGGCAGCATGGGGTGAATGTAGTCAGACTCCTATGTCTCGCCTCCAGGAGCAGCCCTAGCCCCGTGGTGGGGCACATTTACCCAACACATACTAACTTCATACTATATACTGACAACACTCTAGCACAGCCCACACACATATTAGCCACATTTCACTAAGCATACACATACATTAACCACTTTATACACTACACATCACACACTGACCACACACCACACGTTCATATTAATCACATACTACCCCCTCATGTCAGGCCACACTTGCAGTAACTTTACATCATATACACATCACATATCACAGACGTGAACGCTCCACACTTCACCTAGACCATACAAAGCTATCTATATCACACCCACGCACGAAAATCCTATCCGTGCATTCGTCACCCACACCACATACACTGCATGCCACATATACCTCGCGCCGCCTCACACACACCCATCCCAGATGCTCATTCTGTACATCATGCACAGACTCCCCCACTCTGGACCAGCAAAACATCCGAAATCCCACCCAGTCTTTAGGGGCTCGACATGTTTCCTCTCCCCTTTTCTGGGTCTCTTCATTTCTCCAACATTTGAGGACTGACTGGGAGTCCCCTGGTAGCTCTGGAAGCAGATCACATCTCAGGATGTGTCAAAGATCTTTCCAAGATGTGGTGTCTGAAATAAGTCGATCAAATAGCTATCTGTCCAACGAGGGTCTCCTACGGCCCTTTATATATCTGCACTTGTGAGAATTGAACTGCGTCTGTTGAAAGAGCACTGAAATCACGTCCCAAAAGTCGCACCCATTGCTCTCAGAGCCGGGCAGCAGCAGACTCCCGCCCAGCACGGCCCCGCCCAGCACGGCCCCGCCCCCAAGCCAACCTCCACCCACCCGCCCAACCCCAATGCCATTGGATCCCTCTCACCTCTGCTGTCATCTTGGCAATGAGCTCTGGGGAAATGCCCCCACTGAGCACGTTCCGCCTCAGGCCTGGGTTCCTGGGGTCCTTCAGGTTGCTGATGCGACTGCGCACACGGTTCCGGTATTTCATGTCTGTGCTCTTGAGTTCTTGATAGATATGTGTCTGGGTCAAGGGCCACCTTGCCATCCTTGGAGGAGCATGGGGAATGGGAGTCTGCTATAGGGGTCAGGGGTCATCTCTGGCCTCTGCTCACTGGACAACTGGTTTGAGCCCTGGGGTCAGCCAAGTATCAGAGACAGGTACGGCCTCCAAGAAAAGGACAGATTGCAGCAAGCACTGAGGTATCAGGGACTCAGGAAGTAAGCATGCTAGTCTGTTGGAGTCTCTCACTGGAGTTCAGGTGAGTCTCATGCTTCTGTGCTTCAGTTTCCCTCTTTAACACACAACAACAACAACAACATAAACAGGGATTGTTTGAAGGCGTAAGTAAGTGCCTCATCACACATCAGGAACCAGTATGGAGTATGGAACACGTCAAGTGTTCTACATTCAAGACTTCTAAGATGAGAAAAATGCGGGTAACCTCTAGTTTGAAAGGACCCAGATTGGAGACCAACTGTCAAAGGAAAAGGTGCAGAGTCACATGTTTCAGGCTCTGTGAAGTGCAAAAACAAACTATTGGCTGTGGTAGTGGCACATGCCTTTAATCTCAGTGCTCCAGAGGCAGACAGATCTCTGTGAGTTCGAGGCCAGCCTAGTCTACAGAGCCGAGTTCCAGACCAGCCAAGGCTACCAAGACCCTGCCTCAAAAAAAAAAAAAAAAAAAAAAAAAAAAAAGCAAAATGAACTAAACAACAAAATCCAGTGGGCAGTCCCGTTCTCCCACCACTCCTGATTTCTTTTGAGACTAGGTCTCTTGTAGCCTAGGGTAGCCAAGAATTCTCTATGTAGCTGAGGATGACCTTGAACTTCTGATTCTTCTGCGTTCATTTCCTGAGTGCTAGAATTATAAGCAAGCATTCTACCAGCCGAGCTACATCCCCAGCCTCTCCCAAGGAGTCTGCCCAGTCTCTCTCCTTAGGCACAACCCTTCATCCCAGGGATCCACTCTGGGAATGGCTGACCAGTTACTTCTCCCATGAGTAGATGAGGAGGCAAGACGTAGAAAGGGGTCCTTGCTCAGGGGGAGAGGGCAGATTTCTAGTAGGGCCAGGGCTGCAAATCAGGCCTCTTATTAGCAATGTTCTGCCCATTCACAGGCAGGAAGTCACCCTTGGCCGTATTCCACAGTTAGTTCTTTCCAAGCCCAGCAACCCAGAGCCTCCCCTGACCATCTCAGGACATGGGTCAGGGATGGGTGATCAGCCTTATTTTCTTGGTCTCCTGAGCCAAGCAAAGGCAGAAAGTCCAAGCAATTGCAGGGAAAAGCACAGCCAGGGCAATGCACAGAACAGAGCAGCTGGCTTTCAGGAAGTGGTGGGAAGGAGGCGGAGACCTGGCTTTTGTCCCATTTTTGTTTTAATGTCATCTGTACAATCTGTGAAAATAGTCAGGTGGTGGTGAAACACCACCTTTAATCCCAGCACTTGGCAGGCAGAGGCAGGTAGATCTCTAAGTTCAAGGCCAGTTTGGTCTATAGAGTGAGTTCCAAGACAGCCAGGGCTACACAGAGAAACCTTGTCTTGAAAAAAACAAAACAGCAAAAAAAAAAAAAAAAAAAAAAAAAAAAAAAAAAAAAAGAATATGTCAGGGCAGGGGGCGTGGTTAAAGAGCACTGACTGTTCTACCAGAGGTCCTAAGTTCAATTCCCAGCAACCACGTGATGGCTCATAACCATCTATAGTAGAATCTTCTGGCATGACTCCTACACCTATAAATAAATAAATAAATAAATAAATAAATAAATAAATAAATAAATAAAATAAACTTTAAAAAAATCAGGAGGTGAAATAGTAGGTAAAGCACATAGAAAGTATAAATATACAGAACCGACAGGCATGCCAGCATGCGCCTTTAATACCAGCATCCTGAGGCAGAGGCAGAGGATCTCTGTAAGTTTGAGACTAGCCTACTCAACATAGAGTGAGTTCTGGTGAGTCACAGCTACACAGTGAGATTCTATTTTTAAAAAGTACTTTTTTTTTTTATACATAGAACCATATACCAAGGCTTCCAGTCCAGCTCTGTTTGCCATTCCCAGCCTTAGTTTCCCCGAATATATGATAAGAACACCAACATGCTCCAGGGAGGTGGCTGGGGGCATTAAGACAGTCAAGAAGTGTCAGTTGCCTGGCACAGTGCCTGTTTAATGGCATCACAGAGTGTATTCAGGAGATGTGCCTATCAGAGGGGAGGAGAGAAACAGAGTGTGAAGCAGGCTGCCACTCTGTTGATGCAGATCAGGGCAGGGTTAGCTGCAGCTTTGCCAGGTGACAGCGCCTCCCTGAGCTTCCAGTGCCTCGCCTGCAATCAGAGGAACAATCTGATGGACAGGGCAAGACCCAAGAGCAATGCCAGCATCACTCAGAAGCTCTGGTTCAAGGGTAGAGCAGGGAGCTGTCTCGAGCTGCACCCACACCCGCCAACTAGCCAGTCTAGGCATCCCCAGCCCCACGTGATGTGAGGATATGGTCTTCTATTTCTGAGGCCAGCTTGTCACAGTTGACTCCATAGTCCTTGAAATCATCTAAAAGAGGTCAGGACACAGACATTAGCCCTGTGTGAGACGCTTCTTGACACTGGGACTCCTGTACCCCTACTGGAGACTCCGCTTCAACAAAGAAACAAAACAAACAAAGGATGTCTCACCAGTTGCTTCCCTCCCTCAGCCCCAGTCCCAGCCCTCACCTTCTGCCTTTAGAGCAGCTGACAGCATCTCCACACACTTGTCCCGGACAGAGTCCCCAGTGAGATAGCAGGGGGCCAGGAGACAGACGGAGGGGGTGAAGGTGGGAGTTGAGGGGCTGCTGGGGGTCTTGGGAGTTTCCACTGTAGATCTGCCGCTGTTGGATCTGAGGATGACAATCGGTAATGGACATGTTGACACTAGACCAACAAACCATTCATGGAGAGTAACACTCTAGATGTTTCTTTCCATGGGTGCGGATGCTTTCTGCGGCAGGTGCTACTTGTAACTCTTGATAAATATCATCTCGTTTAATCCCCAGAACAATTCCAAGAGGCAGATACTATTCTTTTTTTTTTTTTTTTTTTTTAAGAATTATTTATTTATTTTATGCATGTGAGTCCACTGTAGTTGTCTTCAGACACACCAGAAGAGGGCATCAGATCCCATTACAGATGGTCATATCCTCAGGGAGACTGTCTCCGCCCTGTTTCCCTACTGCATAGCACTTACCCAAGTCTATAATTAACTTGCTCATGTGTTTATAAACATTGCCTGCTTCCCTCTTCTGATGACAGTCCACACGGAGACCATGTGGCTCATTCACTCATGTAACAGTACCCATAGTTAGCTTGCTAAATGGCTGATTGATCATAAGGAGATCAAGGACCAGGGAGTACAGACAGAGCTCGCCTGGAGGGAGGCAAGCCCTTTCTGAAAAGCAGTATTCCTATTCCCTGGGCTTACAGGAGGGCTCACTCTAGATGGCTCAGTGGTTAAGAGCACTGACTGTTCTTCCAGAAGTCCTGAGTTCAATTCCCCAGCAATCACATGGTGGCTCACAACCCTCTGTAATGGGATCCGATGCCCTCTTCTGGTGTGTCTGAAGACAGCGACTCACATACATTAAGTAGAGTCCCTGCTATGTGTGGCCTGGGACACATAAGGTTCAGGGCTCACACTGAGGAAGCACAGGGTTTTAGAGTTGGCAATAATGACAGCTGTTATGTTTGGAATGCTTACACTGAGGCTGAGTTGAAGCTCCAGAGCTGGATGTGGCAGCACATGCCTATGATTCCAGCGTCAGGAGTCTGGGGCAAGAGGATCATGAGTTCCAGCCTGGGTTACATAATAAGGGCTAGCCTTGTCCCCCAGTCCCTAAAGAATCCAGGTGTTGATGGCTCGGCTGATGACACTAGCTGCGTGGTGACTTGATTTCAGTCTTAGAGAACCCACGTGGAGGAAAGAGAAAAGCAGGTCCCAAACTTTTCCTTTGACCTCCATGTGTGTGACACACACACATGTACACACACTTGTGCACACTCACACGAGCACACGTAGTCGTGTAATGCCTGCGCACACATCTAGGCTTCAGAGGTAAACTCCAAAGCCTGGTACACCCAACTGTGACCTTGGGTAGGTTCTTCACCCTCTGATGCCTCACATGTAAAATAGGAATAAACAGTAGCAACCATTTTATGGGTCTGTTGGAACAACTAAAAGAACCTAAGAAAATACTAGCAAAAAGTACCAGGTCACTTATCCCGGCCGGTGAGTGTTGCTATCACACACGCCACCTTTGCAGCTTTTCACTTCACCATCTGATCCTCACAGTGACCTTGGGAAGTCAAACATAATTTCCACCCTACAGATCAATATGGCCAGAGTCTCAGTGAGTGAAACTGAGTTGTCTAAAGTCATCCATACAACTTCCAAGTGGTTGAGTCAGACCGGAAAGAGCTTTCTGTCTTTCCAGTTCTCCTGACACATTTCACTGTGTCTAGAGTTTTCCAGAGTCCTCTTACCCATGCAAGCAGCAGCTGATTGGAGCACTTTCCCCTCTGGATCCTGGCTCTGTGCCTTCCAGACTGGCTAGGAGCTGGCTGCCTGGATTTTGTGATTGGGTTGCATTTCATCGGTCACACTCATGCCATTAGAGACTGCCAGACTCCAGAAAGGCATCGTTAGTGAGGCTCGGGATTAGGTGCATTTTATCTGCGCCTTCCTTCTGCTCCCAGATTTGTCAACCGCAGGCAGCCTCAGTCCCCGCACTAGCGCCAGCTCTTAGAAATCCTTTCTGGTGCCCAAGAGACACATGGAGGCCCTGCTTGCTGTTCTTGTGCGCCACCTCGTGGACAATCCAGTTACTGCAATTTACAGTTGCTGCCAAGCCAAAATCTGGATTATAGATTAGCAACTGATCTGAATGCAACTCTCTTCTCTGTTACCATGGAGCATTTCGTGTGTGTGTGTGGGGGGGGTTAGTGAGATGGCAGGGGCGCTTGCCACCAAATCTGACATCCTGAGTTCCATCTCTGGAACCCACACAGTGGAAGGAGAGAGCCAACTCCTATAAGCTGTCCTTTGGCCTCCCTATGTATGGCCAACACACACACACACACGTGCTCACACATACAAATAATAAAAACCTGGAAAAACCCTGGAGGATAACAGTCAAGCATGCTGACACATCTGTACACTCAGTTACTTAGAAAGCTAAGGCAGGCTGGGCAGTGGTGGCGCATGCCTTTAATCCCAGCACTTGGGAGGCAGAGGCAGGCAGATTTCTGAGTTCGAGGCCAGCCTGGTCTACAGAGTGAGTTCCAGGACAGCCAGAGCTACACAGAGAAACCCTGTCTCGAAAAACCAAAAAAAAAAAAAAAAAAAAAAAAAAAAAAAAAAAAAAAAAAAAAAGAAAGCTAAGGCAGTAAGACTTAGAGACTTAGATCAGCCGGGGCCTCAACAGTAAGATCCCGGTGGCAGACCCCCTTAAGCCCAGCTACATAGTGAGACCCTGCCTCACAAACAGAGAACAACAAACCTTAAAGGATACACTGGATGTGTGTTTTCATAAGGCAACCACTGGTGAGGGCTGGATAGTGTTACCCCTCAGATAGGCAGGTTGCATAGTTAGCCACGTTCTGCACTAGTCTTCAGACTGGTGATCTAGCTACCTCTGCCTCTCGAGTCACCACAGCCAGTTCAGAAGACCTGAACTCTGGTTCAGTTGAGACACGATCTCCTGTAGTACAGCCTGGCGTGAACTCTCTGATCCTCTTGCCTGTATCTCCAAAGTTCTCTGGATCACAGGCATGTATCAGCATGCCTGGTTTATGCAATGGTGAGGGATGAACTCCAGGACTTCCTGTGGGCTAGGCAAGCGCTCTCATCCCAGTCTCGGATCTGAATTCTTAACAGTCCACCCATGCAGTCTTCCACCCTGACAGCTCCAGCCACAGGGACTCCGGGGATCATCGTTGATCCCCTGTATTGTCTCACATCCCGCATCCAACCATCCATAAATTCCACTCCAGAATAGATTCTTCAGTGGGATCCTTTTTCTACCTCCACCTCCATCAAAGTGATCCGAGCCACAGATTATCCCAACACCTCTTAACTGTTCTCTTTTCCTGCTCTGAAGCCTATAGTCTGATGCAGGCACCAGGACAAGCCTGATAACTCTGGTGAAGTCGTTCCCAAGCCAGTAGCTCCAGTTTCTAGAGGATCCCTGAGCGATGGCACCCGCCCATGCATCGCCTCTCCCACCCCCTTAGGCTTGTTTGTTTTTCAAGACTAGCTTTCTCTGTGTAACCCTGGCTGTCCTTACTGAGCTCATGACCTTGGGCATGGAGTAACAGTGACTGGTCGGCAGTCATGCCTGCAGGTCCTAGAATTTGGAGGTAAGGTAGTGAAGAATTCTTCTCCTGAGGCTTCCCTAGTTGAACAGAGAACCCTGCTCCCATTCCTGCCGAACAAGCTCCCCCCCCCCTTTTTTTTTTTACCTTTCCAGCGAAGGTCTTTTTGGAGAAGAGATGGTGGATGACCTCGAATCCACAGAGTCTCTCCTGAAAGACACAAAACCGGAGGTGATGCTGTCTTGTAGGCTGGCAGCCACACTACTCCACTGGGAGAGGAGACCCTGGAGCAAGGCCTGCAGGGCAGAGGATGAGTGAACCTGCCTGGGCTGCAGCTGCCAGGGAAGGAGAAACCCCAAGGTACTCACTCACTAGTCCCTCTCCCCCACCCCTACCTGACAGAACAGTACAAGGGAGGAAACAGACGTCTGCAGAAATGCCACCTCACTGTTACCCTGTAACGCCTAATTACTCCGGTGAGAACCCTCAGTAGGCCCTTCTCCCTGCTGTCAGCAGGCTCTGGCCTGGGTTCCCAGGTGTGTCCATGTATCTGGAGCGCAAGAGACTGAGATGGCCTTCGGCCTCCCCTGCAGTCTACTTAGGAGGTTGGGGGAAGCGCACACAGGCTTGGGAGGTAGGAGAGCTGAGTTTAACTGGCAAGTGGAAACAGCAGGGGACAAGATCAGGTGTGTGCTGTGCCCAAAGCCTTACAAGAAACTAGTGTCCAGGAGGAAAAAAGGACAGAAGGAAAAAAAACCTCACCCAATCCTACAACCTCTGTGCTAGTAGTGTGACAAGGTCAGAGGTTAAAAAAAAAAAATCTTCACTTTCCAAAATGCACTGAGCAACTTCTCCTGGCCTCGAATGCAGGGTCCTGTTGCCGTTTGTATACAGTTTCTGATTGAAAACTGTAGTTCCCAGTCTTCTAAGGTAGTGTAGAACTTATTGCCCTGTGGCATTTATTACACAACAGACCTCCATGAAAGTTATGTAAAAAGCAGTGCAGTGCGGGGACTGGGCTGGGCGAGACTGTGGTGGTAGGGGGCTTGCCTAGCATGCGGAAGGCCCTAGGATCCATCCCCAGCATTGTGAAGAAAGGTGACAAGGGACAGGAAGGAGATGGAAGGCAGGGAGAAGAGGGGAGATGGAAAAGGGGAGGGGAGAGGAAGAGGGGAGGAGGGGAGATGCCAAACCTGATGGCCTGAGTCTGGTACCCTGAGCCCACATGCCAGGGGACAGGCTTGTGCCCTACAAGTTGTCCTCTGAGCTCCACGTGCACATGCACGTGCACACATTTTGTTTTTTAAGTTTGTGCATTGAGACATTTAAAAGATTCTGAAGGTGTGTGTCTGCAGTGTGACAATATCTACCACAAACTTACGAAATGTCAAACATAAGCCCCAAGAAGTTAGGAGATTTCTCAGTTACAGAGAATGAGGAAGATTTACTTTTTGAAAAATTCTTCTTTTAAAATGAGGGCTCACTATGTCACTCAGGGCGAACTTCCAAGCTCTCTCAAGCTGTCCTCCTGCCTTAGCTTCCCCCATGGCTTATCTATATGTCCCCGAAATCCTTTGTCTACCATGATAAACATGACATTTGTGTCCTATCTAAGACACACATGTTTTGGGAAGTACCTGGTGAGGGTGGGGAAAGAGAGTGGGCATGGAGTTGTGACTGTCACATTCTGTTCCTCTCTGCAGAGACACAGATCCAGCCCTACTCCCGCATAATAACTGTGGGATCTGGAAAGTCCTTACTCCCAGGATCCTCTGCTTCCTGGTAGCTTAACTCAAATGCCAAGTAAATACTGACCAATCACTTCTCTTAATGGACAAAGTCCAAGCTCACCCCGCCCTACAGACCTGATGAAGGTGGGATGTAGGCTACATTACCAAGCAACATCACTGCCCGCACAAATGACTTGGTTCATAAAGTGTGTCTAGACAGGAAAGGCTAAGAACACTCCAGATAATTGATGGAGAGCCACTTTCAAGCTGTGGATCTCAGCAGTGGGGACTGCTCTTGTTGGCCACCAAGGCTTTGCTTATGGGACTGGTGCAGTGCTGGGGACATGGGGATGGATCCCTCTAAGCAGGGGTTCTCTCCCATTGTGGTTCTCTTTCTTTGTATCTGAGGAGCCAGGGAACAACTGTGCAGCCTCCCCGGAGAACCCCACTTGTTTTTTGAGGCAGTGATCTTGCTATGTAGCCCAGGCTGGCCACAAACCCATGACCTCCCACTCTTTCCAACTGAGTGCTGTGTTTATGGCTGTGGGTGCTGCTGTGCCTGGCTCCTGTCAAAGTCTCAAAGCTGAGCGATGCCAGGCCTGCATGGCTGGCATGCTTCCCATCCCTTTGCTGTTCTGGGTGAAGCCAGAGCCATGTGAGTCAGTCAGATTGAGCCAGAAACTCCAGGGTGAGCAACAGAGACACTAACATCTACCTCCGGGGCTGTCTTCAAGAAATTCTCTTAACAGCTGCTGGTAAAAGGTGTGGCAAGCATGGGCCCCCTACTCTCCAGCCCTAGAAAGAAGTACCTGGTTTTGGACTCTCCCCCTCCTTTCTTCCTTGGTGGAGAAAGACCTGCTTCCGGTTTCCAGTCTGAACAGCCGAGTCCTTTCTCCTTCTTCTTTGCCTTCTCTCTTTCCTCTCTTTCTCCTTTGGTGGTTCTGGGGGAGTCTGAAAATGAAATTGTGGCATTGTGTCCCCACTCAGCGCCCTCACAGCACAGACCCCGGGGAACAAAGGACTGGGACTGAGGGACAGCTGCATGCATGCCCATCACACACATGCATGTACACATGTGGACGCATGTGCACACATGCACACACGCATGTACGGACACAGGAATGTATGCATGCAGATGCATGTGGACGTATGTACACACATGCACACAGAACTACATACAGAACATGTATACCCCACATGGAACATAGCAGTATACCCATCTATGGAGAGTCAGGCAATGTGCACATACATGCACACAAACAGAAACATATATACACATACACTAAAAATTATATGTTACATATAGATCTTACACCTATGCACACAACACCGTGAACTCCATGATCCAGGGACCACATACCATTTTTTTTTTTTTTTTTTTTGGTTTTTCGAGACAGGGTTTCTCTGTATAGCCCTGGCTGTCCTGGAACTCACTCTGTAAACCAGGCTGGCCTCGAACTCAGAAATCCGCCTGCCTCTGCCTCCCAAGTGTGCCTCTGCCTCCCAAGTGCCACATACCATTTAGTAAATAATTGAGTAAATAACTCAATGAGCCTACTTCTGGTCAGGCATTGTCTCTCCCATATGCTGGCAGGAAGCCCCATCTCCCATGGGTCTTGCCCCCCTCTCACCCAGCAGTCGCTTCCAGTTTTTAATGAGGCCTTTGGCCAAGGTCACCACCTCCTTGTCTGAGCAGTGCTTTCGAACTCCATTGACGGCGACTCCGATCCTGGTGGTCTGTGAGGAAAGGGTTAAGGGAGCTGACCTACAGGACCAGCCACTCTTACTGAAGGCAGCAGCCCCAGTTCAACCATCACTTCCCTCCAACCTCGACCATTACCTTGATCATCTATCCTAGAATTCAGCCTTGACTGGCTATCCTACCTGAGACCCAAGCCTACTCTGATAGGCAACGTTGGTAGAAAGCTGGGGTGGGGTGAGTGTTGGCTGTAGCTAGGACCCTGTACCATTCTCAGTCCAGTGGATGCTTTGAGACTTGACCTACCTCTGGCTGCTACATCTTAGATCTGTGCTTGTCCTTTGGGACCAGAAGTCTCTGGTAAAGTTTGGGAGTTTATCGGAAATCTAAGGAAGATTTGAGAGCAGGGGGACTTCTCTTTCTCCCTGGGTCACGGGCCACTTGCATCTCACAGGCTTTGGATAAAGATTCAAGGAAAGTGCCTTCTCCCTAAACCCAAGGACCCTGACCCCTGAGCCTGGGAAAGAACTCCATGACAGCACCTCACCCCCAGAATCCCCCCTCCCAGAAACCTCCATGGGGTCTTTCCCTCCCACAGAGCTTCTCCTCCCACCTGTAGCAGCTGGATGGACATCTGGCAACTGTTCAGCTTCTTGAGAAGGTCCAGAGCCCCTTCCTGCAGGAAGTCACAAGAAAAACACTGAGACACAGAAGTTGCCCTGGGCCTCTCTCTGATGGCTGTGGGCTCCTGGGCGGATAGACAGATGTGTGGTTCAAGGACAGGTGTGGACACACAGAACTAGAGAGAAGGAAAAGGCTCTGGCTCCGGATCGGTTGGCTAACTGCATCTCGCACCACCCGCCCTCACTGAACACTAGCCTTTCCCCTTGCTTCTTCACCTTCTGCTCAGCATGTCCTTGTCCAGCATGTGTCTGCCTCAGAATGGAGCAAGTCCGAGCTTACTGCTGGGAACCTGAAGCTTCCAAGCCTCCTCTTTTCTCTCTGCAGGTCTTTCCCTCTCCTACCCTGAGCTTCCAAGGGTAAGGACTAAGGGCTTTTTGTTTACTTTGTTCCATGTGGGAGGATCTTGCCTAGGCTAGCTTAGAACTCTTGGATCTTCCTACCTCAACGTCCCCAGTGGCTGGGATTATACAGGCATGGCTACTGCACCTGGCGCTTTCCAGATTTTAGATCAGTTTTATTGAGGTACTACTGACACACACTAAGCCACATGTACTGTTGTATAATTGTATGAATCTTTTCTTTTGCATACATATCTCAGCATGGTGCGTGTATGTGTTCACATGTGTGTGGAGGCCAGAGGTTGACATCTGTCTTTCTCTAGCATTCTCTACCTTATATTGAACAAGGTCTTTCAATTGATCCCAGCGCTGGTGAATCTGGACAGTTGGAGCTAACCGGCTTGCTCTAGGGAAACCTTGCCTCTGCCTCCAGCACTGGCGGAGAGTAGAAGCAGTCAGCTGGTGGGTGCTGGGTATTGGAGTCCACTCTTCAAACATGCACAGCTAATCATGTGCGTACATATGGATAATTTAAACATTTTATTTTTAAATGTATAGTTTGTCTACATGCATGTATGTGCACCCTACATGTGTCTGGAACCTGTAGAGAACCTGTCAGAACAAGACACTGAATTCCCCTGGTACTGGAGTTACAGATGGTTGGGTTCTGGGGACTGAACTGGGGTCTTCTATAAGAACAACCTGTGCTCTTTTTTTTTTCCCCTTCTCCCTCTTCCTCCAACCCCTCTCACTCTGACCCAAAGGTTTTTATTTATTTAATGTATATGAGTACACTGTAGCTGTCTTCAGACACCCCATATGAGGGCATCAGATCCCATTACAGATGGTTGTGAGCCACCATGTGGTTGCTGGGAATTGAACTCAGGACCTCTGGAAGAGTAGTCAGTGCTCTTAACCGCTGAGCCATCTCACCTGCCCCCAGCCAGTGCTCTTAATCACTGAGTCATTTCTCCAGCCATATATGTTTTAAATTATGTGTGTGATGTACATATATGTCTCTGTGTGCTATGTGCATGTCAATGCAGAATGTCATGTCACCTACAGCTGGAATCACAGGTAGTTGTTGTTGTTAAGGCCTGAGTAACTTACCTGGCTAGCCTGCCATTATAAGGAAACTTTCCCATATGTTTCTGCTATTACTTTCTAAAGCCAAGATTGATCACATATTCTATTCTGTTCTGTGCCCTTGGAAACCAATCATGATAGAAGTCAGTAGACCTGCTTTGTATAGTTACCCACAATGAGCTTGGACCCGAACCTACCACCCAACAGCACTTCCTGCACCTGTGTCTAAGCTTTTATGGTAGAAGCTACCCCTGGGGTGGACCCCAACATAAGAGAGACACCTGCCCAATATAAGAAACTATTTGGAATAAGACTTCCATTTTGAGTAGTGGTCAAGTAAAGTTTAAGTTCTTAAGACATCCCTGGAAGCTGACATCCTACCTGGCAGAAAGAGACATGTATGTGGGTAACTGCCATCCTGGTTGGCAAGTTAAGACATGAATGTTAGACAAGTCCCATCCTGGTAGAAAGCTAGGACATGAATGTTAGACAAGGCAAGTCCCCTGCCACAGCTGAATACCCCAACCGAGGCGAGCAGGAAAAGTGTACAACAGAGACATGTTCCTAAGGAAATTCCCTATCCCTAAGTCCTGATCAGTGAAATAACTTGGCATTGATGCCTATGGGTTTTGGGCTTAAAAACCCTGTAGGATCTCAACTCTGGATCATGGATCAGTTTTCAAATCTGGACCTTGACCCTGGTTGACCAGTCCTGGGGAATACGCTCAATAAACTATCCCTGTCTGACTGAGATCAGTGTTTGTGTGGTTCGTGAGGTGATTCCTGGACCCCAACAATTGTGAGTTGCCCAATGTGGGTGTGAGAAACTAAACTCTGATCCCTTGAAGTGCAATATACATTCTCAGTGTCTGAGCCATCTCTCTAGCTCTTAACTCTTTACTTTTTTTTTTTTTTTTTTTTTTTTTTTTTTTTTTTTTTTTGAGACAAGATTTCTCAAGCTCTGGCTGTCCTGGAACTTACTCTGTAGACCAGGCTGGCCTCGAACTCAGAAATCCGCCTGCCTCTGCCTCCGGAGTGCTGGGATTAAAGGTGTACGCCACCACCGCCTGGCTCCTGAGTTGGCTATAAGAATATTTTTAAATATTTAAGAATATTTTCCCATGTATTTATGCTGTGGGGGAAAGCAGACCATGTGCCTGCTGAGGTGCACGTGTGGAGGTCAGAGGGCACTTACTGGAGCTGGTTCTCTCCTTCCACCATGTAGGTCCCAGGTCACCAGAGCCCTGGCTGACTGTCCTGGACTTGCCTTGTACACCAGGCTAGCCTCAAACTCACAGAGATCCATCCCGTGATGTGTTTTTATATGCACGGGACATGCGTGTGTTTATGATGGAGACCAGAGGTCAAGGTCAACCTTGGGTGTATTTTCTCAGGTACCATTCACCTTGTTTTGTTTTGAAGATATATTTATTATGTACACAGTGTTCTCCTTGCATGTATGCCTACATGCCAGAAGAGGGCATCAGATCTATCACAGATGGTTGTGAGCCACCATGTGGTTGCTGGGAATTGAACTCAGGACCTCTGGAAGAATAGCCAGTGCTCTTAACCACTGAGCCATCTCTCCAGCTCGTCACCTTGTTTTCTTGAGACAGTCTCTCTCAACAGGACCAAGTGGTCAATAATTAAGCCAAGCTGGCTAGACAGTGGGTCCTAGGATTCTACCCATCTCTGACTCCCCATTGCAGTGCTTACAAGCATTTGCCACCAGGTCTGGCTTTCTACACGGCACCGGACTCAGACCCTTGTGCTTATATACCAAACACATCGATGACTTATCTCCCATCCTTGATGTTTGTTTGTGATGGTGTCTTTTTATGTAGTCCTGGCTGTCCTGGAACTTGCTCTGTAGACCATGCTGCCCTCGAACTCACAAAGATCTACCTGGCTCTGCCTCCCAAATGCCGAGATTAAAGATGCGCACCACCACCCAGCTCCAGACTTTGTATTCTCAACTTTTAACAGGGTCTCCATATGGAGCTCAGGCTGGCCTTGAACTTATGGTCAACCTGCCTCAGCTATACAAGTGCAGAGACCAAAAGCTCGCGCCACTATGTTTGGTCATTTAAAGCATTTTATATAAAAAGTGTGGTATAAGCATCTTGTTTTGTTTTGTTTTCCTAGATTCTTATCTCTGAGATCTATCTAGACAGTCTCAGATCAACAGTTCCTTTTGTTCAAGTAGTTCTCTGTCATGCCTGTCTGCTTCTTTAACAGTGTAAAATACTTAAAAGAGTTCCTAGCAGTTAGTAAGAATCCAGTGGATGGGACTTTTGGGTCGTTTCACGGTGGGACCACTTCAAAGGCAGCTCCTACAAACCTTCACTTTCAAGTCTTTTGGATCTGTTTGGAAACAAGGTCCCCCTAGCTCAGGCTGGCCTTGAACTTGTGATCCGTTTGCCTCTGTTTCTAGAGGGCTGGGACTCACCTTTGAGTCTCTGTATGGACAAATACTTTCATTCCTCTGGGGGAATGAGAACTGCTTTCATCTGTAAGACCTTAAGTACTGTGTGAGAGCCAGGTGCTCTCTGAGTAAACTCAGAATGAATGAGACACGGGGCTGGAGCCAGGTTGCTCAGTGGTTAAAGCACTTGCTGCTTTGAAAGAGAACTCAGTTCCCAGCACCCAGTGGTGGCTCAAAGCCATCTGTAACTCCAGTTCCAAGAGATTCGACACCCTCTTTTGGTCCCCTCAGGAACCAGGCGTGTGGTACCCAAACACATATCCAAGTAACATTCCCATACACAAAGAATAAAAAAGTAAATGTTTTTAAAGAACAAATGAAGCAGAAAGCAAAAGGGGAAGAAGCTTGGAGTTGAAAGTCTGTCTGCCGGGTCCTAAAGACACCTCCATCCCAGTTTAGCCTTCTCCTTCCTCGTACCTGCTGTGTAGAAGCCAGCCCTGCTGCCTCTCAGCTCTGTGGCTGACATCAAGTTTGGTGTCTAGAAGCCAGCCCTGGCTATCTTGAGATTAGCTCCCTGAGAATCACGAACTATGTCCTGTATGTCCCTTGCCTGGTTCCAGCTCTCACCCTCCCCTTGCCAGGCCCTGGACCACGTATGAGCTGTCCTCTCTCGGTCCTTAGATTCCCTCAGCACTGATGTCCACTGTGTTCCCAGAATGGCTCGCAGACAGGGCTGTCTGTGAACCCATAGGCATACAACACCATGCTTGATGCTGCCATGCTTAATGCTAACAAAAGGCTTTCTCGTGTGCTGGAAATTCTTCTCGAAAAAAGACGAGAGATGGGAAGGTGGTTCAGTCAGAAACCTGTTTGCTTATCATATACAGACTTAGATGCCGTCCCCAACACCATATACACCAGGGTGGTAGTTCACAACTGGAATCGAAGCTCTTGGGAGATAGAGGCAAGAAGAACAGGCGTTCAAGGTCATTCTTAATTACAGTTTGTGGCAGGCATACTATACATAAGACCCTGTCTCAAAAACAGATAGGGCTGGAGAGATGGCTCAGTGGCTAAGAGCACTGACTGCTCTTCCAGAGGTCCTGAGTTCAATTCCCAGCATCTACATGGTGGCTCATAACCATCTGTAATGGGACCTGATGCTCTCTTCTGGTGTTTCTGAAGACAGCTACAGTGTATTTCTGTAAATAAATAATTCTTAAAAAATAAACCAACAAATTACCCACTCCTCAGAAGGCCCTAGGGAAGTGGGTCCTATTTATAATTCCACTTATTCAGAATTATCAACCCATTTCACAGAAGAGAGAACCAAGAGACTTTGTAAAAGGCCAGTCTGGAACAAACACTGGGCTTGGAGCTTCACATATTGTTTCAAGACATAGATTTTATCAATACGTTCACAGTCATGTATACCAGCAGAGCAAGTAGTGTTATGGGCTGGCACAGACTGATGGCCAGTTCTCAAGGAGAGAACCCTGATGCATAGCATCTGCTATGTAAATACTGTCTCAGTGATGACTCTCAAGCTACCAACATGTTGTTCCCAAAGTGAGTTTTCTTTGACAATTATGTGTTATGTGTGCATACATGCACATGTCAAAGCCCACATGTGGAGGTAGGAGGACACCCCATGGGAGTCAGGTGTCTCCTTTCACTACGTTTTGGTTTGGTTTAGGTTGGGTTTTTGAGAATATGTGGTCCTGGCTGTCCTAGAACTCACTCTGTAAACCAGGCTGGTCTTGAACTCACAGAGATCCACCTGTCTCTATCTCCCAGGTGCTACCACGCCTAGTTCATCACAGGTTCTGAACTCAGTTCAATAGGCTTAGCACTAAGCACCTTGACCCACTGAGCCATTTTGCTGGCCCAAGGTTTTATTTTTGTCAATCCCTGACCCCTGATAGTGTGTGGGACAGCACTTGCAGGGGAGACCCCGAGACCCCGAGCAAGGAGTTCTTTTATTTGTTCATTTATTTATTTATTTAGGTTTGTCGAGACAGGGCTTCTTTGTATAGCCCTGGCTGTCCTGGAACTCACTGTAGACCAGGCTGGCCTTGAACTCAGAAATCCACCTGCCTCTGCCTCCCAAGTGCTGGGACTAAAGGCGTGTGCCACCACCGCCTGGCTAGAAGTTCTTTTAAATTATAAGCATATTAATGTTCTTTTTTTTAAGTCTATGTTCAATAGTTTGCAAAATTTCTGAAAATTCCACAGTCAGCGTTAAGTCATTTGCAGTTTACCAGCAAATACATGTTTCTGAATAACTGGGTCATACTGGGATGTAACACTCATGAGTCCGTGTTGTAAACGGGCTCATAAAGCTGTGTGCCAATCTTGCTGGATGTGTCTCTCGCACTCTGTGGCTAACAGTTTCTCTGGTGCTGGCATGAAAAGGTGCTGCCTGAAACCTCTGTTTCTCTTTGTCCACGGATGATGACGTCACGGATGATGACGTCTAAAGCTCTAAGGGAGCCTGTTGGCTTTGCATTTCCCTGTGAAGCCGTGCTATCGGCTTTTGGGGTATCTTTCTGCTTTAACTCAAACTGTCAAAGAACACACAGCACAAGTGTCATACCTGTTCTGTTAGCGTCAGGAGACACGGCCCACATGCCATCGAATAGAAGTTGCTCACTAGATCGCAGTGTGTGGCTCTGTTGATGTGTCATTAGTGTGCACTTAGCTGGTGTGTGTTTGTTTCTTGCAAGATGTTTAGCCAGTGCGTGCTCACGGTATCTGACACAGCCCTAAGCCATTGAATAAACAAATTCCAGCCTTGCCCTGCTACGTGGAGGATCTGTCTTACTGCAGGAAGTATGCCTCTTGGACTAACCACCACTGGGCGGGCCCACTTTCACTCTCGGTACAGGCCCGCCTTTCTCGGGCAGAAAGCCCGAGCTCTGTGTCTACCCAAACCCTGCTAGAGTCCAGGAGCAGACCTTAGACACAGTTGTGACTCTACACAGCTGTGCCCTGTAAGGACCCTATGACCAGCCATGGCAACTTCCCTGGAGATAGTCCTGGCCATTACTTGGGATCCCCATCCCCAAGAGGCACTATTTCCTCTTCCCATTTCCCAGAAGAGGAAACTGAGGTCCAAAGGAGAGTAGAATAGCTGTTCTACGAATGTAAACAGACTAAGAGGGAAGCCATAGCAGTCTCCTTAATCTTCCCAACCTGGCTGTCTTCCCTGGAGCCTCCTGAGTTTTTCCTACCCCTAATCCTTCCACCCCAAAGCCCAGGCTTCCTTTACTGGCCCAAGTCTGGGGTGAGCAAGGAGGCTAGGCTTAGCCTACCTGAAATACCATGCAGTTTGGGGTACTTAACTGGAGGAGTGTCCTGTGATTTGGAGTTAGGTTTTGCTGGTGACCTTGGAGGAGCCGAGGGAGGTGTCAAAGCTTGGCAGGTGACAGGTTCGAGGCATCTTTTGACATCACCTCCAGGCCTGTCTCACTCCTTAACACTCCCTAATGCACAACCAACACCCCCCACCCCCTGCCTCCATGTTCTTCCCCCAGGCAATCTATCATCTTTCAGACAAGGAAACCGAGCAGGCTCTCACGATTGTACCAGCACCATCATCTCTCTCACAGTTACCAGGTAACTATTGCAGATGCCTAATACTCCTTGGCTGCTCACTCATCCCGGTTCTAGAACCTCTCTTTTGGGCCCCAGCATTTGCCAACTTTCGTGAAATGTCCTGGCAATGCAGGTCCTGGTGCAACAGGTTGCCAGAAACTTTGTAGGATAAGAAAAGGACCCCTCGGCAAGTCAGCATGGAGGGCCTCATTCACCGGGTCCCTGGTCTTCTCCCCTTCAGTCCACGCCCTCCAGAATTGGCACAAGCGCCAGCCACCAGCCTGAGGCAAAGATCGCTAGGTAGATCAAACATTAACTTTCCATCTGGCTCTAGTTCTGCGCTACTGGGACTGAGGGCTCAGGGACCCTCGCGCGACCAGGGCTGCGAACCCCCACCTCCCGCCACAGTTCTCCTCCGTGCACCTCCCCCGCTGGGCCAGCCCAGGCCCCATCTTTTCCTTCCCCCGCCCGGCACCTGTTCACCTCCGCCCGCCAGGGCCCCATCCAACAGCCAAGGAAAAAGTTGCAAACAGAATGAACTCCTGGCACCCCAGCTACAGCCCTGAGCTCCGGTCTCGTAGGTCCACTCCCTGGGGTGTCTAAACGGAACTCGGCGCCCCCTTCTCAGCCCGAGGTTCTCCGATCTTTTTCGAAGTCACCCAAAATGTGTCCCTCCAGTTCTCGCTGCGCCTGCAGCTCCCCAGGCCTTGCGCACACCCTGAGCCCACCGGACTCCTAAATGTCCTTCCCGGGGTATGTGTCTCTCATTGCACTATCTCTGCTCGGCACAAGCTACCCAGGAGCGCACCCGACCCATCCACACTGACTTGCAGCAGCCGCGCGCCTTGGGGGACCCTGTACGATGCCCTCCAGACCTGGGCACGCACACGCCCACCCTAAGTGGCCAGCAAGTAGCTGGGGGACTCCCCTGCCTAGCAGTCCCGTGTCCTGTGCGCTCCCTTCGGGCACAGGGCCGGCACGCCCACCAAGCCTGTGGCTGGCCCAGTCGTGCCTCCGTGGCCCGGGGGCTGCGTTGCAAACTCTGCAGCCTCACCGTCTTCTTCCGGGCCACCATCTTCTCCAGCTTTTTGGCGATTCTCAGCAACTCCTCTTCCAGGCCCATGTTGGTCCACGACGCCCGGCGGGGTTAGAGGGGCGCAGGGCAGCAGCGGGCGCCAAAGCGCGAGCCACACGGGCCCGCAAACACACCGGACACAAGAGCCTGGAGGGGGCGGGGCGCGCCCCTCCCAGCGCTGGGGGAGGGGTGGCGGGCACTAAATATAGACTTCAAGGACTGCCCGGGCATAGATTGCCTGAGCCTGGCGGGTCGTGCCTCGGGGGACAGGGGAGGGAGGACCAATCTGGGAGAAGGGGCTCTTCTCTCCTAGGGGTGCCCCAGACTCCAGGGAGATTTGAGCATAAGGGTTCTCCGAGGGGTGTCAGCGCAACTGTGGGAAGTTCAGAACTGCCGGGTCTCAGCATCACTACGCTCCCAGAGAGAGGATTTAGCTTCGCTGGCTATGCCCAAGCCCGGAAAGTTGGTGAATTCATCATATCTTAGTGCAGATTCTGAAGTCATCTGTGCCCTAACTTAGGTAGACTTCTTGGTGGGCCCAAGGCCTGTGGTGTGCACGCACTGGGGAGGTATGCTCAGAGCCGTTTGCCCACCAGTCTTTTTTTTTTTTTTTTTTTTTTTTTTTTTTTTTTTTCTGACAAGCTATCAAAGGTACCTCTCTAGGTACCACTCTCTGGAAGACTAAGCTTTGGGTGATTCTTAGGGAGGCCCCCCGGGGGGGGGGGGGCTTGGAAGAGTAACTGGGAGGAGGGAGTAATTGTGCCTCCCACTCTCGGCTATACATACAACTGCTCTCAGGTGAAAAATCTTCCAAGAATTCTCTGCAGACCTAGTTCCCCTCCTGACAGAAAATGACCTTTCTGCGAGGGTCTCTGATCGGCAGAGGGGCAGAAGAGGGCGCACGGTGAGGGTTGAGGAACTGTGAAATCTCCCAGCTTTCTGAGATAACCTCAGAAAACCCAGTCTGGAGCCTGTTGTGGACACCTGTCTCCCAACTGCTGCCGCGTGATGATGGTCGAGGATTTTTTTTTTTATTCGACAAACGGTTATCTAATCAACTAACATAAAGATCTCAGGGGCAGCAGGCTGCGCAAAATATCCATTAAAGAGGACTGTATTCACCACAGCTGGGGTGGGAGAGGAAGGAAAGAGGGCAAGTGTAAGGCCCAGCTGGGGTGGGGGCTCATCCGCCTAAGAAGTGAAATTGATTGCCGCAAAAGGCAGAGTGGAAGTTTGGGGGTGGGAGGAGCGGGTCTGTGTAATCGACAAGGCAGCAAGCGGTTATTCTATTTACTGAGCACCTAGCTTGGAAACCGGAGGGTCCCTGTCGTGTCAGTGAGGGAGGAACTGAAAAGTCCGCATAGGGATGTGGAAGGGATGGGCAGGGCCTTAGCACTGTGTTGCCAAAGCCAGTTTTTTCTTCCGTGGAGCTTCTGGGAGGGCCTCTTAGCCAAAAGAAACTTGAAGGACTCTAAGAATACCTGTCCGACCTTATTATGCAAATAGAATCTCAGGACGTGGGATGCCTCATTGGTACTCTCCTGGAATGTAGCCAGCACTGCTGGTACCCTTTATATCCCCTCTGCCCATCTGTCCAAGGGAGAGGTCCCCTGAACACAACCACACACAGTTGTCATATCTCCCTGTGAGCTTTGGGGGCAGACAGGGAACTGATAACCCCAGAGGGGCAGGCCCCCCATTCTTTACTCTCAAAGGTATTTGCTAACTCACTATGCTCCTGCCTCAGCCCCCTAGTGCTGGGATTACAGATGTTTGTCGCTGTGCCAGCATCCTTTATGCTTTTGTGTGTGTGTGAGAGAGAGTGCACACGGCAGCCGGAGGTTGGTGGTGTTCTCCTTATTTTTTTGAGATAGGGTCCCTCACTGAACCTGGAGCTGCTCAGCCAGCCTCTGGGATCCTCCAGTTTCTGCTTCCACAGAACCAGGAGTGTGAGAGCACACTGCATGCCTAGCTTTTTGCATGAGCCCTGCAGATCCAAACTCACATCTTCAAGCTTGTTGGGCAAGCATTTTCCAACAGTCTTCTCCTTCCATCGTCCTTCACTGATGACCTGTTTCGTTTCTCCCCTTGTTACACATCCAGGGGTCACCTCACAAACTCATTACCCAATTCATCATCTCAGGGCAACCAAGAGGGCGTGTGGTTGGGATCCTGGGAGACTCAAGCAAGTTTTTCTTATCTTCCCAATGCCTTTCTCCTTTCCTGGTCCCTTACTTCCCCCCTCCCCCTTCTGATTTCGTCAAGAAACAAGTGAGAGAAACAGGATCAGTCAACTCAGACCATCCCTTTCCTTTCTGTTGAACCAAGGCAGGTGAGTCATATTCTACTTCCAGGCTGGGGAACACAGTACAGACCCCACAGGGAGGGTGAGACTGCCCTCTAACGGAGCCATTCAGAGAACTTCAGCATGGGCATCATGGGCCTTGGCCACCTGCGAACTGGGCTGTAACAACTGCAATGATGAGACAGAGCAGCTGATGTCAGTCTGGGCCCTGAGCTCAGAGCCATCCCTCTGCAATCTGGCTCTGCTCGTCCCAAGTCAGTCCTTGAGCCCAGCTTTCCAATGTGTGTCTTATCCTGCAGGATGTGTGTCTTATTCATGTGGCATCCGTAGTACCTAGCAAGGGCTTGAACATAAAGCTGGACTTCAGAAAGAAAATCACCAGATTGGTAAATGGCCATGAGACAGTGCCTGCATTCGAATGGGCCCTGCCCTTGTAGGGAGAAACACAATCCTGGTATAGTAGGTTGTGTAACTTAACCCAACCCAGACATTGTCAGATCTAACTCCTGGGCTGCCTGGCCTAGGACATCAGCCCTAACACAGAAGGGCCAGTGTCCTTGGCAGAGTCACGGTTCCCATAAGGAAGACGAGCTCCTAGATCTGTGGTCTCAAGTCCCAGCTCCGAATGTTGGGGTCCAGTGTGAGCCATGCAGAGGGGTCAGCGAGGAGCTAGTCATGCAAGAGTTGCAGGGTATTTGCTGGGAGAACCCCAATCTTTGAGCCATCTCCTTCTATGAGGCCAACCTGGGAAAAGAAGGATGAAGCTGTTGGTTAAGGCTCCGTTTGCGGCTTCTCTGGGAAACGGCTACCGTCAGGCTCAGCTTCACATAGTCCTGGGCCAAGCAGGAAGGTGACACCAAGCTTAACAGTGGCTACCTCAGCCCATAGTGTTGCCACCACGGACAGAGGTCTCCCTCCCCTTTCTGCCTGCTCTTGACAACTCTACAGCCCAGGCACCCAGACTTCAAAGCATACACAAGTACTCCTACCGGAATGTTCCTCCGACACAGAGGCTGCTGGGCAGAGGGACCATCTTCCAGTTTCCGGCCTCCCCGTCTGTAGGATCGAGTGCTCTCTGAGCTGGAAGGCAAAGATGACCAATTGTTACCCTGCTGCCGGAAGCCCCTCAGAGCAGCCCAGGTAGACAAACAAGGCTGGGGGCTGGTAGTAAAGGGGAATCAGAGTCCACCAGGCCCCTAGGCTGGGTCCTCACAGGCCCTGGAGGTCTGGAACTGACCTCTCCCCAGAGAGTTCTGGGGATGTTCCCAAGTTCAATTCTCCTCAAACTCAAGTCTAGACAACAAGGGTTTGTAGAAAAGAGAGGCAGATGGATCCTGGATTGCAGTTGGATATAAGTAGAGATTTCACGGAGCCCTTAAGAAGGATCCATGCTGGGGGAACTAAGCCCTTTCTCCTCCCACCAACCTCAGCAGCCCAAGCCCCAGGCTTCTCCTTGGCTCTCCCAGCCAGCCTTGTAAGCAGGTGGACGGTAGAGGAAAAGGTAAACCACCCTCCTCTCAGCTCCAGCCTACAGCTTGGCTCCCAGAGCGAGACTATGACCCAGGCTTCAGACAGGGTCAAGTGGGGAAGCCAATGAATTCTTGGAGGGTCAGGGGACACGCTGGATGGCACAGCCAAGCCCTTACCAACCTGAACTTGACAGGGAGATGCACCTCGGCAGGGGTGGTTCCAGATGCCAGGGCAGGTCGGGAGGTGCCGGGTGGCTCCTGGAGGCCTTCTTCAGGGCTAGACAGGGCCTGGCTCAGCCCTCCAGGTTCCACAGAGCTGGTGAGGCTGGAGGAGGAAGAGGCTGGGCTGCTCTGGTTCTCGGAGGCCTCAGGAGACTCTGATCTCAAGCTGGGAATGTCAGGATGATCTGGAACCACAAAGTGACAAGGTTTTCTTTTAGTTGTGCCCCCTCCTCCCTGTAGTACAAAGGCAGAGATGCTGAGCTGGTGGGAGACGGCTCAGGAGTTAACAGCACTGGCTGCTCTTCCAGAGGTCCTGAGTTCAATTCCCAGCAATCGCATGGTGGTTCATGACCATCTATAAAGGGATCCGATGCCCTTTTCTGGCATGCAGGTGTACATGCAGATAGAGCACTCACATTAAAAAAGAAAAAAGTACATAAATAAATAAATTTTTAAAAAAGAAAGAAAGCAGAAACATTTTCCTCTTTGCTCACCGTCAAAGCTGACTTTGGTTTCTAGGAATCCTCGTTGTCCTTTCCCAACGTCCAGCCCTGTACCCCAGCCCTGTCACTCAGTGGTCATGTGATCGCCCACACCAGCCATGGTAGCTCATGCAGTTTCTATTCACCCTTTCTCCTTGGCCTGGGCCTTCCTGCCCATCCCTCAAGCTCCACTTAGGCACCACCTCCCCTTATCACTCTCCTGACCTCCCAAAACAAGCTCCACCCATCCAACACACAGTCCAAGAGCACAGCCAGGCTCTGCTCAGAGTCGGAGAGAGCCGTCTGCGCAGGTCCAAACCTGGACCCGCTGGGATGGACTAGCAGTCTTCAGTGTGCAGAGCCTCCTGTTAGGACTGACTGCTTTCCGGTCGTTATCTCCTCACTAGACTGACGCGGGGCATGCTCTACACATGCTTGTCTTTTTGTTTAAGTGCGGCACTGAAGGATCTGAGTAAGACCAACCTGGTTGTGATCTCACAACAGAAGCTTGAACTCACTCAACATCTCCATTTCCTGACGGAGAGGACGGCAAGCCTAAGGGAACTTAGACGGCAGGATGGGCTTGCCACCCTTCACTCTGCTGTTTTCAGGGTCTCAAGGAGCCCAAGCTGGCCTTGAACTCCTGACCCTCCAAACTCCACCTGCTGAGAGCTGAGATAGCAGGTGCCAGCCGCCACCCTCGGCTCTGCCATGTGTACACAACTCAGTGCCCCACAAAGCAGTCTCTCAATAAATGGCTGGATCACAGTTACACAGGTACAGTTGGGCAGTCAACTGTACCTCCACTGGAATGTCCGGCTCTCCCGAGGAGTATGGTCCGAGAAGAGTTTTTGATGGGCAGGGGCGGGGGACTATCCTCGCTTTGGCTCTGAGAGGTGGCTGGTCCCGGGTTGGCGACGGTCTCATAGGTCTTGTTGCTGATGTCCAGCCTCCCACTGCCACAGCAGGCCTGTGCTGGGGGCTTCACAGGGCAGTGCTGCGGAGACAAGCCCATCTTGGTTTCCACAGCTCAGCCTCCCTCTTCCCATGGCAGTCCCAATATGGCTCTTTTATTTATTTATTTTTTCTTTTTCTTTTTTTCTTTTTTTTTTCTTTTTTTCGAGACAGGGTTTCTCTGTGTAGTCCTGGCAGTCCTGGAACTCACTCTGTAGACCAGGCTGGCCTCGAACTCAGAAATCCGCCTGTCTCTGCCTCCCAAGTGCTGGGATTAAAGGCGTGCGTCACCACTGCCCGGCTCCAATATGGCTCTTGTCTGGTGCAGTCTAGAGGGAAAAGGGCTAAGCCTACCTTTTCTTCCTCCTCCTCCTCCTCACTGTCAAAACCGTGTTCCATGGAATGTCCCCAGTGGTAGTCCATATGGAGAGGGAAAGCGAGTGTCCCTGCTTGTGCCTGCTCCAGCTGCCAGAAACAAAGGCTTGCCACGTCAGAGGGACAATAGGCTGAGGAAGTGTTAGGGGACAGGCTCTCCGAGCAGACTCACCAGCTCCTCACACTCTTTGTGCTGTCTGCTCCTGGCTATGTCCAGGGCTGTCTCTCCAGCATCATTTACTGTGAAGGGTAAATCCAGGGACCATGGTCAGAATCAAGGGGACACTGCAGCTTAGAGTTTAATATGGGCCTTGGGATCAGATTGTCTGAGTATGAAAACTGGTTCTCTGACTTCCTGTGAGGTCATAGGTGGTCTGCTTAGTCCCGCTGGGTCTTAAACTGTGTCATCTATTAAGTGAATATGATCCGTGAAACTATCTGTTCAGGCTGTGAGGAGTCACTGAGTAACAGTACAGATCACTTATCATGGGACCAGACACATGTTATACAGTAAGCAGGTAACAATTCCATCACTAGAACCCAGATTCAGCTAGGATTTGCTTTGCTCCATCTGCAAACCTTTTCACAGGCTCACTAGCTCTGTGAAACTCTCATTTTATACGTGAGGAAGCTAAGACAAGAAATGAGTGACAACCCCCACCCTGAGGAAGGCAGAAGCAAGCCAGGGGGAGTATCCCTGTAAAGGGTGTGCTTGCTATCAATGCTCTGGTCTGTGAAGGCAGAAGGCCCCAGACGCAGTGGTCAGAAAGGAGTCTGAAGGAGGCCTAGAGCCGCACCTGCCCCCACGGGAGCTCTCCCTTTCAGCAGCAGCTTGAGACAGTCCAGCTGGCCGTGGAGCGCAGCGCAGTGCAGGGCGGTGTTTCCATCCGCAGCCTTGGCATCCAAGTGGCCACTAGGAGGAGGGGGTTGCAGGGAGGTTCCGGGAGAGAAACAGGTAGGCAAAGGGGGGGTGGCCAAGGTCCCAGGGAAAGAGGGGGGAGGTGGACAAGGAGGGAGTTGGGACCAGCGAGGCTGCTGATGGCAGACAGGCTCTCACCCATTCTGGATGAGGAAGTCCACTATCGGCAGAGAAGCCTGGCTGGCGACTCTGATGGCCAAGTGCAGGGCGAGCTCTCCAGGTGCCTGGACACACACATACACACATGGCTGAGTTTCCCCTGTCACCTGCCCTCTTGGACCCTTGTTGCCCCAACATCTCTGAATAGGATGTCATCAGAAACCCCAAGAGAGGAGACATCTGGACAGACCCTCACATTAGGGAAGCCTGGGAAGGTCCAGGCTGTCCTTTATGGCTTCCTTCAGTGGTTCCCAAATCTTAATCCGGGCTCCCCTTCTCTCCCACTTCCTCACTGAGGTCTCTCTGGCCTGTTCTCCGGCTTGCTTGTGCTGCCTACCTTACCCAAGCGCTCGCTCCAGTGCTATGCCCCCAGTGCCCACTGGGTGGCCTGTGAAGGTTTCAGTTGTACAATTCAGAGACACCATGCTCTCCTGCAGTGCAGGGAACAATGCAGGGCCTCACAGGCAAGCTCACAATGCTTGTCACCAAGCTACACCCCCAGGCGGTGACATTCACTAGTTTTGTTTGTAAAAGATTGTCTTCCTCCTCCCCCTCCCCCCCAATTTACATGCGTGGTTTTGTCTGAATGTCTGTGTGCCACATGTATACAGTGCCCACAGAGGCCGGAGAAGGCATTGGGTCCCCTGGAACTGGAGATACAGACAGTTGTGAGCCTCCATGTGAATGCTGGGAACTGAATGTCTGTCCCCTGGAAGAGCAGTCAGTGCTTTTAACCACTGAGGCTTCTCTCCAGTTTCATACACCCAGTTTTAAATGTCCAATCAGTCCCAGGAATCCTGCTGATGAAATCTTTCCTCCCTCATGAACTCATCACCAGAATGCAGTAGCTTTCACTACTCCGATCAGATCTGGTCTTCCCTACTTCCAAGGCTACTCTAACCCACTTTATAAACGAGGAAATAGGACTCCTCAGAGGTCCCGGGAGGGGCTCTCACCTGTCCATCAGGCCCTGGAAGCAGCTGTCCGAAGTCCTGCCCATTGGCAAAGGCCTCCAGAACTGACAGGAGGTCCCGGCTGCAGATGGCTGTCCGTAGCTTCTGGGGCTCAGGTGTGGAACGGCGTGCAAACTTGTGCTCTACATACTTGGCTACAATGTAGTTTCTGCGGCTGCTCCTACCAAGATAACAGACAATCACGGGACCCCAGAAATTTTTCGCATAGCAACTTCTGGAACCACCCTCCAGGTGAGTCCGCTGTGCTGATAACTTCCGGTTCAGAGGGCTCCCTTCTTCCCAGCCTTCTGACCCCAGATCCTTCTCAGACCCTGGAACCTGGGGAGCTAGCAAGCCCATCTTCTGAAACCATTCTTACATGTCACTCTCAGGAGAGGGTTTAGGGCAGCCGTGGGAAGGCAGGTGGGCCTCCATGACTTCATTGAAGTGGGCGTTTCCGATGTTCAAAGCCAGCTGGAGGCACAGTACAGCAGGAGCGGAAGTCGGAGGGTAAAATCACGTGTTAGGACATAGTTCCTGGCAAGGTTCACCCTTCAAAGTTTAGTCCCTCCCTACAGTTCCCTAAGCCCCGCCTCCACGCCCCTCCTCTGACCCCTGCCCCGGCTCTCACCAGCAGCTCCGAGGGGCCCAGGAGGTCCAAGGTGAGCGACTGTATGCGGGAGAAGCGCACGCCCAGCTCCCGGTGGACACCCGAGCACTGGATGCAGGTGAGCACGCCCAGGTTGGTGCTGAGCCACGTGGGATCTGCAGAGGAGCGCAGTTGGCGCCTACATCCCAGGACCCCTTCTCCAGGCCCCCCACCAAAGCTTCCCTACCGCTGACCTGGTGCCCCACAGTCGCAGCAATGGCCATTCCCTGGTCTGCTCTTCACCTCAGCGACGAGCATGTTGTTTAGGTCGTGGGGCTCTGTATCCAATCTGGTGCCCCACGACCACTGGCCGTCTCTGGGCTCCCCGTGAAAGGCGCTGCTCAGTGCTTCGTCCTTGCTGTTCTGTAGCACAGACACCCATCTGTGCAGATGGGACGGCGGGTTGGGAACAGGAGACTGGATGTGCACTGCCTCCCAGCCCCCACCGCTGGCCCAGAGCAGGTACTCACGCCTCACACTCTTGCTCGTCCTCTGCATGGAAGTGGTATGTACGGTTGTCTATGGAAGAGAGAAAAGGGCATCAAGCCCACAGATAGGCAGGCCTTCCCCAGGACAAACATCAGGTGCCCCTGAGATCAGGCCCTCCTAAGTGAGTGTTACCACCTCCATAAGTCATCTCCAACGTAGGACCCCCCAACAAGGCTCTCTGTATGATCCAGGCTCAGTGCACAGCACACCCCCAGCTCAAGCACAGCGTGGCCCTCACCTCCAGCCCCACCACACTCTAGTCTCCTTGGTTCCTTCCTCTCTCCCTCTTCCTAGCCCTGCCAGCTCCCAGGCTGTTGTGTCTACGGATCTAACCATACTGCACCCTGCTTCCGGACACCTAGGGTCCCTACTATCAGGGAACAAGGTCCAGACAGGCCGGGCGGTGGTGGCGCACGCCTTTAATCCTAGCACTTGGGAGGCAGAGGCAGGCGGATTTCTGAGTTCGAGGCCAGCCTGGTCTACAGAGTGAGTTCCAGGACAGCCAGGGCTACACAGAGAAACCCTGTCTTGAAAAAAAAGCCAAAAAAAGCCAAAAAAAAAAAAAAAAAAAAAAAGTCCCAGGCCTTGCCTCTCGCTGCTCCTGTGTGAAGTCCCTTGGAAGACTGGCGTGGGGAGTCTGTTCCACTTCCATGTTTTTTGCCCTGCTACCCCCCTTCCAAAGCCCCCCTTCTCCTAAATGCTACAATATCTGCATCTCTCAAGGCTAAACACAAATGTTCTCCTGAAACAGCTCTTAATTCTCTATGGCAGCTCAGGTCTTCCAAGGGTCTGTATGCACGCCTCTCTCCTCTGGATATCCCCCCTGCAAGAGCCCTGGATCCTGTCTCTCTCCTTCTAAGAGGCTTCCTTGTCTGGAATAATGGCTCAGCAGTTAAGAGCACTGGCTGCTCTTCCAGAAGATGTAGATTCAGTTCCTAGAACACACAGCGCTTTCTATAACCACAGTTCTAGGGGATCCATCACACACACACATGCAGTCAAAATATCAGTACACATAAAATAAAAATAAATCATTAAGAGGCTTCCCTGAAGACAAGCGCCCCCTTTAAAAAAAAAAAAATGAGACAATGTCTCTTGTAACCAGGCTGGCCTAAACTCCCCATGTAGCTAAGGATTACCTTGAACTTCTGATTCCCCTCCCTGGATTACAGATGTGTGTCACCATCACCATGCCTGGTTAGATGGTCCTCAGCACTGAACCAAGAGCCATATGCATGCTAGGCAGTGTTAGCTGTTCCTGGCCCGAGAGCTTTCCTAGCCTGCACTCACTCCCCTAAAGCTTGGCGTTAAAGCTCCCTACCCTCAGATCCACAAAAAAAGTTAAACCTGTTTCAAAAGCCAGATAAGCCAGAGCCATTCAAATGTGCTCTCCATGACCACCACGCTTAATCTATGCAGGAGGTAGATGTGTTTTCATGTTCAGTAGGATGAGAGGCGAAACCCTGTAAAGTGCTAAGCCCTTGGAGCCCTGGGCCTGCAAGGCTATATAGCAGGACTTCATATAGAGCCAGGGCTGTAGCGCCCTCAGGAGGAGCAGTGTGGGTGGGGCTGGCGTGGACTACTCACGGGTCACCAGGTCGAAGCACCGTTTCTCCTCAGGGTTTGGCCTCACTTGGCACGTGAGCAAGGCCAGCTTCACTGGCGGCCTGTTGATCTGTGGAAGTTTGAGGGTAGAGGATCATATCTTCTGGTTCCGTATCTATTAAGTAAGTATGAAAGACCCTTTCCTCCCGGGGAGGGATGTGCATCCTAAGTTGAACCTTCGGATACCATCCTTCCTCCTACCAGAGATCACCAATAGTCCGTTATCTAAGGTAGAGGCCTGTTCTAGAGGGAGGGCTTTGCATCTGTCTGCTCAGAAGCCCGAAGAGATCTCACCATGCTGTGCGAGATGGTCAGGCAGCCATACTTCACTCCACATTTCCTCTTCTGCCAGACTCTTCGAATCCTAAAGCCCAGGACAGAAAAACAGTGTCCAGTGGCTCACATCTAATTCTGTTGCATCCAAGAACAAGAATGCAGCACATCTTCCCATCCGTTCGTCCGTCCACTGTGCCTCGCCACTCCCTGCCCTCGAGAAGCTCCCAGGATGCTGGGGCAAAGCCTCATGCTTTGGAATTCCTACTCTAAGGGTCAAGATGACTCTGGTACCCTGAGCGCTTCCAGCCTGATGGAAGAGACACAACCCACAACCTCACTTTGTGCGTGAGCATACCTGAGCACACGAATTGGGAGAGGGGATGACCTGAGGGAGTCACATGAGCATGACCCCATAGGCTCAGGTTTGAACACTTGCTCCACAGTTGGCAGAACTATTTGGGAAAGATTAGGAGATGTGACCTTGTTGGAGGAGATGGATGTATCACTGGGGGCTAAACTTTGAGGTTTCAAAAGCCTGTCCCATTCCCTGGTAGCTTTTTTTTTTTTTTTCCCCTGCTCTGTGCTTGTGGGTGAGCTGTGAGCTCCCTGCTACCAAAGCCTGCCTGTCTGCTGCCATGATGGCTGCCATGATGGTCGCAGACTCACCCTCTGGAACTGTAAACCCCCTCTAAACTCTTCCTTTCATAAGTTGCCTTGGTCATGGTGTCTCTTCCCAGCAATAGACAGTAACTAAGACAGTCAGTTCTCTATTTCTACCACGTGGGTTCCAGGGATTGAACTCAGAGTCAAGCGTGTCAGCAAGAACCCTTACCCTCTAAGTGATCTCACTGGGCCATTTTTAAAATAAAAAGTTAACACCAGGAAGCGAGGCACAGTCGAGGTTTTCACATCTAGGGATAGTCCCGTATACTGTACAGAGGCCAAGGTATATATAAAATATAAAGGTATATTTTAGTGTTTGGTAGGTCTCAATTGCTGCTGACATCAAACTCATGGCAATCTCCTGCTTCAGACTCCCAAATGCTGGCATTAAAGGCGTGTGTCAGGGATGGCCTTGTTGCTGCAATTCTTGGAGAATAACCTCTAGTGACCTTTAGGAAAGAGTTACATGCACAGTCGTCCTCTGATAATTGTATTCTAGCAGACTGTGCGAAATGGTCCACGGGACTGTGGACAGCCTTCATTCCTAGCTGTGTGTCTTTGGGCAAGTTGCCTAAGCTCTCTGAGTCACTCACCCATCACTTTTCTTGTACAGGAAGCCCACCTTCTCAGTCCCAAACTGCTTGTTGCCTTGGTGCTGGTGGATGCTGTAGCCGCCCCCTGAGTTCTTCCGGTTTGGGTGCTCCTGCCCCTCAGACAAGCAAAGGAGACTTCAGGATGTCTGGGAGGGAAGAGCCCGTGCTACACTGCTCCTGGGGGGGGCCACATGGGGCTCTCCCTCCCTGCCTCCCTCCATATGCCAGGGTGTGATGGGTGGGTCAGACATCTCTTTTAGAATGATTCAGAGGCTGACCTCTCTGCTGTCCAGATGCAGCATCCCTCGGAGGGAGTCCCGGAGCTGGGTGAGCTTGTGCAGTTCCTCCTCCTGGGCCTGCCGAAGCTACGGGCAGAGGGATGGTGCAGGGCAGAGCCTGACCCAGTGTGTGACAGGAGCCAGCTCTTCATACTCACAGCTTCCCAAAGGGATGGGGGAGGGGGAGTGTTGACCGCACACTGAGGGACAGACGGGACTTACCCCATGGACCGAGGCTGCCAGCTTGTCGATGAAGGGGGACAGGCTCTGAGCTGCCTTCCAGCCATCTTGGAAGAAGCTAAGAAAAGTCAGAGGCCAAACAAGGGATCAGGGAGGGAAGGAAATGGGGATGTGGCCAGAAGTTAGAGAAGGTCCCCACATGGCATGCAGCCTGAGGGTGAGAGCAGGCGTGCAGAGGTGAGACTCGCCAGGTTCAGCTCGAACTGACTAGTTTCAAGAGCTTGATAAGTAGGCCTCCGTCTTTCCCATATCTATGGATAAACGCTGCATCTGCTCACGGGTGCTAGGCGATTGGTGAGATCACCATATCCATCCCTTAGTGCCTGAACCATGCCGAGTACTTTATAAAGTGGCATCTGTGTAAAAAAACTGTTGCCAACGAGGTCCATACATACAGAGACCTAGAGGGTCTCAAATCCCAGAGGGGTGCTTTGTCCTGTTCCTCCAAAACATTAAGGGTGGAGGCAGAGGACTTACTTGTGCTGGGCGTGGAAGAACTTGATGAGGCTCTGCAGGAAGTCTGGGCCTTGCTTCACCTGGCTCTCTCCAGCTTTGACAAGGTACTGGCAAAGGACAAGACAAAACAATGTGTGACGTGAACTGGATCCTGGTTTTGTTCCCTGCCCCAGGGCTAAGCCTCTTAGCCATGACTGAACCTTGGTACATCCTACAGGCCAGCTGGCCAGCCCCAGGGCCTGCGACTGTTGCCTTGAGGGTTTAGAAGGAACAAACAGGAAACACACCCCACACATCCTCACTAGGGGCTTGCACCTCACCTCACACATGTGCAGCTGGAAGACTCGTCGCTCTCGCTGTGTGTCCTGGGACATCACCCCATGGTGGCTTCCTCCTAGGAACCTGGCTCGATCCCTCTCCTTCTCCAGTTTGGCCCTAGGTCATAAGAGAAGAGACATTTGAAGACACTTTGCCAGCCCTTATGCCACCCACCATCCTCACCATGGATCCATGTGTGTGTGGACAGAGCCCTTCCCTGTGCCATCTATGTGCTGGGGCAGAAAGTGGGAAGGTCTGGGGAGTCCAGGGGGTCACAAAGGGGAAAGGCACAAATCACATCAAAGCAGAGGCAGGGGAGTAAAACAAGAGACCTGGCCTTGTCACAGCAGCTTAGAAAGCGATGTCTGTGCTGCCTGCGATTGGAAGCCGGAAACATTAGCTTGAGGGAAGCTAGGGCTGGGCAGGAGGGCTAGACCTTGGGATACCTTAGGTGGACGGTCAGGGAGCTGTCCAGAGATGGACAGGGATAGGATATTGCTGAGGCTGGACCACAGGGGGCCTGGATCCCACCAATTAAGCTTCTGGGTCTTTAAGGTAGAGCAAAGGTATGAAGATTTACGCCATAGGCATTAAGGGTCAGGTGGAACCAAGGCTGAGTCCTTCTGCTTAGCTAGAAGGGACTTAGAAAATGTGTGTGGGATAGATGATCATAGAGCCCTGGTTGTCAGGAGCCCACAGAGCTTCTCAGTCAAAGCTCGGAAGGCCTGTGGCACCCAGGCTGGGCTGTACCTCTGGGGCGGAGGGCTAGCCTAGTACCCACGAATCTCTGCTTCAATTTCCACACCTCCCCTACTAAAAAATGAATGAGCTAGGGCCTCTCCCCTGTACCCCAACAGCTCTCCAGGGTAGCTATGAATGAGCTAGGGCACCTCCCCTGCACCCCAACAGCTCTCCAGGGTAGCTATGAATGAGCTAGGGCGCCTCTCCTGCACCCCAACAGCTCTCCAGGGGTAGCTATGAATGAGCTAGGGTGCCTCCCCTGCACCCCAACAGTTCTCCAGGGGTAGCTATTTTTCCTCTTTGGGGCTGGTGGATGCATTTGTGGTTTGTTTCCAGGAAGTCCACTCATGAGTGTATTTGGACATCTCAGACTGGGTGTAGGGATCTATGAGTCCCATGTACAGGAGACATTTGCTTAACAGTTCTGCCTCCTAGTGAATGTGAGCCCTGAGCAGGGCAGAGCAGATGGGGTGGGACTAACCCCTACAGGCAATGAACTGCATAGCTCCTCCTCATTGAGCCTCAGTCTTCAAATCTGGAAAATGGGGAAGCTTTCTGTACCCAGATGCTAGGCAAGTAAGAGACTGGGCAAGCAGAAGTGAGAAATAAGAGAAGGGTGGAAGGATGAGACTCTGGGAGGTAAAGGCAGGCATCAGGGTGCTGTGAGGAGGGACAGAAAACTCAAGGCAATCACACACCTGTCGTCCTTACGGCACTGAGCTGGGTGGAGATGCCCAGTCTCCTGCACACCTCGCCTACTGCTCTTCTCTCCATCCAACCAAACTGCCCGCACATCCTTCCCCTCTGTGTGGAGACTACCACGGTGCTGCCATTTTGTGTTTCTGTTATTTATTGAGCCATTTCTCTTGTCGTTCAAACCAGGAAGATACAATAAGGTAGGGACCTGGTGCTGGGTCAATCTATCCATCCATCCACCCACCCGTCTGTCCGTCCATCTGTTCATCCATCTATCTATCATCTATGAATTGGGGGTGACGGTAGCGCCTTCTCCTGCCCGGGGAGTAAACCTGACAACAGTATAAAGAGCTCTCCACCAAGGACGCCCTTCAGAAGCACTAACTGTGATGATTCTTCCCTGTTTTCTCCTTCTCAGAGCCTGGGTCTTAAGTAGCCCAATCTGGCCTCACTCGCTATCAGATTATCTTGACCCCCCCTGACCTTCCAGCATCCACCTCCCAAGCACTGACATCATAGGTGTGCATCACACCAGCTTTTATACGGTTCCGGGGAGCAAGCCCAGGTCTTTGTGTGTGCCAGGCAGTCGCACTGCCAACTGAGCTACATCCTAAAGCTAACTATTATTTTTACACACCAAAGTGACAAGCTCACGAGGCAGGACTCGACACTCCACTGTACAGATGAGAAGCTTAAGGCCTGTCCTAGCCACACAGTTCTGAAGTGGCCGAGGCGGGATCTGAACCCAGATCTATTTGATGCTAACACCTATCTTAGTCCCCACCATCTGGAGACAGCCACACTGTCTTTGTAACCCAGAAGAAGTAAGTTGCTCAAGATCACAAGCCAGGGCTGGAGAGATGGCTCAGTGGTTAAGAGCACTGGCTGCTCTTCCAGAGGACCCAGGTTCAATTCCCAGCCTCCACATAGAGGCTCACAACCATGGGTGATTCTAGTTCCAGGGGACTCTAACAGTCTCCACAGGCACTGCATACACACAGTGCACATTCACTCCGGCACAAATACATATAAAACCAAAATAAATATTAAAAATGAAAAAAAAAAAAAACAAAAAAAAAAAAAACCAAATCCAAGCTGGTCAGAGGAAATGCTTGGGGTAGATAATGCCCAGCTCTGGGCTTCTGCCTCTCAGGCCTTTCCCCAGGTCTGGTACAGAGGTGGGAAATGAACACTTGTTGAATTTTTCTGTTCTTTTTAAAGACTTATTTATTTATTGGTTTTTTTTTTTTGAAACAGGGATTCTCTGTGTAGCCCTGGCTGTCCTGGAACTCACTCTGTAGACCAGGCTAGCCTCCAACTCACAGATCTACCTGCCTCTGCTTCCTGAGTGCTGGGATCAAAGGCATATGCTACCACACCTTTGAAATCTTACAAAAAGTTCTCTAGGAAAAAAAAAAAAACTTAGTGAAGGCAGAGTTGCTTGGGAAGGCCTGTAGGAAAGGTCGCTTCGTCCATTTTGGTAGACGTGGCGCTGCAAGACGAAGGGAAAAAGAGTCACATGATTCCCTCAGCAGCTCATCCAGATAAGGCTAGCCTGTCTCTCTGCAGCCCATTTTTGGATCTCTAAAATGAGCAGATGGCCACACAGCATCCCAGACAGGATAAGGCCCTGTGCTCTCAGCTAGAAGATGCGGAAGGCCCCAGACCTGGACAGGTGTGCATAGCTCTAGGAGATGGAAGGACAATAAATGTTGCAGCATCTGCTCTTTGGAACCTGTCCCACAGAGGTCATTACGCACGGAAGCAAATATTTAGTTCCCAGGATGCTTCCCCCATGACAGGCAGATTAAATACATTGCAGAATGTGCATGTTGGCACACCCTGCCCCAGCTAACTGCTGCTGTCTGAGAATATTATACTAATGCAGAAAGATGGGTCACAATTTTAGCTTCTTTTTTTCTTTTTTGAGACAGGGTCTCATGCATCCTAGACTAGCCTCAAATTCTGTGAGTAGGGGTCGGTAACCTTGAACTTCTCACCCTCCTGTCTTGTCTTCCTGGGTACTGGAATAACAGGTCTTTGCCGCCACCACACGAAGTTATTCTCCGCTGGGAACTGGACCCAGAGCTCTGAGTGCCATAGGCAAGCACTCTCTCTGCACTGAGCTACATCCCCACTTTATTTACTTGCTTTTGAGACAGGGTCTCATTATGGAGCCCTGGCTAACCTGGAACTATGTAGACCAGGCTGGCCTCAAACTCATAGAGATCCACCTGCTCTGCTCCCAGAGTGCTGGGATTAGAGGCGTGTGCCACCAAGCCCAGCCCATTTTGAGGCAAGGTCTCTCTATGTACCAGGCTAGCTTCAAACTTTTAATCCTCCTGCCTCACTTTCCCAAGTAGGACCATTGTAGGTACATAACTGTGTCTAGCTTCAGATAATATTTCTTAATCAAAAATAGTACACAATATGGTTATTTTGGTCTCAGTCTTATTAACATATTTCTTTTTTTTTTTTCTTTTCTTTTTTTTCTTTTTTTTTTTTTTTTTTTGTTTTTTTTTTTTTGTTTTTTTTGTTTTTTTTTGGTTTTTTCGAGACAGGGTTTCTCTGTGTAGTCCTGGCTGTCCTGGACCTCACTCTGTAGACCAGGCTGGCCTCGAACTCAGAAATCCACCTGCCTCTGCCTCCCAAGTGCTGGGATTAAAGGAACCGCCCGCTTGTTAACATATTTCATGGTGGAAAAATAATGTCTCCTTCCTGGGGATTAAAGGTTTTTCTTCCTATGCGTGAGAGTTTCTCCCTGCTTCCCTTTGCTTTTTAGTTTTTTTCTTTCTGAGATAGAGCCTCACATATCCCAAGCTGGCTTCAAACTAGCCATGTTCCAGAGGCTGGCTCTGAAACTGTTCTTCCTGCCCCCACTTCTTACACACTGCAGAAATTATAGGAGTGTATCGCCACCACACCTCAACTTTGGTTTGGTTTTGTGTGTGTGTTTTAAGTGACTTCTGGGAATTGAACTTAGGTCCTCAAGCTTGCAATGTGAACACGACTGAGACATCTCCCTGGCCCATTCACCTGGCCTCTTTTTTTTTTGTTTTTTTTTTTTTTTTTTGTTTTTTTTTGGTTTTTTTCGAGACAGGGTTTCTCTGTGTAGCCCTGGCTGTCCTGGAACTCACTCTGTAGACCAGGCTGGCCTCGAACTCAGAAATCCACCTGCCTCTGCCTCCCAAGTGCTGGGACTAAAGGCGTGCGCCACCACCATCCACCTCTTTTTTTTTTTTTTTTTTTTTTAGTTATGAAATTATAGTGCTATGCGTTTTTGTAAAATAAAATAAAATGCCTAGCACAGACATTCCCCACAAAGTGACCCTAATATACAAAGTGACCCCCCCCTTAAAGCTGATTAAACTCCTGGGACCAAGTAACTCTTGCCTCAGCCTCCTATGTATCTGGGGCCATAGGTATGTGACACCATGCTGAGCAAACTCTCCCCCCCCTTTTTTTTTAAACTTCACCATATTTTTTAGATTATATTTCTGCTTTAGCACAATGTAAGCAAAACTAATTTTTCTAAGGAATAATACAGATTCTGAAACTGGAGCCTGAGGGAGAACGAGGAGTCTGCTTAGGGAGAGCTGGCCACTGGAGGCCAGTCTCCTCTGTCCCTGGGACAGCATGAGGAAACCTGGGTACCTCTCCCCTCCTCTTCTATGTCCATCCCAATGTTTGCCGCTACCATCTGCTGCCCAGCTGTGTGGCCCTGAGCTAACTAACAGCTCAGCCCCTTTGAGCCTCTGGACACTAACACCTCCTTCTCAGGGCTGAGTTATCTTGAGGATGTGGTATCCTCATTCACATGGGCACCACAAGGCCAAAAGGTCACTGGAGGCAGCATCCCATGGTCCTTTCACTACAGCTCCCTTGGGCTGTCTTGCAGCACAGCCCCCAGAACCCAGGTGGGCCTGACTATAGGCTCTGAAGAGCCAGACACCCCGAGTGACACACCCCAAAGTCAGCCTCCTTCTTCAACGCAGACATGCTCTCCTGAAGGCCACCCTTCCACAGCCACTTACACTTTGGTTTCGTAGTCTTTCCATGCCTTCTCCAGATGCTTTTTGGAATCCTGGAGTTGAGAAAAGAACGAGTTGCCCAAAGGGAGGCATGAGCCCTGGGATAACAGGATGTTCTGCTGCCTCCGGGAGAATCCCACTCGTGAGCTATGAGTGAGTGATGTTGTCCAGAATTGTTCTCCAGTGGACACTAACACACCTACCCAACTCCCTTCCCCAGGCTCAGCCCACCCCAGCTTCTCCCCAGAGTTGCCAAGAACCAGTCAGGTGTGGTGGAGTCTAGCCTGGACTGCAGCCAGCCTCTGGGCTCTGCTATGAGTCTTGTCGTGGGCTGTGGAGAATGAGGCAGGAAGCTGAAGGTCAAATACCACCCCAATTTTATCCTACCAATCTCTTCTGCCTGATTTGAGACCACCAGGAAATTGTATGGATACATAGAATAGTTGAGAACTCTCCCTGAGGCCATGCGGCAAACCAGTAAGATTCAGCTGACCCCTGGCCTGGCTTGCCTGGGCTGGATACCTGAGCCTTAGCTAACCCAACTCTCCACACCCTTCTAGACAGCCTCAACTTCTGAGAAAAAAGTCACCAGTCTGGTCTGGGAGGTTCCACTCAGATGAGGACAGTTCCTCCTCATGCTTTGTGGGGCGGAGTGCCAGGGAGGTGACTTTGCCACCTCCTTTCACAGGAACTCTCTGCATGGACCCAGGGATGCTGGGTGCAGAGGAGCAGCAACAGAACACTGAGGATCCTGGCCTGCACCCTGGACCTCCATGTACCAGCATTGGGAAGCGTGTATGGCTTTAGCCTGCATGTAGAAGTAAGGAGTCAGAACCACAGGCCAAACTGTACACATGGCCTAGATGCCAGGCCCTCCAGCTGACCCAAAGGCAGTATTTCTGTAGTGATAGCCTTTCACTTGGCCTTTCTTCCCACCCAGCCCTGCATCCACTGTCCCCTCAGCAGGCCGTCTCTCCCACATGGACACTTACGTGTCGCCCATCCCTCAGATGCCCCTTCATCAGACTGTCCAGTGGGAAGGAGACAATGTTGTTCAGGTTCTGAACCTACAAAAAACAGAGACCCCACCCCAAGGGGATCAGGGTCCAGGGGAGTACCAGGAGGCAAAGGAGAGGCACAGGACTCTAAGAGGCAGGGAGAGGGAGAGATGAAGGGGCAGAGGGGGACTGAGGGTAATGAACACAGTGCCATCCCTGGGCTGCTCTACCCCTGCATGGGGCTCTTCCTGCCCTGCTGCAGGACCCCCTTAGCTCCTGGGTGAAGCAGAGGAGGTCAGAGGGAAGGGAGGCTGGAAACGATGCTGGGAAAGGGCGTGGGGTGGGAACACAACAGACTGATCTCAGCACTCAGAAAGCTGAGGCAGGAGTGTGACCAGTCTCAAAACAAATGATAAAGATGGGTCAGAACCATACAGAAGCTTCAGGTCAGGGGTCAGCGATCAAGGGGCACAGGCAATTCTTCCTGGTCAGTTCTTAAGGTGCTAAATTTGGGCTAGAGAGATGGCTCTGTGGTTAAGGACTCTGGGTATTCCCAGCACTCACATGGTGAATAGACATCATGTGTAATTCCAGTTCCAGGGGATCCAACACCCCCTTCTGGCCTCCGGGGGCATCAGGTAGACACACTCACAGTGCATAGCCATGCATACAAACACACACATGGAATAAAAATAAACATATCCTAAAAGATAATCAAGAGGCTGGATTTGCTGTGAATCTGAAAGGAGCCTCACCAGGTTCTTGAAGAGAGCGGCCACCTCTCGGGTGAATACGGCCAGGTTCAGGAAGCCAGTGGACAGCTCATGGCTGTTCTGGGATAGGTGACTATTCCCCAAGGCCTCCACGGCCTCTCGGTAGTGCTCCTCAGTCTCCACATGGCCTGCAGACAGGAAAGGCTCTCAGAGTTGGCTGCAGGCCTGGCTGGGCCCCAGGTCCCCGGGCCCCAGGCAGGCTCACTCACCGAGGCCAGAGCTGTGGATAGCTCGAACAGCTTTCTTGATCCTCTGTAAGATAGCCTGGTCTCCTTCCAGGACCTAGAGGCAAAGTGTCCAAGGTTCAGAGGGACTGTGCAAGAAGGAAGGCCTTGACTTCAGGATTTGACCCTACACACACACACACACACACACACACACACACACAGAGAGAGAGAGAGAGAGAGAGAGAGAGAGAGCGCACATGGAGTCTTGCTGTCTTCTGAGATTGCTGGGTTCCCCCTGCCAAATATAAGCTGACCACCCTCTTCTGCCTGACCACACAGAAGCCACAAAATAATGAAGCCACTCCAGAAAGACCACAGACTTTCTACCAACCAGTGCTGGCCAACACTGCATAAACCTAGAGATTCAGAGATGTGTGACACAGGGGAGTCACCAGGCTAGAGTTGGAACTTCAGCTCAGCCTAACCAAGGCTTTTTTTTTTTTTTTTTTTTCCCAAGACAGGGTCTTTCTGTGTAGCCCTGGCTGTCCTGGAATTCACTCTGTAGACCAGGCTGACTTCAAACTCAGAAATCTGCCTGCCTCTGCCTCCCAAGTGCTGGGATTAAAGGCATGTGCCACCACTGCCCGGCTTAACCAAGGCTTCTTAACTGATAGGTCACAAAACTGAATGTGTGGGTGGCAAGTGATTTAGCAATTGTAAAATGTTTCTGAGGATGTGATGACCCAAAAATAACTCAAAATCAAGAGCATCATGAATCTGAGGTATTTCTTTCCTAAGATTTAGTCATTTATTTTATATATGTGAGTACATACACTGTCTTCAGACACACCAGAAGAGGGCATCAGATCCCATTACAGATGGTTGTGAGCCACCAGTTCCTCTGGAAGAGCAGTCAATGCTCTTAACTACTGAGCCATCTCTCCAGCCCCCAAATCTGAGGTATTTCTAGCAGTGTTCAGCCACACTGTATGAAGCTAGGTCACTGCAGCCTTGGTTCTGAACACACGACACGAGCACCTTACACGGTGCCATTTCACCTACAGTATCGACAAATACAGCCTGAAACACCTTGGTGCACACTTGAGACTTGCATGTTAGAAACTGCAGGGATGCTTACTGCACACACAGTTTCTGCTCTTTCAGAAACATAATGGTTTGATTACAGGAAACAAAGACTGAATGTTCTCCTATTATTCCTCAGCATGCACCAATTAGTCCTCTCTGGGGCCTGGAGAGATGGCTCGTGGTACTTGACGCTCTTACACAAGACCCAAGTTCAACTCTCGGCATCCACACTGGAAGGCTCACCATCAGCTGTCAGTCCAGCTCCACAGGACCTATTGCTCACCTCTGGCCTCCACAGGTGCCCACACAATGTGGCCGATGCATACACATATTCATAAACAAAAATAAAACAAAACCTTGGGCTGGGTAGAGTGACACACACCTTTAATCCCAGCACTCAGGAGGTAGAGGCAGGCAGATCTCTGAGTTTGAGGCCAACCTGGTCTACAGAGGGAGTTCCAGGACAGGCAGGGCTACACAGAGAAACCCTGTCTTGAAAAAAATCAATTAAAAAAATAAAAAAAGAAAAGTATTAAGGGGGGAATTCCTGAGAGCAGCCTGGGAAGGGAAGGCGTTTGGGAAAAGGCAGGAGTTTCCAGGACCCCATAATGACAGTGACGAATCAGGAGCTGAGGTTCTAGGCTCCAGCACTGTCACAGTGGGCATGCTCTGTGTCCAGTGGACTTCATGCTCCCAGCCACACACACACAGGTAAGAGGGCATCACATGACCACTTTACAGATGAAGTGGCAGGAAAACGTCTAGATTATTCAATCATAAACAGGGGCTGAGTCAGAACTGAACCCAGGATGGGCTAAATCCAAGGTCGATATTCTGCCCACAGACCCACAGAGTCAAGAACGCGGCTTTGATTCGTGGCCCCAAATCATCTCCACTTCAACTCCAACTCCAACATCTGCACAGATTCTCTCACTGTCTCCTAGAAAGTAGGCAAGGAAGCAGGAAGGAAAGAGGGAACTTGTCTAAAGAAAGCAACGTTGGTAGCAGTCCTTGATCCTCAACTCCTCGAGCCTGTTCTGCAGAAAGGTGAATAGAAGTGGTCTGGATGATCCTGGAGAAGATTCCAGAACAGAGCGGTGGAAGTCAGGGAGACACAGGCTTCAGTCCAAACAGGATGTTCCCAAGTGAGTAAGAGTTTCCTCCCAAGCGCAAGAGCTGTCTACAGCTTTACATAGGGACTTCAGTGCTACAGAGACTGAGGCTCTGGATTCTAGATCAGGACAGACAGGCAAAGGCTGGCAAAATGGCTTAGCAGGTAAAAATGCTTGTGTACAGGCCTGATGAACTGAGTTAGATCCCTGGAATCTGCAAGGTGACAGAGGAAAACTGACTCCCTGGAGCTGACCTCTGACCTCTACACTTATACACTCTAAAAGATGCACACACACACTCCCAGATACACTGAAAAAACCAGACAGACAGATAAATAAATACATGAAATTTAAAGACCTGTGACCACCTAGATTTCTCTTAACACTAAGAGCCAGTGCCTCTACACAAAAACCTACACAGGCGCTGGAGGAAGATGCAGGAAACCCAGCACAAAAGAGATGTTTGAACTTGGAAGCCCAGTGCTTCAGGCAGCCCGGCCCATCCAGCCCAAGAAAAGGGCTGAATTCCAACTACTGGCATTGTCCTTTGTGCTCCTCCCCCACTACACACACACACACACACACACACACACACACACACACTCCGCCACTCTGGCTCCTGGCCTGTGCTTTCTGCCTGTGCAAAAGACCACAGATGGCAGCGCCAGGCCAGGCCCAGATGCCCTGCCTAGAAAGGTCTTCTGCTTGCACCTCTTCTTGGGTCAGGATGCATCAATAGTACCCATTCTTCATCTCTGTGGCTCTGCAGTGCCAGCTGTGGTTACCATGGCAACCGAGCAAAGGGACAGAAAGCCCTGGGAGCTGTAGATTAAATTTCACTTCTTTGGACCATTATAATACCAGGCCCAGACACCATTTTTGAATCTCCAATGACCATTACAGCTATCACCAATCAGAAACAGCCGTTTTCCCCACTGGCTCTGGGTTTGTCATTCTACTGAGCGAGCCCTCAGGTACCCTCCACCTGTAAACTCCTGCTATAGCCTACAGCTGAAGCAGGAGGTAGACGGGCCATTTACTGCTTTGCCCTGGACCATGAGGGTGCCTCTGGAGAAACCAAGCCACAGAATATTAGACTGAACCCATTACCTGTAACACTCAGACTGAAAAATGAAAGTCCAGAGGCATTCTCTGCACCTCCCATAATAGACTAAGGGAAGATCTGAACCAGAACCCAGACAGGGTGATGGCTCAGTGTGTAAACGGGTTTGCTACCAAGACAAGGAGCTGAGTTCAAAGCCAGGGACCTGCATGGTGGAAGGAGAGATGAGATTCTGTCAAGTTGTCGTCTGACCTCCGTATGTATCCTAAGGCATGTGCAAGTGTGCGCACCTGCATAAATGTGCCCACGAAATAAGTAAGTGTAAATTTAAAAATAAGAACAAGACAAGACAAAACAAAACACCCACGAGTAGTGCACACCTATAACCTCAGCATGTGGCACGGTAAGTGGATCTCTCTGAATTTGAGGATATCCTGCTCTACATGGCCAGCCAGGGCTACAAAGGATGCCCTGTCTCAAAACAACAAAACAAAGCAAAAACCAGATGGAACTTTAAATTTTATTTTTTATTTTTTAAATAGTCACTTATTTATTTTTTTATTTATTGTCCAAGAGAAGGTTTCCCTGCATAGCCCTGAACTCACTCCATTGACCAGGCTGTCCTTGAAGGTGCAGATCCACCTGCCCCTGCCTCTGGAGTGCAGGGACAAAGGCGTGGTCCACCATGCCCGCCCAGCTTACTGTTCATAAGAAAGTATAACGCACCAATGTAGGCAACCCAGCATTCTGATTCGAATGAGGCTGCAGAGGTAGGCTCAGTATTTGCTGATTTCCATCTGGAAGACAAGTCTTGGAGACTCACCAAGTTGTGCGAGGCCACATAGCTCAGATTGTTAGATCCTAGCTCCCTGGCTCATTCCCTGTAACCTAAACCTGGAGGTCCATGACCTGCGACCTACACCTCTAGAGTTACCCTTATCAATGTAAAATCTTCTCACTTTCTACCAGGAAAGACCTAGAAAGGAGAAATAAAGGGTCTCATAAACACATTCGGTCACCCTCTAAGACTGCGCGGCTCTGATGTTCAAGGATCCCTCGTCCCCTTCAAAGCTTTCCTGGGTTCCTCCCTTCCAACCTTTCCCAGATTTCTAACCAGGCAACAGCAGCAATTGCTGTGAGGAGTCGGAGGCTTTGCCACTCCTCAGAATGCATTCTGTGTGCTGAAGCCTGGCTCCTTTGATCTTTGACTGGTGTTCACGGGAAGATGAAATTACATGTTCTAGATATGAAACATGTCATTAATACATGTTCTAGATATGAAACATGTCGTTAAAGCAGGTTATTTGAATGCCCTAACCAATTACACTGAAAACATTTAGCAAATAATATAGAAAGTACAAAAAGTTCCAGAGAGAGGCAGAGCAAGAGGGAGAGAGAAAGAGAGAAAGAGAGAGAGAGAGAGAGAGAGAGAGAGAGAGAGAGAGAGAGGATTAGAGAAGGGTGTTTTGTTCTGGTTTTTTTTTTTTTTTTTTTTTTTTGAGACAGTTTCTCAGTCTCTCAAACTGTCCTGAACTCTCTCTGTAGACCAGGTTGGTCTCAGACTCCTGGGTGTCTCAGACTCAGAGATCCGCTTGCCTCTGCCTCCTGGGTGCAGAGAGTCTCACCACCGTACAGACACAAGAAGATGGGAAATTTTAAGTGTTTTCTTTTGTTGCAGAGCTGGGGAGCAAACCATGAGCATGCCAAGGAAGTGCTTTACACTGGAACTGTATCCTGGTCCTGGCAGGGGGAATCTTAAGAGTCTTTAAGACGTGTATCAACAAATGACATTACAAAAACTTTATTTGAGCCCTGATATTTTACATTTTTTATCTATTTTTATATTGTGTATATGGGTGTTTTGCCTATGTCTATGTAGCACTTGCATGTGGTGCCCAAGAGAACCAGAGAGGGGAACAGATCCTTTGGAACTGGACTTATAGACAGTTATGAGCTGCCATGCTGGTGCTGGAATTGGCCCTGGGTCCTCTGGAAGAGCAGTCATTACTTTTAACCACCTCTCTAGCCCCTGAGCCCTGATTTTTTTAAAATTAACTGTTGCTGGGAATGACGGCACACACTGTAATCTCTATACTTGGGGAACTGAGGTGGGAGGAGGGCAAGTTCCAGTTCAAGATGAGTTTGGGACAAATAGTGAAAGCTTGTTTCAGAGAATAGCTGGGGGCTGAGAAACAGGTCAGTCAGTAAAGCGGTCACCTCACAAACATGAAGGTCTGAGTTCGTATCCCCAGAACCCATGTAAAAAGCTGAGAGTGAGTGGTGGGTGGGCAGGTGGGGACCACAAAAGCACATTATGTTTAAAAAGATCTTAATGGAAGCTGGGTATAGAGGTGCACGCCTTTAATCCCAGCTCTTGGGAGGCAGAGGCAGGCGGATCTCTGTGAGTCCAAGGCCGGCCTGGTCTACTAAGTGAGTTCCAGGCTAGCCAGGGCTACACAGTAAGACCCTGTCTTAAATTATGTGCCCATGGGGGTTGGGGGGGGGGCAGACAGGTATGGGCTGGAAAGGAATAGCAAGGAGTGGATGGAGTCTGCCAACTTGACGTTTCTGTCAACGTTTTAAATGTCTCATAAAAAGGAAAAGTTGGGGGCTGGAGGGAGAAAGAATAAGACACTTGTTGAAACCAGGTGAGTAAGCTAAGAGTAGGCTCGACATTTTCTACAAAGCAAATAAAGTAAAGAAGACAAAGGGGCTCTTGCTGGGAGCAAGGCTGGGGGCTGCTCCAGCAACCTGAAACTCGCTCAGTGACTTCAGTGTTGTCCAATGAGCTGGCCCCTTTCAGCTTTCAGTAAGAGAGAATGGGGAGGCTCTGGGGCCCAGGCCTGGTGGGAGGGTCCCGGGGGAGACAAGGACAGGCAGCACCTGGTAGAGGTGGCTGGTCAGTCAGGGAGTGCAAGGTAGAAAAGAGACTGCTTCTTTCCCAGCCCAACCGTTCTCAGGCATGGTGACTCTCAGCAAGTCCCTAGTCCCTGTGCTGTGCTGCCAGCTCCCACCACACAATGAGAAGGGCAGCTGAAGCCACTCCCTTCCCACTGAAGCTGGAACTGCACAAAGCTGCGCCTGTGGCTTCTGTGAATGTGAGCTGCTCTGTCGGTGTCTAGCAATGATTTTACTTCTCGTCCATGAGATCCCAAGAGATGCTTAGAAGCTAACAAGACCCTGCCTGGGCGGCTGGCACAGAGAGGGGAAGGGTGGGTGTCTTAGTTAGGGTTTTATAGCTGTGGACAGACACCATGACCAATGCAAGTCTTATAAAGGACAACGCTTAATTGGGGCTGGCTTACGGGTTCAGAGATTCAGTCCAGTATCATCAAGGTGGGAGCATGGCAGCATCCAGGCAGGCATGGTGCAGGAGGAGCTGAGAGTTCTACATCTTTACCTAAAGGCTGCTAGCAGAATACTGACTTCTAGACAGCTAGGATGCTCACACCCACAGTGACACACCTACTCCAACAAGGCCACACTTCTTAATGGTGCCACTCCCTGAGCAGAGCATATACAAACCATCACAGTGGGCCTGGAGACTTGGCCTGCCTCATATTTCTGGGGCAACTGCATCTTAGCTCCACTACTAATGGTTGACAGTTGATGGAGGGTCTCTGGAAAACTGACCCTGAGGTACCTCAGTCACAATAAGTTCCTGCTTTCCTCTGGGCCCTGGGTAAAGCATGCTGCAGATGGAGGATGTCACACTGTCTCTGTCTTGGGTGCTCACAGCTTAGGTAAGTATAGAACAGTAGTAAGAAGCCACCTGCTAAGGGCTGAAGAGGCTTGGAAAAGCCAGGGCCAAACACAGAGCAGCTCTGGACTCACCCAGGGGAAGTGATGCATCTTCAGACCCCAAAAAGAGGAGCCATGGGTAGAGCAAAGCAAGAGAAGGTGCCTGTATGGTTGGCCAGCACCCCCACCGGGTGCATCTGAACAACAGCCTGGGGTCCCCAGCAGTGTGCACTCAAGGGAGCAGGGAGGAAGTGTGAGCAGTTAGGCCTCAGAGCTAAGCCTCTGCTACACTCTGAAGACTGGCTGGGAGGGTACACCGAAGGGCAGTGAGTGGACATGCTTGCCTATCACTGCACACAAAGATTTATTCCCAGGAGCAGGACCAGGCTCACCTTGCATCTCCAATAGAGTCCTTTCACCACATGCAGGCTTTATAAATGATGAGACTATAGCCAGTCAGAAGTTATGGTATGTGCCCAAAAGCGAGAGTCTAATCCCTTAGCCAGACAGAGAGATTCCAGGGGACAGGCTTGAACCCAAACCCTGGGTTTTACTCTACAGATCATGGAGTTCCTAAAATGGTGGTTCTCAATCTGTGGGTCATGACAAATGACACTTTCACAAGGGTCCCCCATCAGAGATTTACATTACAATTTATAACAGTAGTAAAACCACTGTTATGAAGTAGCAACAAAATCATTTTGTGGTTGGGGTATCACCACAACACAAGGATTGTATTAAGCGGTCTCAGCATTAGGAAGATGGAGAACCACTGACTGTCCTGGAGGGTCTGAACAAGGGCAGTGATTTGACAAGATTTGGAACAAAGAGTTTGCCTTCTGCGGACAGCTGCAGCCAATGCCCAGGTGGGAGACAGGGGTCCATCTTTGTCCCTGGGGCAGGACAGAGAGACAGGGGTACAGCCAGCTCTGGGGAGCAGATTACCCAGCAGGAAGGAGGCAGACTCAAGCCGGCTCAGGAACCTGCACCACTGTGAAGTCACCTACTGCCCCACTTAAGGTTGCTATGCTAGGTTTGGGGCAGCCACTCTCCGTGGCACCTTGCTCCCCCCATCATCCGTTTGCTGTAAGGTAGCCATTAGCCTCTCCATGTCACAGAGGGAGGAGGAAGGGAGGGGAGGGAGGCTGAGCAATGGGCTCCAGGTCTTGGAGGAATCCATGAAGCAGACGCAGCAGGAGGAGCCCTCTTCATCCTTCTTTTCCTTCCTCTGCTCCTTGCTTCCTTTGGGTGGGGGGAGGGGCGGGATCTTATGTACCCTGAGGATGACCTTGAACTTCAGATTCTCCTGCTTTTACTCCAGAATGAACCCAGAGCTGCATGAAAGCTCAGAAAAGACCCTTCTGGGACTTTTTTCTACCTTTCTCCTCTACCCTCCCCCTCCCCCTTCTCTCCTTCCCCCTTCTCTCTTTCCCATTTGAGACAGAGCCTTACTCTATAACCCAGAATGGCTTCTCACTCATAGCAATCCTCCTGCCCCAGCCTTTCATGTCTGGGATTATAAACATGTGTCACTACACCCCTATGCCAGATTTCCCAATCGCCTTTTCTAAAGAGCGCCAGCTTCTCTTAACAGGGTTGTCCTCGGAGGCAACACAGGACCACGGAAGGACCCAATTTCCAGCGCGTATGTTCACAGCTGTGTGACCACGTGTACTGGACTGGAGGCTGGAGGCAGTGAGGTACTGAGTTTTAGGCCTGCTCCCTCTGTGTACCCTGATAAAGCTCCTTCTCCTTCTGTGCCTCAGTTTTCTCTCTCTCTCTCTCTCTCTCTCTCTCTCTCTCTCTCTCTCTCTCTCTCTCTCTGACAGCCTTGAGATCTTAAGCCCATTCAGGGATGCTTGGGACTCAGGGTTGACTTCATGATGTCCTGCAAGGCTGCTCCAGCCTGACCAGCTGTGGGAACACAAGTCCACCAGGTGACTTCACCCAATGTCCCTGTGCTCTAGGCCTCTCTGTCCTGATAAGTAGTTAGAAGGTGCTGGAGGAAAGGAGGGATCAACCCCCTGCCTTTGCAGAGTGACTTTGCCCAGTCTCCCCCATCCCTGGGCCTCCTGCTTCAGAGTCCCTCTTCTGGAATGAAGAAGCTGGGCGGTGACAAGGAAGGCTCCTGCTGGCTCTGCCATTTATTATTTCAGGGCTCTGGCTGCTTTCCTTCCTGCAAGGCTGGAGCCTGAGCCTGCCGTGTGACCCAGGTGGGGCCTCAGTGGATAGTTCCTAGCCTGGGCGGCAGGCCAGCCTGACCAGCTCAGTCCCTCTACTACCCCTTGAGGGGTAGTTGGAAGCCGAAAGGAAGAGGGGATGCAGGAAAGGAACCACACCCTCCCCCACATGGAGGCCTCAGCAAACCCCAAGTTTCCTGGCTGGGATCTTCCTCAGGAGACTTCTCGGCAGTGATGAACTAAGAGAACAAGAACTTTGCTGGACCGACAGCTGAAGATTCCCGAAGATTCTCAGCCTGACCCCTGGCTGCCAGCCCTGGATTCCACCCAGCCGAGGGAGACAGCCTGGCCTGCTGGACAGAAAAGTAAGAGATCTGGAGCCTGGCGCCCTCTGGCCTCCACTGGTAACCAGGACAACACTCAACCCCTGTTCTCCATCATGAGCCCCTCTGGCACCAGCTATGAAGCTCTTAGCAATTTCCTGACCATGGCAAGCTGATTCCAGTCACCTCAGCTGCTCCCTGTGCCTGGAGGGACTCTTCCTCCTTCCTTCTGGAAACACTCATGTATCCTGACTCAGCACGAGGGTCACCCCCAACTCCCACCACTGCTGAATTGCCTTGCCTCGTCTTTTGCTACCCAGTGCCAACCTACAGGTCCTTATCAGAGCCCTTACTGCCCTGTGTGCCACACACACGTGACCTTGGAAGTGCGACTGAAGACAGAGGGATGGAGTACTTCCTCTGTATGTGCAGCAGTGGAAGGCAGGGAAGTACCGGATGCCCTCCAGTGTCTCTCTGCCCTTAAGACAGGGTCTCTCACTGAACATGGAGCTAGGCTGGCAGCTAGTAAGTCTGGACAATACTCCTATAGTGCTGGGGTTACAGGCACTAGCATAACCAAACTCAGCTTCTTACATGTGTGCTGGGATTTGAACTCGGGTCTTCCTGCTTTTACAGCAAGCTCCTACCCATTGAGCCATCTTTCTACCCCCCCCCCCCCATTACTTTTGTATAGGCATCACCCACCACAGAAATGTATATTAGTACCTATAGGAGGAATGAGAGATCGGATGAATGAATTAATGAATGTTATCAAGACCCCACAGGAACAGGAAAAAGACGGCAGGAGTTAAAGACACTGATTGTCATAGTATGATGTCCAGTATTCTTAGCTTTGTGATATGAGGTAAGAGACTTAACCTCTCTAAGCCTCCATTTCCCCTGGTGTCAAGTTGGGTAATAACAGCATCTATCTCAGAGCACCGACCTCTTCAGCATTTAAGCGACTACCCTGCCGTGTGGGCTGTACGTAGAATGAGCTTCCTAATAACTATTACCACCCAGTGTCCAGTAGCTGCCTTTACAATATCCCCAGGCTGCCCAGGGAAACGACACAGAGTGCTAAAAACCAAACCAACCAAACAACAAGTCCATCAATCAAGAACAACCTACAACCCCAGAGATCCTGGGGACAGCAGGAGGAGCCAGGTGTCACCAAGCAGAGTGAGCAGGGTCCACTCTGGGCCGGCTTCCCGAGGGCAAAGGCTGGCTCTGCCACTTCCTGCTGGTAGAGGAGCCAGATTTAGCAAAAATAAATACACAACACTCAGCTGTATTTACATTTCAGACAATTGCTGAACAAGTTGGGAGGTGAAGTACAGCCCAGATATTGCCAGGACATCCTGTATGTTACCTGGCAATCCCGATTGCTTGCCAGGCTACTTTACCCCTCAATGCCCTGGAAGGTTCCTCACGTGGGGATCACACAAGTGAGTCTGTGGAAAATACCTTCTACACTGCCTGCTCTGTCTGCTAAGCCAGACGAATGGGACAGACTTTAAAAATGCAGTGCTAGCTATAAGAAGCCGAGACAGAAGACCATATATTATAGGAGTCCAGCTATGAAAAATGTCCCAAATGGGCAAATCCAAAAACACAAAGTAGCCGGGGCAGGGGGTTCCCACTACGCAGTATGGGGCTCCTTACTGAGGCAATGTGTTTGAGAATTAAATAGTGGTGGTTATTGTACAACACTGTAGATGTAGTAAAGACATTTGTGTTTTTATATGCTTTAAATGGGAATACAGCCTAAGGGTAGCGTTTGCCCAGAAAGTAAAGTACTCATTCAACCGCAGTACATACATAATAGTGAATGAATGAATGAGTGAATGAATGTTTTTAAAATTATGTGTATGTGTGTATCTGAGTGTGGGTGTGTGTATGAGTGCAGACATCAGCAGATAAGAGATCCATGAGTAACCGTAAGGCATAGCTCTAGCCCCTAAATACATTTTTTTTTTTTTTTTTTTTTTTTTTGAGACAGGGTCCTGGCTGTCCTGGAACTCGCTATGTAGCCTAGTCTGGCCTTGAACTTTCAGAGATCCGCCTGCCTCTGCCTCCTGAGTGCTGGGTTCAAAGGTGTGTGTCACCACTGCCTGGTTATATGCATAATTTTTAAAGTGGGGATGTAGCTCAGTGGTAAAGTACTTGTACAAAGAATGTGGGAGACCCTGAGATTGCGTCTCAGGAGGAAAGAGAACAAGAAAGAAAGAGGGAGGGAGAGGAAGAGAAGGAAGAGACTGACAGAGGGAGAAGAAAAGGTTTAAAATGGGGAACGTGACATAATGTAAATTTTAAATAAGACTACCTACTGCACCGCAGGAGACTGTGATATGCAGTCAGCACAGGGCCTCTGGAGAGGTTATTAACAAATTGATTCAGAAACAGGTGGATGGGAGAGCAAAGGGCAGAGCAGAGGGAAGATCCTGCCTCCTTCAAAACCAGGCTCCAAGCCAGGCCTGGATTTGCAGACCTAGAATCCTAGTACCCGAGAGGCCGAAACAGGGGGATCCCTGCAAGTCCAAAGCCAGCTTGGACCACAAATGAAGAGCTGCCTTTAAGATCGTAAAGGAAAGATGATAATAAACAAACAGGTTCTGCACCTCACTCTGTCTTCCAGAGCACAATCCTCCCTGAGCTGGCACCAGGACAGCTCTGAGCAGCTGCCTCCTCTCTGCTGCAGTTGTTGTCTTGATGTGATTCTGACCCCTTTACCCTGCACAGTAACACACATGCACATACACGCACTCTTGCACACACAGGCACACAAGCACCAGCACCCACACATGCATGCACACGCATTATTTAAAGTGGCTGTTACATGCATGTTGCATGTAACCCTCTCAAACAAACCCCTAAGAGTTGTCCTCTCTGACTTACACATGGGGGAATGGAGTCTGAAAGGTTAAGCTCTGTCTGGCGTCACACAGCCAGAGTGAACTCAAAGCTAAGTCTGTTGGACCACACACACTGACCGCTGCTACTGAACTCAGCCAGGCAAATGGATACTGTGGACATCACAGGTTGATCAAGCTTTCATGGACAGAGTCCTTCTCCTAGCAGATGGGGACCTTGTCTGGTCACCTCTATGACCTTTGTACACACGGTGTTCTGTAAACATGGTTTAATGGGTCACTAACCTCTAGTGGGCATTCAAAGCTCACTGATCTGTTTTCACACTGACTGCTCAGTCACCTGGAGAATTTCCAAGCGGCTCCTGCTCAGGCCTTTCCCCCTGGGAGACTCTGACTCTGATTCCACAGGGTCAAGGCCCAAGGTATCTGAGGTTCTTTGGATATGGTCTAGAACCAGCATAGAGGAACCTTCAGCAGCTGCCACCAGATCAGCCAGCTCAGTCCTTCAAAGTGCTTCTGGTGACTGAAAAGCATGACACTTCTGGGGCCTGCCCTGGGCCAGAGAAACCCTGTGTGCTTTCCCAGAAAACACCAGGCCTCCCTCTAAAGGGATTAATATGCCTAAGAACTAAGTGACTGGGGGCTGTGGCTCGGTTAGTAGAGTGTTTGTCTAGCATGTATGAAGCCCTGGGTTCAATCCCTAACACTGCATCTACTGTGTGGAACATGCTTGCCATCCCAGCACCTGGAAGTTGAAAGGCAGGAAGATCAAGAATCAAAGTCATCCTCCGATACACAGCAAGTTCAAGGCCAGCCTGAGCTACAAGAGCTCCCCGTCAAGAGCTGGGGAGCTAGCTCAGTCAGTAAGGTACTTGCTGCAAAAGCATAGGGTCCTGGATACAGAGCCCTGGCACTCATACACAGCCAGGGTCACAGCGCTTCTGCAAGCAGCACTGTGAGGCAGAAACAGGGATATCCCTTTGTCTGGGATCACACAGCCAGTAGGAACTCAAAGCCAGGTCAGTGGGAACTTACTGACCACTGCTACTGAACCCAGCCAGGCAAATGGATACAGTGGTCATTGGCCAGCCCACAATGAGAGACCCTGTGTTGAAACACAAAGGTCAAGAGCGATCACACACGGACATCTGAGGTCAACCTCTGGCCACCTCCACACACATACACATTTAGCAGCACACATGTTCACAGACATAGAACAACATATCCACCCTCAGACACATCTCATACACATTAAGAGTAAAAAGATAATAACACAGCTGGATGATCAAACTGCCTTTCAGGTTGTTTCTTCCTTCCAAAGTTTCAATTTCTATTCCCAGATCTACCTTGCCACGCCACGGGCCAGAGAGAGCTGGACATCAGCCAAGAAAAGTCAGCGCTCAAGGCTGAGGCATGTGCTGGAGGCCAGACTTTGAGACCAGGCCGAGGCTAACCCTCACCCTAGACAAAGGCAGCTGGGAGGGGAAGGGCTGGGATCACATTCACCTGTCTTCAAAGTCATGGACAATCTCTTATAATCTGTCCCCATCTCTTCTCTCCAGCACACAGGAGACAATGACCCCCGTTCCCACACTCACCATCGGCCTACATAGTGCCGAGCCATTGATGGTGTTGCTCTCTGCTTATTTTGCTACAGAGGCATCCTGGCAGCTGGCTGCCCCTCCCTCCTCCCTCCTCACAGCTCTGAGGTCCTGTAGTCCACACATCCCTCTCTTCTTCCCTAGGAGTGCCTTTCCAGTCTCATCCATTAGCTTTTTCCACTGTCTCTCCAGACTTCAGTTCCCTCGAGCATGGGCCAGGGCCCCTGAATTCCTCTCCCAGAAGTAATCTCCTCTACTTCCACTGACAGGTTGGACGTAAATGACATGCACAGATTTGGGGACTTTTGGAATACTGGGTTATAGACTCCCAGACACTGCTAAAGACACAAGTCTTAGCGGGCCATGTCTCATAAAAGCCAGAGAGATGGTGTTCTTGCTTTTCTAGGCCCATGCACCTGGGCTCAGTTAATAAGAGACTCTCACTGGGGGTCTGAACCAGAAGACCAGAGTATGGAAAACCCACTGTAGGGCTGATAATCGATGGCAGGACAATGTCCTAGGAACAGTGGCACCTTAAGCTGCGGCATTATGGAGCAGTGTCCTGCCAACATGGCCTGTGATGTCACTCTGGCTGGCATCTGCCTGCTGCTCAGCCCCAGTTCTCCAGCTCTGGAAGCTTCTGGGAACTACTGAGTTTCCCATCAAGTGACTTCCTATTCTGTTTAGAACAGCCCAGCTGGGTGTTTCTGGGCTTACAGCAAGCTGCCTAAGGATACACCTACCATCCCACAGATTGGACCTTGGGTGTGTGAGTCTGAGTGTGGAGGCCAAAAGTTGCCCTTGGGTGTCTTCCTAAGTCATTCTCCACCTTACTCATTTATTTTGGTTTTGGCTGTCCTGGAACTCACTCTGTACACCAGGCTGGACTCTAACTCAGAAATCTGCCTGCCTCTGCCTCCCAAGTGCTGAGGTTAAAAGTATGTGCCACCATACCCAGTTTGTAGCCCTGGCTGTCCTAGAACTTGTTCTGTAGACCAGGCTGGACTTAAACTCAGAGCTCTTCCCACCTCTGCTTTCTAAACTGGGATTGATGGTGTACTACACCTTGCCCAGCTTATTTTGCTTTTTTGAGATAAGTTTCCATGTAATCTTAGCACTCCAGGAACAGCATAAGTTTTGAGGCTAGCCTGTTCTACATAACTGGTTAAGAGGCCAGCCTCAACTACAGAATCAGACCCTGTCTCAATAAAACAAGACACATGGAGATGCATATCAACTCAGGAGATGGCTCAGTATGTAAAGTGCTTGCTGCACAGCCATGAAGACCGACTCCCTAGCACTCACATAAAAAGCTAGGCCTGCCTGTGCCTGCCTGTGCATCTCCTCCCAGGGCTGAAGAGGGAGAGACAGGAGGGTCCCTGGGGTTGGCTGAGCAGCCAAGCTATTGAATTAGTGTGCTCCAGGTTCTAAGCGTGTTTCTGGTTGGAAGAGAACCAGGGTGAGATCCTGTCTCAAAATAATAGTAATGAATAATGACGAGAACAATAACAGTAAAAATTTCACACATGTGCACATGCACACACAAAGACAGACACACACACACACAGAGACACACAACACACACAGACACACATAGGGTCAGACAGACACTCACACATACAGAAACACATACAGACACACACACACAGGGACACACACAGACACACACATACAGAAACACAGACACACACACAGAGAGACACACACAGACACACACAACACACACAGACACACATAGAGTCAGACAGACACACACACAGAAACACACACAGAGACAGACACACACACAGAGACAGACACACACATAGAGACAGACACACACACACATACAGAAGCATATACAGACTCACACACAGAGAGACAGACACACATACAGAAACACATACAGACACACACAGAGAGACAGACACACACAGAGAGACAGACACACATATAGAAACACATACAGACACACACAGAGAAACACACACAGAGACAGACCCTTCTGCCTCTCTTCAGTGCCTCGTCCACTTGGGGTTCTTTACTCGTGAGGTTCTTTACTGCCAGAGGACCTTTGCACAAGCTGTTCCCCCCAACTGAACAACCCCAGGCCACTGTTCTCTGTTTAGTTTTTATGTTTTGATTTTTTTTTATTTGTTACTCAACCAATCCTTTCTAAGCACCTACTTAGTGCTACAACAGGGGGCTGGGAGTATAGCTCGCAGCAGAGGGCATGCCTAGTATGCATGACACCATAAATTTAATTGCTAGCCACACTCAAAACAGTAATTAAACCTGAGAATACAATACCAAGCTTAGAGTCTAGTCTCATGGAAGAGAAAAATCTATTCTATCAAGAAACCAGATGTTAATGAACTAGTTATAAATATATATATATATATATATATATATATATATATATATATATATATTTTTTTTTTTTTAAGACAGGGTTTTCTTCGTGTAGACCCAGCTAGCCCAGAACTTGCTCTGTACACCAGACTGGCCTTGAACTCACAGAAATCCACCTGCTTCTGCCTCTTTTTTTTTTTTTTTTTAATTTTTTTTTTTTTTAGATTTATTTATTTAATGTATGTGAGTACACAGTCATTCTCTTCATACATACCAGAAGAGGGCATAAGAGCCCATTATAGATGGTTGTGAGCCACCATGTGGTTACTGGGAATTGAACTCAGGACCTTTGGAAGAGCAGTCCATGCTCTTAACCACTGAGCCATTCATTCCTCCAGCCACCCTGCTTCTGCCTCTTGAGTGCTGAGATTAGAGACATGTACCACCACTACTTGGTAATAAATATAAATTTTATCTGTGGGACCAGTGGGAATACGATAAAAACACTGAGCAGCCAGGCCAGCTGAAGATCTGATCGGTGTGGACCGGGGAACAATTAAGGAGAGGTGGGCAGACGGCAGATACACAGCAGGTAAAACTCATGGCCCTTAGTGAAGACAAGTGCGTGCATCTCCCAGCTTGTGCAACAGAGCCAGGCACCCAGCCGGCAGAGTCACGAGTGTAGTCTAAGCAAACCTGCTGCAAACCACTGGACATGGGAGTCTGGGTTAGGTGAATCACTTGAGAGGCAGGAGGTGACTGAAGCCATGGACTAGACAGCCTGGAGAGAGGGGCAGCAGCAGGAAGAGAGATGACCCAGGGCTCAGCCTTAAGGAAGGCCTGACAAGGGGATGAACTTCCTGCCACCTGCTACCACAGGCAATCGCTGTTGACTATGATCTTCTGTCCCTTGGGCTGACTTCTCCCTAGGGCAGGAACTGCCTGTCTCTTGCTGAGAGATGAGTCTTCTGAGCACCTACCGCTTGGAACCACAGTGCCATTATGAGACCCTGGGTAAGGCTGTCTCATCCAGTCCTTGGACAATACAACTAGGTTTTTGACCCCCAATGTCCAGCAAAAAGTCCAAATGCCTACTTGTGTCCAGCCCCTCCAAGATGCTAAGCACCCCTTAGCACACTGCTCCATCTTTAACCTCTGACTAGCTCTCTAATCAGCACAGCATCAGCTGGGACAATATGCAACTGTTCCAAAGAGGGAGACACTGGCAGAGGGCCTCACGAGCCTCTCCACAGCCAGACCACCTGAAATGGAGAGAAGCTCTGTGGACGCTCATGGCGGGGGTGGGGTGGGGATGAGGGGAGGGTTGGATCTCTGGACCCTGCCCTCCTTCTCTAAGAAGTGATCTCCTCCCCCAGGGTTAAATCCATGGTCATGTTTATCATGCCTGAGTCTATACCTCTGTGACCTCTGTTGATGAAACCGGGGGTGGAGACCCAGCTTCTGTAATCAGTCCAGAAGCTGGGCTGGGCTGGGCTGTCAGGAATTTGGAAGTGGGACATGAGAGACTGGCTGGGTTACCTTTAGACACCGGACAAGTGAGGTCACATAACCGTGGGGGCCGAAGCTACACTCTGGGGCCTATCCAATGAGAAAGGAGCAGAAGCAATAATCAGATGACGGCGTAAGACAAGGTGGATGAGGCAGATGCCTGAGCTCCTGGCTCCTCACAACTCCTGGGCCGCTTGGGGTCCAGTTCCAAGAGGTACCTCCATTTCTCTAAAACAAGCTTCCTTTCCACAGAAACTGGCCAAAAGTGTTTATATCATCTACAGTCTCCAGGATCCCATAATTATTATTTTTTTTTTTTTGAGACAGGGTCTATTATGTAGCCTTGCTTGTCCTGGAACTCACTATGATGACCAGGCTGGCTTCAAACTCACAGAGATCTTCCTGCCTCTGCCTTCCAAGTGCTGGGACTAAAGATGAGAGCCACTATGCCCATACTACATAATATTTTACAGTAAAACAAGAAGACAGATCACGAGGCAAACCATAAGGACTGCGTATGCTGCCATTCTGCTCTTATTGTTATGGTACTTAAGACCAGACCTAAGATGCTAAGCTGTACTGTATCCCCACCTTACAAATACCAAAACCTGAGGATGAGACCCTTAGCCAGAGGAGGGGTTACACGTCCACAAGTGTAACAGGCAGGAGGCTGAGGCAGAATTTGAGGCCAGCCCGGAGCTACATAGCAAGACTCTGTGTCGAAAAGAAAAGGAAAGGAAAGGAAGGAAAAAAGAAAGAAAAGAAGTCCTACGGGTACAGGTGTCGTGGTACACACCTGTAATCCCAGCACTCAGTAGTCAGAGAGATGGGGGTATTATGAATTTCAGGATAGCTTAGGCTAGACCCTGTCTCAAAATACACACACACCAAAGAAAAGGTAATTTTGACTCCATCAGAATTTCAGCAGTGTAAGACATGATATGGATTTTAGGTAAACATTCCCCACAGTCTAGCCTCAGTCTAGCCTCAGTCTAGCCTCAGTCTAGCCTCAGTCCTTTCCCCACCTATCAGCTCTGAAGATGAACACTGAAAGAATGCACGTGTCCACAAGGACTGCCTCTCACAGAGCATGGGTCAAGATGCTCTCCTGGCTTCCTGACATGCTTTCTTCCAACAGGACCTCGAATTCACTCACTTGTGCTCTCCACTAAAGTATCACTTAGTCTTCCACCTGGAAACAGAATTTCCTTCAGGAAGTTCTCATGGTCCTCACTGGCTCCCTCCCTAGCCTGTCCCTTTGGCCTCAGACAGCACTGACTGTGTCTTTCACTGGATACTCAGGACAACTCCTGGCATTCTCAAAGCAGGATCATTATGCCCTTGGTGCCCAGCACAGAAATGGCACAGAGAGCAGTACAAAGCACAGCAGCTTGCCGGGCCTGCTGTGCCCCACCGGGCAGCTGCCTTACTTTCCCTGTGAAAGTCAATGGAGTGATGGCTACAGAGGGGTCCAGGACAGGCAGGGGTTGTCTGATGCAGGAATTATTGTAACACTCCCTCTCGTTGCACAGAAAGTCACAATGAAAAAAACTGGAAACATTTAGCAATTCGGTGGGGTTTTAAGCAGGGAGAAATCATGAGACTCAGTTTCAAGATGAAATAACTGAGGTTTGGAGAAGTTCTGAAAGGTGATGCTTGCGAGAGAGGGAGCAGGACCAAAGGCTAAGGCAATGAGGAAATGCCCGCTGCCCCACTCCCTCGCTCTGGGAGCTCAGGCAGTGTCTTGCCCTCTCTGGGTACCAGCTTCTCCATCTTAAATGAGAGAAATTCTAGCTGATTTCTCTTTTACTGGGGTCCTTCAGCCTGGACATTCTTAGTTCCTATGACCTGTCCAGGGTCCTTCCCAGTAAGGTTGACAAAAAAAGGTTTGCAGGTCCTGGGACAGAGTCCCTAGTTACTTCCAGGAAACTGGTTAGAACTAAGAGCCTTGACTTGGGAAGCAACTGCAGTTTCAAGCCTGGTGTTGAGTTAGTCATGCCCAGTACTGGAGGGAGGAAAAAAAAAAAAAATCCCAGTATCAAACTACATGTAAGCACAGCACAGTAACAGAGAGACATGACCACAAAACCAACCACAAAACTCCAGCAAAATCTAAGTCCTAAGTAGTAAGTCAGACTCTTAAATTTTGAGACACTGGAATGTTGAAGGGAGAGCTGATCTGGGGCCTCTTGCAAAAGTGAAAGCTTGAAAGCACACAGATCTGAAGGGGAAAAAAAAAAGAAGAAGAAGAAGAAGAAAAGAAACAGGATTTTGTCTGGCCTGACCTGAAGCAAATCTGAGTTTACGCAGCCAGGTAAGGTCAGTTAGGCACTTATAGCAAGAGCGAACCCCTGTGCTCTGATTCAACGCTCTAATGGACCACCTGGAGAAGAGAATGATGGGTAAAATCCCTCAAGATGCTAAAGGGCCCTGAGATGTGGTGGCTCTGAACTTATGCATCACTTGAAATTGACAGTCTTTGTATAATTCTCTGCCTTCCTTACCAAGGAGGAAAAGTCCAGACAGAGAGCCAGCCAGTCAGGGTAAAAGAGGAAGGGAGATTTCCTAAGACCTCGGCTCAGAGTATTTCTGTGTAGCCTTGTATCTGCCACACAGTAGGTACAATTTACGAGGAAGGGTAGGGGGACCAGACTGACCACTGAGGTCCAAAATGCCACTTCAACCCATGGCATTCTCTAGAAGAGAGCTGGGCTCATATTATCCCCCTCTGGCCCCAGACTACAGGCTGTCTGCTGCAGAATATTCCTAGTGGAGAAAACCTGCAGCTAGTTCAGAGAAGAGGAATGAACTCCAGTGAGCTTGGGAATGGGGTGGGGCAGCATACAAGGGCATAAGAAAGAGCCTGGGACACTTTGCCTGGAAACACAAAGAGGAGAGGGGAGGGGAGAGGAGCCTATAAACTTGCCCTCGACAGCCAAGGTGAACCCCGGCTCTTGGCGCCTTCCCATTCACATTCATTCCACAAGGCGAGCCAAGTCTCAGAACCAGCGGCCAGGAGGAGGGGGCCTCCTCTCTCCTGCAGCCTGAGAGAGGTAAGTTCAGGACTGAGCCTGCTTCTCAGAAAGGGAGTGACCTGAGGGGTTGCATATTTGTGGGGTTCTAAAAGCGAAAACAGAACTGTAAGCCTCTGAGCAAACACACATATAATGGGCAGGTCGCCCAAAGTATTTGGGAGATGTGCCCCAACATGTGGAGTCTGTGTCGAGGTGACCCCGAGACCCCCCACAAAGTCCATCTGGTCCTCTCTCCCCGGCTCCACCGTGGGGACGCAGATGTTTGAGATGAGCTCGGTTCCCACAGATCTAGGAAGGGCGCGTTTCTGGAGCGCAGGGAAGAGCCATCCTAGCTCCAAGCATTCCTGCAAAGGTCAAAGCCAGGTCCCAAGTTGACATGAGGTCCCCTCCCTCCTTGGCCCCTCACCTCCTCCCGTGCCAGCGCCGCTCCGCGGCACCGGGGCATCTTGGCGGCGAAGGCAGCTGCCCCGGCTGGGGAACTGAGGTCCTCCGCGGTGACGGCCAGGAACTCCGCGACACTGAGCTGTTCGGGCATGGCGGGCGCGAGGAGGAGACGCCGGGGCTGCCTAGAGCGCGGGGGACGCTGCACTTAACCGTGCTGGTATAGCTGCTTCCCGCAGGCCCTGTCTCACTACCCGCAGCGTCCCAGTCGAGGCCTCTTCACTCTCTGGCCCCGCCCCTAACTTCCCTGCCACGCCCCCGGCCGCCAGCCTTTCTCTTCGGACACGCCCCTGGCCCGCTTGTCTACCTCTCTGGCCACACCCCCCTACTCGCTGTAACTCCCTGGCCAAGACCCATTGCCTCGCCTAACTCCCTGGCCACGCCCCCAGTTCTCACTCTCCGGCCACACCCCAGCCGCGCCCCTAACTCCCTGGTCACGCCCCAACCTCGCTTGGGCCCCACTCTGTCCTGCCTTCAAGACCTACAGTTGGGGAGCGTTCTCCCGGGACTCTGCTCCTGACTCCCAGGCCCCGCCCCCGATCCGCTTCCCTTCCTAGCCCCGCCCCCAAGGCCTACCAGCTTCTGAGTGCTGCACACACGCTCGCAGCTTGTCCAGCATCATCCAGCCCCGCCCCTAGCTCGATGCTCTGCCCACCGTGCTCTGGCTGGCTTCTTGTTCACTTGTTCGCGTCTCCTTTCTCTAGGTTCTTCAGAGCAGTCTCCCTCTACCTCACGGGTGCTGAGATTAAAGGCAAGGCCTGTGCCACCAGGCCATATAAGATCTCCGCCATCAGCCAGCTATGTGCTATTGAATCAGTTGCCCCTCTGGTTTTTTAAAAGTAATCCTGTCATAACCCAGAATATGTTTAAAAAGGAATGGGAGAGGTTCACCCTTATCTCAGGTACACAGAATAGGTCGGGTTTTGTTGTTATTGTTTTGCGGAGTTTTTTGTTTTGTTTTGTTTTTGCCCGATTTCTTAATTCCAGCTGTGAGCCAGGGGCCCTTCCCATTGCCTTGGACTCCAGCATCTCTTTCTGCTTCTGCTTGAAAGCCTTATCTTCTCACTGGGCTCTTTCAGGGGCTTCTTCTTGACACCTTCACTGCCCAGCATGGCGCCTAGTATCTGGTGCCCTTTTCCCAGACCAGATGCTAAGTGACTCCAGCAGTTGTTTCAGGCTCCATACTCAGTCCTCTAAATTTGCTTCTCCTGGTCTGCCTCCCTCAGTTTTTGTTTGATTTTGGGTTTTTGTTTTTTAAGGTTTAGCCTAAATGTTTCAAACGTTACCACTAGGCTTATCCTGACCACCCTGTTCAAAACTAGTCACTCGCTGCCTCTCTCACCCCTCAGTCTCCATCCCCCATCCATAATCATCTTTATTCTGCTTGTTTTTTGTGAATGAATACTGGGTGCTCTTGGAGGCCAGAAAAGAGTATCAGATCCCCTGGAACTCGAGCTACAGATGATGATGAGCCACCATCTAGGTGCTGGGAATTGATCCAGGGTCATCTGTAAGAACAAATGTTCTTTAGTCACTGAGATAGCTATCCATCCCCCTTTTAAATTTTTCACTTTTAGAAATTTGCAGTGTGCATGAATGTATGTGTGTGTGTGTTCTCCTATGTGTACACTGGCAGGACACTGAACTCAAGAGGGCAGAGGGCAGCTTTCAGGAGTTGGCTCTCCTTCCTACGTGTGTTCCAAGGACTGAACTCAGGGCATCAGGCTTGAGAGCAGGTTCCCTTTCTCACCTATCTGTTTATTTACCTCGAGACAGGGTTTTATACAGACTCAAACTTAATGTGTAGCCATGGGTAACCTCAGACTCCTGATCCACATCCTTCCACCTCCTGAATGTGACTGCAGACATGGACCACCACACCAGGGTTCTGAGATGCTCTCTGTGTGCCAACCCAGAACTCTAATACATTACACCTCTGAGAGCTGTCCAGGGCGCTGCTTCCTCCCTTCCTCCTCCCTTCCTCCATTTTCTATCTTTCTTTTTGAGAAAGAGTCTTATTATGAAGCCCTGGATGACCTGAAACTCACTCTATTTATCAGGCTGGTCTCCACCTCAGCAGAGCTCTGCCTGCCTCTGCAGGGATAAAGGTGTGTGCCACCATGTCTAGGTCATGCTGCTTTCTTCCCTCCCATCTACCCTTCGCTCTCCTACTGCCGTGTAAGTTCTGTAAGAAAAGAAGGGTTTTGTTCTGGTGAGGACTTTGTGGGAGACCAGGTTAGGGTCCAGAGGCACAGCCTGTCTGGTTGAATCCTGTCTTTGCTATCTTTCTTAGGTAAGTGGCTTCATTTCTGTGCCAGTTTCCTCTCACCGGTGGGACGAGGATGCCTTCCTCCTAAGATCGGCAAATTGAACAGATGATAAACAAAATGCAAGGTTTAGCCTTGGTATGCCTTTACCATGTCAATCATCGGTCCCATAGCTGATACATAGTAGGCAAGCAATGAACACACCATGGCATGGCAGCTTACCTGTGCTCAAAGCCAGCTGACCCACAGAATCCAGGCTTATCTGAAGTTAGACTCCCTGCTTCTTTTGGTGACATGTGAGCTACCATCTGGGGACAAGTTCTGGCTCAGCTCCAGGATGTAGGTAATCCATAATTTCTAGTTCAAATGAGAACTGATGAGGGGCCATGGGGCTGGCAGTAAAAAGGTTTCTGTACCCTGAGGATCTGGGCTCCCAGCACCTTCTTGAACTAGCGTGGCCCGCCTGCCTCTTCCGCCTCTTCCCTCTCTCAGGAGAAAAGAACCAACCTCCACGAAGTTCCTGAGAGCACCAAACTGACATCTGGCTGCTCTTGTCACCTGCCTGCCCCAAAGCCTGTCTCTATTGCCCGCCAGCTCAGAGCCACCTGTAACTCCAACTCCAGGAGATCCAACACCCTCTGTGTCCTCCACAGGCACCTGCACACACGGGAACATACCTACGCACAGGCACATAACTTTAAAAAAAAAAAATCTTCTAATAAGAGGATATGAGTGTCAATCCATTTACACAGCTGGAATTCCTAAGACGAGGGTTTTCATGTTCCCAGGACATGAACTATTAATGAAAGGGAAGTTGTTTCTCAGAGATGCTCTCTGTCTCGATCCTAGGTCCAGGCCATACAATCCTTTCAAAATTAGCTCCCCATGTGGTTCACTTTGTTTTCTTGTTTATCCTTCACACTGTTGTGTTTTATATAAAAAAGAACCAGGATGTGTTTGTTGGGGGGCAGTATGGTGAGGTGGAAGGGGGTGCCTCTGTGGGCCGAGAAGGAATGCTAACACTGTCTGCTGAGACATAGATGGATCCTACTTTCTCTTTTTTCTCACCTACCAGCTTGGTAAGTCCCTGACCTCAATTGCTCCCAGGAGTTCCCAGCCAAGGAACTGAAAAGTACCCTAGTCAAACACAGTCACTTCCCAGGGCCGGTTCTACAGAAGTCTGGCCCACCCTAATGGGTACTCAGGGCTCAGTGATTTTGTATAACCTTAGTTCAAGCCACTGGCTGACCCTAATCTTTGAATCTCAATTCTTAAATTCTTTAAAGAGAGAACTTGATATTTCCTGCCGGGAAGAGACTTAGAAGAGAACCACCAAACTTGAGCACCTACTTGGTGCTATGGCGCCCCCTAGCGTTAAGTAGTGCGTAACCTACACAGCAGGAAAGCAGAACACAGTACTTCTGGAGAACTGGCAGAAGGGGCATGCTCACCCACAGAGCAGAAGCATAATTTTCTCCCACACACGTCAATTTCCAGAGAACAATGTGAATAGATTAGATACTTCCAAAATCAGATTCTCAAAGGGTCAGGGCATCTTTTAGAAGATAAAATCTTCTAAAGAGATATTTGATAGGTACATAAAAACATCTGATAGAGAAATATATATCAGCGTACTTCTGCACAGCTAGGCTTAAGAATAGGACTGAGGGTCGGTGAGATGGCTCTGTGACAAAAGATACTTGCTTCTTGTCAAACTTGGGAAGCAGAGGCAGGCAGATCACTTGTGGGCTGGAGGTAGAGAGTTCCAGGCCAGCCATGGCTACATAGTGAGACCTTAGCTCAAAAACAAACAAAACAACAACAACAACAACAAAAGCATGATTTCTTTGAAAGCCTGGAGATCTGAGTTTGATCCCCAGAACCCTTGTCTAGTACATGCTCCGACATAAATGTACACACACACACACACGATCCCCAGAACCCATGCATTATACATGCTCCACACATGCACACACACACACACACAAATAACAAATAAATTGTAAAAGATACAATTTTTTTAATTTTTAAAAAAGATTTTTTAAATTTTATGTGTATGAGAGTTTTGCCTGCATATATGTATGTATAGACATGTGTGCCTGGCACCTATGGAAACCATAAGATGTCATAAATCCCCTGGAATTAGAGTTGCCATATGGGTGCTGGGAACCTAACCCATGTTCTCTGCAAGAACAACAGATGCTCTTAACACAGAGCCCTCTCTCCAGCCCTCAGTGGCTCACCTCCTAAGACGGAGGGATTGAGAGGCTGTGGGTGTGATTTCGTGTCTCTCGTCCTCAGAGCCCTGGATTTCCATTCCAGAAACTCATGAAAACAGTGTGTGGTGGTGCAAGCCAATAATGCCTGCGATTCCAGCACTGAAGAGTCTGGGGGAAAAGGTGGATAAAACCAAGGTCATCCTCTGCTTCAATGAGAGCTTGAAGCCAGCCTGGGCTACATGAGATCCTGTGTCAGAAAAGGGTAAAGCCGGAGAGATGGCTCAGTGGCTTACAGTGCATGCTGTTCTTGCAGAGGACCCGAGTTTGATTCCCAGCGACCATATCTGTTGTAATAATTATTCCATCTCAAATCAGGGTTGCCTATCCTACCTTTTATCATTCAGTTCACAGATGAAAGACACACAACCTTTATACTTATAATAAGTTTAATCGGCACTAGAGCTGGGCGACCATCTCAGCTATTAGAATCTACGTCCCCATCAATAGCCCTGATCTATAACTTTCCATGTTCCGTCTGGACCGCTCTTAACTCCAATTGGCCAACCCTAATGGCCATGTTGTCATGACTTACCTACCTCATGGCATCTTCTCTTCCCACACTCTCCCGCTCCATGGTCTTCTCAGACACCAAGCCTGGGAACCCAAACTCCACTTATGTCTCTTCGGCCCAGCTACAGGCCGTAGACATCTTTATTCACCAATCAGGGATAACTTGGCAGGCAAGATTACACAGCGCCACTTGAGTTTGTGCAGATTCTTTTGTCCCTGGAAGTACCAGGCCTTGGTGGCCAGTATTTAGCAGTACAATACATAGCAAAAGACCAAACCTCAACACACATCAGACAGGTCACAACTGCCTGTAACTCCAGTTCCAAGTGACCTAACACTCCCTTGACCACTTCATATGCAGACATATACATACATATAAACTAATGACAACAATAACAACAGCAACAACAACAATAATAAACTTAAAGGAAGTGAGAGGGCTTGGGGTGAGATGGGTACCCCAGGACATGAAATAATAATCAAATTGAAACTTACCAAAACTTTACTTTGTGCCAGATGGGTGGCACCTGCCTTTAATCCCAGCCTTAGGCAGGCAGAGGCAGGTGGATATCTCTGAGTTAAAGGTTAGAACAGTCAGAGCTAAACAACAACTTAGGAATCCTCATAAAGGTAACTTATGCAAAGGCTGGTTGGCATAGCTCAGGGGTGGAACGCTTGGGTAACGTGGTGAGACTCTGGATTTGATTCCTAGCACTGTAGCAAAGCCTAACTTCATTAGCCAGGAAGTGAGGAAGCCAGAAAGGCAGATGCCAGCATCCAGACTTGATGTGATTGGGTGCCCAGTGTCAGCTTCGAACTCTGTTGGCCACGAATGAGATCGATCAGCAAGCTTGCTTACTTACCTTGTCATGGCCACTTGCCATCTGTGTGACTTCAGAAAAGTAAATTCACCTTTCTGAGCCTCAATGGTCTTTCTGGGCCTCAGACCGATTCGACATGGGTTTTGAAAGGAGGGTAGCGCCTTTCCTTGTGACCACCAGAGGGCAGTAGTGCTCACCCTGGGTGAACAAATCTCTGGCACCAAGACAGAACTCTGGCCAACACCTTCAGAGGGCTGTGGGGTTTTTTTTTGTTTGTTTGTTTGGTTGTTTGGTTGGTTTGGTTTGGGTTTTTTTTTTGTTTTTTTGTTTTTGTTTTGTTTTTTTTTCTGGATCAATGCAGACACCAGCCAACAGATCCACCAAACATCCTCCCCTCCTGCCTTCAGTCTGCTGGGGCCATTTGGTGTGAGTTTCCGACCTGGTCTCTGTCTTCTGTAGTTAAGTCATTATGTTTCTGAAAGAACAGAAAAACCTCATATGCACAGCAACGACCTCTTACTGAAGGTAGGAACTTTCCACCGTCTCCAGTTCAAGCAAGATAGTTTAGATAGAGTTCATTGTCGTGCACGGCACAAGAATATACACTGTGTGGTGTGTGACTACTGTGTTCAGAGCCAAGGCGGCTGTGAAGTCCCACAATGCATCGCTTGCCAGCTTGGCCAGAAACACCTCAGATTTTTATACATTTGGTTTTAAATTCATTTTTGGTCATTATACATTCACAAACTGTTTGCTTTTGCCCCGCCCCTCTTGTGTGACCTCACACCCTCCATTCAGATATGTCACCCATATAGAGCCTGTCCATTGTGGTTTAAATGAATGTAGCAATCTATAACCCCGTGGTTGTAAGCATCACAAAGTGAGGGAGGTTGCTATGGTTTCCCCCATCACCTGACAGATACAGGCACATAGTAAGTCCACAGAAAATGTTTGTGAGCCAGGTGTGATGGTACACAGCTACTCTGCAACCTGAGGCAGGAGGATTTTGAATTCAAAACCAACATGGGAAATTTTAGCAAGACTGAAAACACAGCAAAGACAAACAAGCAAACAACGGAGTGCCTGGGTGAGTGTCTAAATGCTCTGACTAGCATGTGTGAGACCCTGGGTTTGAGCCCCAATTCTGAAAACTAAAAAAGAAAAAAAAATTCATGGAACAAATGAGTGAAGATACCTTCCAGTTCCTGTTTGAGATTGGGTCTGATGTAACCACGGCTGCTGCCTTGACCTCCTGAACCCCCACCTCCTCCACCTTCTAAGTACTGAATTATAGGCATGCGGCACCTAGATCAGCCTCTGAGTTTTGCTTTGTTTTATGGTTCTATGTATCTTACATTTTCATCTGCATTACTAAACATCTGAATCGACAGACATAACAAAAAGCCCCCCCCCCCCAGCCCTGAAACTGTCTCCTCCGTAGTCTTTGACCTTGATTTTAACCAGAATTTCAGGTACCCAGGAATCCACTGCTGCCAGGCCTGCCAGGCTGTGGCCACCTCAGCAAAGAGGAAGCAAAAGCTGAAAGCAGGTGCACAGTGTGGACCAGGAAGGAGACTTCTGACCCCATCCAGGCATAAATGCTCCATCCATAAATGTCTGATAAACGAATGACCCTTGCTCAAAAGAGCTAATTTCACAGGTCTTGGGCAAGCAGTGGTTTTGTTTGTTTGGTTGGTTGGTTGGTTGGTTGGTTTGGGGTTTTTTTTTGTTTTTGTTTTTGTTTGTTTTTCTCTTCCTTTTTCACAGGGGGAAGGTGCAGGCAATGGAACCCAGGGTTTGATGCTTGCACAGGCCCTACCATTGTAATACCCAAACCTGCTTCATACACTTACACTTGCGTTCTGTCAGACAGGCTTGGAGTTTTCCAGTAACCTTGCTGATGAATTCTTTGCATCCCTATCTCAATCCTACTTGGCTGTGAATCCTTTTTACTTTGCAAGGCTATGTTTACTTGGTTGACTTTTATTTAGATTTTTGTCTCTATGTTTAAAAGAACTAACCTATAATTTTTTTTTTTTTTTTGCGTGTCTTCTTTGATGGGCTGTACACCTGTTACATCTACTTCAGGCATGCAGTTCAGGGGTTTCCAAGATACTCAGAAAGCTGGGCATAGGGGAGGGGGTAGTGGGAGCAGAGACAGCAATGTGCGACTTTGATCCTAGCATTCAAGAGGCAGAGGCAGGCAGATCTCTGAGTTTGAGGCCAACCTGGTCTACAGAGTGAGTTCCAGGACAGCCAGGGCTACACAGAGAAACCTTGTCTCAAAACAAAACAAAAAACAAAAAACAACAACAACAACAACAAAAAAAAAAAAAAAAGAAGAAAAGAAAAAAGAAAAAGAAAAGAAAAGAAAACTCTTCATGGTAGTACAGGCCTGTAGTCTCCAGCCTCCAAAGGCATCTTAATAACAATAAAGATTTTGACAACCACAGTGACAACAGCAATGACCAAACAAATAAAAACAAAGAAAGGCTCTAACCTAGTTTCATTTCTAATGTTGAGATTCAATACCCTGACAGAAAGCTGGGGGGAGAGCAGTTAAGAGCACTGACTGTTCTTCCAGAGGTCATGAGTTCAATTCCCAGCACCCACATGGTGGCTCGCAAACATCTATAATGGGATCTGATGCCCTCTCTGGTGTGTCAGAAGACAATGATCGTGTACTCACATACATAGAATAAATAAATCTTTTTTTAAAAAGTAACTGGGGAAAGTGGACTTACTTCAGCTTACAATTTTGGGTTACAGTCTGTCATTGCAGGGAAGTCAAGACAAGCAAGTTATCACACCCTCAGTCAAGGGCAGAAATGAATGCAGCATGCTTGCCTGCTTCCTTGTGCTCAGCTGGACTTCCCCACTCTTACACTGTTCGGATCAACCTGCCTAGGGAATAGTGCCGCCCATGGTGGGTTAGGTCTTCCCACATTGATTCACTTAATTAAGACTGTCCCCCATTCCCCAGATGTGCCCAAAGGCCAACCCAGTGCCAACCCCTCACTGAGACTCATCTAAGGCCAGGCAGTGGTAGCTCAGGTGGTAGAGGCGGGTGGCCTTGGCTTCTTCCTGCTATGTGGGCACATCTGTGTATTCACCAGCTGATCCCTTGAGCTGTTCCATCTTTAAATTATTACCACTAATCATGTTATGAACATTATGTACATTTTTATGTAGTCACTTCCTCATTGTCCTGGGTCTCTATCCAGCGACTGGACTGTGTTTACCTACTGAGGAACTGTCCTTTTCCTAAGTGACTGGCTGCTCTGTTTTATAAACCACTGGTGGCCCTGGAAGGGGGGGGGGGTCCCAGTTCCTCCCTTCACAGCACATGTTCCTCATCATGTGGAACTGTTTCTGTAGTTGCAAGTTTTCGGATACCTTATAGCTTTGATTTGTATTTCCCTGATGGCTAATGACATTACATTTTTAAGTGTATATATATTGGCCTTTAAAACGACTTTTTACTGATCCTTTGTCAATTTCACACCATGCACCCCAATCCCACTCATCTCTTCAGCATGCCTTGCTATCTGCCTATGCAGAACATACCGCAAATGTTCTTGCAGCCCCTTGACCTCGACAGCTAGCCTGTGGTAGTGCAGGTTCAATGGGGTGAGCTTGGGAGAACTGGCTGCTGACCAACTCAGCTACCAGCTGAGATCCACCCAACATCTGCCTCATCTTTGAACTGCTGGAGCACGTGAAGGGGCTGCTCCTACAGAACCAAAGCTGCAGGATCTCCATGACACAGGGCAACAACAGGCCATCTGAGCAGAGTCTCAGGAGGAGCCAGTATTGATGGTGTGGCAGAAGCCAGAGGCCTTGAACCAGACCAGACTCACTGCAATGAACACTTGCTAGTGCAGCTGTTTGGGCAAAAAGGTACACTGTGTGACACATGGTGACACACCACAGCTTCCAAGGCTCTTCTTCACCCATGCCACCAGGGCCAGCTCTGCTGTGCTGACCAGGCAAGGTTCAGGGCATGTTCTTCTGAGTGTTGCAGCTGTTGAGGGACTAGGGCCAGCCTGTACAGCCGTTGGACATCATCATGGCCCCAGACAGCAGCCCAGACCAGGGACATCCTCATGGCCCTTGGTGGTAACATGGGTTAAGGATATTGATATAGACAGGCAGACAGACAGGCAAGCAGGCGCGCGCACACACTGGCACACACACACACACACACACACACACACACACACACACACACCATGGACTCAAACATGGCCCTCGGCATGGGCCAGGGCCTCATCATGATCATGGCTGCAGGACACATCAGGTTCTTCCTCACTACCCTTGGCTCCAGTTCTGCCTCTCCTCGTTGTGCATACACAGTTCTGCTTCTCTCTCCCACCACTTGCTAACTCATCTTAGTGGCACCCAGGCCTCTGGTATCTTTCACCCTGCCCTCACCCTGTGGCGGTGGGCAGGGGTTGTCTCAGGTGTGCTCTGTCCCACCCATACTCATATATTGACATTCTTCTGGTTTTTCAAAACAGGGTTTCCCTAAGTAGCCCTAGCTGTCCTGAAACTGGCTCTGTAGACCAGGCTACCCTCAAACTCAGAGATCTGCCTGCCTCTGCCTCCTGATTAAAGGTATACACTATCACCGAAGTTTGTCTATTTTTACTTATTTTTGGTTGGCCTTTTGAGACAGGCTCTTACTGTGTGGCTTTGCTGGCCTGGAACTCCCCATGTAGACCAGGCTGGCCTCAAACTCACTCAGAGATCGGCCTGCCTCTGCTTCTCAAGTGATGGGATTAAAGGTGTGCACTCCATTTCTTGCTTTGGACTGTCTTTTTATTAAACTTATATGAGCTCATTTTCTTAAGATTATCTTATGTGGGGGCTGGAGAGATGGCTCAGCAGTTAAGAGCAGTCACTGCCCTTCAGAGGACCCAGGTTCAATTCCCAGCACCCACATGGGACTGTCTCTAATTTTAGTTTCAAGAGATCCAATGCCCTCTTCTGACTTTGGTGGGCACTACCTGCATGTGGTTCACAGATATATATGTGGGCAAAATACTCATACACATAAAATAAAATAATTTTTTAAAAGAGATTATTTTATGAGTACAAGTGTTTTGCCTGCATGTTCCCAGGGAAGCCAGAAGGCCATGTGGGTGCTAGGAACTGAGCTCGGGCCTCTGCAAAAGCAGCCAGGGCTCTTTACCTCTGAGCTGTCTCTCCAGCACTGAGTTCGTTTTCTCTTCTGAATACAAGTCAGAATATATAATTGATATATAATTTCATCTGTATATGAAATTATAATTGGATATATAATTTGAAAATTTTTCTTCCATTCTATAAGATACCTTTTCACATTAAAGATGATGTTCTGGTTTGCTTGTTTAATTTTAACTTGGTTCCCTCTTTAAATTATTTTTATTTATTTATTTATTTATTTATTTATTTATTTATTGATAGCTCAAGTAGCTCAGGCTAGCCTCAAGTTTCCTAGGTCATTGCCGCTGGCCTTGAAATCCAGTCTTTGGCTTCTGCACATCCACACCCACGTGTATGATGCTGAAGCCCGACTGAGGACCCCACTTTGAGATAGAGAAGACACAGTAGAGGTGGTTAGAAACAGGGGGGCTATGAAGGAGGCAGCGGCACACCCCAGTGAGGAGTGGCACAGGCAGGCGGGTCACACTGCAGAGCTTGGCACTGCTAACTCCAGGCAGGGGAACAGCAAGACAGGGAAAGGGAGGACACCGGGGAGGGACACATCAGCTGGGAAATATGCTCCTTACCCCAACCAAGAGACCAGACCCTCAGTCAGTAGTAATAAGTGTCATTCGGGAAGCACAAGAGGGCTGAGGTACAGTTCAACGGTTGGGCACATATCTAACGTGTATGAGGGGTGAGATCCCCAGTTCTGCAAAAAGAAATCACACGAAGACAAAGCTTACCAGAGCTGCCATTATTTAATGCCCAATTATCACAACAGAATGAAACTTGCTGGTTGTTCAAGGCAGGACTTTGGGTAAAACCAGGAGGTAGGTGACCCACATGGAATCCCAACCCAGGGACTCCAGACCGCCCCCTCCCAACCCCAGGCATCCTCAAAACAATCAAAACCCACAAGACTTCATATCTCCCAGGAGCCAGAGACTGGCCAGACCAGTAGCCACAATGATCCCTGAAGAGCCTTGTAGGCGAAGCGATGGCCTGGGTGAGGTGAGGCCTCGGGTACGACAGAAACCAAACACACTGCTTCTAATCAACCCCAGAGGGTTCAGATGTGCTAAAGCTACAGAACACCAGATGCCAGCATGAGCAAACTCTGTACAACACCAATCTGTGCAGAAGAGAGGCTGAGAACACACAGGGAGGGGAAACCAAGCTGCACCCCCTGTAAACTCCCAAAACTCCCGCTCCTCACAGCCACACGAGCTGGCCATGCCACCACGGAGAAGGGACTTATCCTGACATCTTCATGGTGCATTTCCAAGCCTATTTACAAGTTTAATTCTACTAAGTGCTCTGGGGTCCCCAGGGACATCACCAGAGGACACTGGTGGGGCTGGGAAACCTCCCTGAAGAAAGTATCCCCCTCAGAAAGAAACTGGTATCTTTCCCACCCTAGCATGAAAGTTTCCTAGGGCCTAAAAGACATAACACTCAAAACAGTGTTCCAAACGGGGTACACCCCATTCTTTTAAAGCACTCGAAGAAACTTAGAGGTCTCAAGTATCATTGGCAAGAAAGAGGCATGAGCTTGTTTCCCATGCTAGCCTTGGGCTTCTCCCAGAAGGTCCAGCCCCTTGACCAGGCAGGGTTGAAAAGAGACCGCACAGAGAGCAAAAGGCAGCTGCTGGGAAGGCCTCCATCCATCCCTGTGCTGGGCCTTTGGTGACTGAACTTGAATCTGGACTGCATTCTCAACCTCACTGCAGACAGGAACTACAGCCCTCTTCCCCCACGCTAGCTCTCCACCCAGAGCCCAAGGCACAGAGGTCAGGCATCTCTGTTCTCGGAGTTGGCGAATAGCTAAATGGCAAAGACCAGGAAACAGCAGTGCCGCCTCCAGCCTCACGTGCGTCAAACCAGATCCCAGGTCGCACCCTCATCACTCAAGGGTCCCCTTGTGTCTAGAGTACACTGGGTTTCCAGGTGGTCTGAGAAACCCCCATGCTTAGTAGAGACCAAGGACATCTCTGTGGCAGGTGTGTCCAACCTGCAGCATGGGCCACAGACACCTACAAACACAGCCCAACACAAAGTTGTAAACGTACTTAAAACATGAGATTTTTTTTTTCTTTTTTTGGTAGCTTATCTATGCAGTTCTTGAGGGTAAACTTTAGGGACAACAAGGTCACATATGTCAAAAGGTTGGACACTTGGTGTAAAAGTAGACAAATTTCAAGTGGGGGAGTTGTGAGTCACTGACCACTCCTTGGACAGGACTAACTTTGTGGACCCAGGAAGCTGAGCCAGGGGTAAGACAAATTAACCCAAACGGGCACCAGTACATATTAGTTCTACATCCAAACTTCAAAATGCCAGTCAGCTAGCTAGGAGCTACCTGGCATAGCCAACTTCATCTTTCAAATCAATTTAATGCTACAAACTTACAATAACAAAAAAGTGCTGCCCCACTGAGCCCCTGAGGAACCCAGGCTCCCTGAGGGTAGGTGGAAGGCCTCTCAGACCCCCTCACCCCTGGGTCACTTCTCTAGACACATGGCCTTGGTTAAGCTCCATCCCCAGAAAGATAAGGGAGAAAAGCAGACTCCTGTCCGACCACAGGAACCCTGGATGGTCAGTCTATGGGAAAAAACAAGTGAGACCCAGAGCTCTTTCCAGATCCCCATGCCAGGAGAGATGGCAGGTGCCGGCCTATCTCCTCATGAGCTGCTGAGGCCTAGTGTGCAGGGAAGAGCACTCCACCCCTGCCCCATCTCCCTCCTCAGCACTCCAGCGGGGGGGGAAGGTGCAAACCTGCTTCCAAACTCCTGTCACATCTGACCTTGGAAGTGAAATGAGGGCTCGAGACAGTGGATGTTTAAGGAACTTCTCCCTCCAACAACCGCAAGAAACAAAATAATCCAGTGAAGCAAGGGCAGCCCCCAAGATGTTTCTCGTTTCTTCTCACACTTCTCTCTGCCTCCACCTTCCAAGTCTCTGACCAAGACAGAAGCTCTGAGGAAGGGCATCCAGGAGCCATGACACACACATGCCTCCTGCTTTTCCCAGCTCTTCTGGGCTTGTTCCTGAAGGTCTACATTTATATTCTGAGACTCAGGAAAGATAAGAGATCCAACAGGAAGCGAGCCTCCTTGGCTACCTCCCCCAGGATAGCTACTGGAACCTTCTCTAGGATGGAGGAGATGGAGGATCTCAAGCCGATGCCTTGGCTGGGCCCGGCACTTACTAAAATCACAAAGCCTAAGTGCAATTAATATTCAAGCAAACTGGATAGTCTCCTCAAGACCCAGGTACCACTTATGGTGCCAGGGGTCAAGGAGTTAGCCTAGACCCCTGGAAACCTAGAGGTGCCCTTAGGCACCGAACATGGGTAGGCCTGTCTGAGGAGAAACTAGAACAAATCTCCCTGCTAAAACTCAGGGTGGACAAACAAACACAACTCAACTTGAAATAAATACAAAGGCGTTAAGTGCTTCTTGAAAAAGCCAGGGCCCTACTGCCCCTCAGGAGGCAGTGGACCCTTTCCCTGAACATGGCCACCTGCACCTGTAGTCCTTCATGAAGGGGTCAGAGGTCAGACGAGGAGGATCAGGGCTTAGCCCGATACACTCCTCAGCCATATCCTCCACATCTCCCTAGCTGGCCTCCACCCGAAGGAAGGCTGGAATGGAGTCGCTTGCATACGGAGGGTGACACCTGGTGTCCAGTGTCCCCAATCTGGGCAGAGAGCCTGTCAATCTGTCTGTGAGGAGGTAGAGACAGATGCAGGACTCTTCAATTAATCAACAGGTCCCCAAGGTCATAGGAGTCGAAGAGGTCACTGATACCCTCCCCCTCATCCATGCCCCACAGGTACTCGTCCTGGTCCAAGGGCGGAGAGAAACTGATGAGAGGGGAGCTGGCCGCCAGGATTGGGGACAGGAACTGGTCCTCAGTCTGTTGCAGAAGTGGGTGTGACAGCTCCAGCATGTTGTCAGTGGCTTCCAAGGGGACGAGCGATGGTGCTGGCGGCGGTGGCAGTGGTGGCGGTGGTGGTACCGGCTCAGGCATCAGTACTGGTTTTGGAGACAAATATATACAAGAGTCATGTCTGGCCTTGAGTAACAGGCCAGTCTTCTTGCTCTCCAGATGACTGGCCTCTCCTCCATCTATTTCACTTAATGGCCTGGGGACACCCGATCTCTCCTGGCACCAGTCACAGAAACCTCATTCTCCCGTTCTCTTCTTCTCCTCCCCTCCACTGGGAACAGTGACCTGCTCCCAAAAAACCTACCCTGCCCAGACTTCTGTATCCAGTCCACTTTGCTACCCTACAGGACTGCTACTGAAGCCAGTTTTTTGGTTCCTACATTTCCAGCTTCCCCAACTCCCCTTACATCAGCACACTCATGACACCCCGATAATACCTATCTTTAAAAAGCATTCCCCTGGGCTGAAGAGGTAGGGCAGTTTGCCGTTCATACAGAGGGCCTGAGTTGGGTTCACAGGATCTATGCATGGCAGTTTACAATGAGTTCCTGATCCCAGAGATTAGATGCCTTCCTTGGCCTCTGAGTACTTGTGTTCATATGCACACACCCCACACAAATAAGCAACAGAAGATAAAATAAGCCTTTTTTTTTTATAAAAGCATTGACCCTCTCATCCCCAAGGGGTTGTCCTTTCAACAAATGGTCCCAGGAGAGTGGGATGTCCATGTGCAGAGGAATGAAGGTGGACCCTTATACCATTTCTCAAAATTAGCTCAAAGTGGACGAAAGACCAAACACAAGATCTCAATCTATTAAATTCTTACAGGAAAACCTAGAGCAAAGTTTCATGCCAAGTACGGTGGCTTATACCTCTCATTCTGGCCCTTGGCAGGCAGAGGCAGAAGCATCATACATTTGAGACTACAGAACAAGATCCTGAAGCAAAACAAGGGCTGGGAAGATAGCTTAGTGGTTAAAACTGCCTGCCCTGCAGGGAGGAGGACCTGAGTTCGAATCCCCAGTGCCCACATAAAAGCTAGCATGGCTGTGAGTGCCTATAACCCTAAGATTGGAAGACAGAGACAGGTGGATCCTGAGAGCTCACAGGCCTGCCAGTCTGGCCAAATAATAGCAATTTCAGATGTAACGACTCCATCTCAAGACAACAACTCAGAGGGTGATAGAGGAAGACACCTAATGTCTGCTCTGCGTCTGCACAGGTGTGACTGTGTATGCAGTTATACGCACGCGCGCACGCACACACACACACACACACACACACACACCGCATCAGTTATAACCACCACCATCACTGAAGCTTGGGGCTGAGGAGCATTTGTCTAGTATGCACGGGCCCCGGTTTCGATCCCCGGCACATCACAATCATACCACATTGCTGAGATTACTGCAAGGGGCCTGGCCAAGGGAACAAGAATGTGGCTGCAAACCCCGACCCCACTTCTTATCAGCTGTGGACTTGGTACCCCAGCCTCCTCAGGAGGCTTAAGTGGAATCATGGGGAGCGGAAACTGAGGCAAGGCTTGGAAGGCCCTAGGGTAAGGTGAACCCTGTTCTCCTTCCTGCTGCTGATCACCACCAGACTGGGGCCATTCTTTGTAATACCTATTGCTCTTCCTGCTCTGAACAGCTATATGTTTTTCTCCATTAAAAAAAAAAGATATATATATATATTTTGTAGTCTTCAGACACACACCAGAAGAGGGCATTGGATCCCATTACAGATGGTTGTGAGCCACCATGTGGTTGCTGGGAATTGAACTCAGGACCTCTGGAACAGCAGTCAGTGCTCATAACTGCTGAGCCATCTCTCCAGTTCTCAGAACAGCTCTAAACTACAGTAGGCCCAACATGGGTGCTCAGTTCATATTAATTATATATAAAAACCACACTCTGGTGGCGTCATCCAGTGGGAATAGGCCCTGCAATGTCCAGGAGAGGCTGTGTGTATGTGCGCACGCGTGCCCTTGCACATGCTAGGCAGGCACTCGACTACTTAACTACATTCTTAACCCTCTCTATGCCTGTTAGAGGCAGGGTCTGAATACGTCACTGAGTCTGTCCTTGAACTCACTATCATCCTGGCAAGCCTCCCACCTATAACCCTCCTGTTTCAGTATCCCAAGAAGTGGGGAATCACGGGCTCTTGCCACTAGACCAGGTGAGTATTTATGTGTTTGTTTATCTATGTATCTCTTGAGTCTGGGTCTTACTGTGTTGCCAGGGTTGGCCCTGAATTTCTAGCTTCAAGCACTTTTCCTCCTCATTTGTCTTCAAAGCCTGGAACTACAGGCTCCAACCCACGTCTCCCAATTTCAGATCCTGTAACTCAGAATGTCAGAGCCAGGATAGAAGTTAGAGGCAACACTTACTCCAGCCCCTTCTGTAATCAGGAAACTGAGATTACAACAGGTTAGCAACTCCCCCAGAGATGCTAAAACCTTAAATCCCAAGACTGCACTCTCCGCTTTGGGCCTGGCCTCTGGCTCTCACTCCTCAAAAAAGACTCTGCTTTAGGGCTGGAGTGGTGGCTCAGAGGCTAAGACTTGCACTGGCTGATTTTGAAGAGGATGTAAGATTGGTCCCTAGCACCTACATGAAGGTTTACTACTGCCTGTCTCTGGCTCCAGGATCTCATGTCCTCTTCTGCCCTCTGACTGGTACTGTACACATGTGACATGCAGGTGCGTGTGCGTGTACACACACACACACACACACACACAGCCAAATACTCACACACATAAAATAAAAATAAGCAAATCTTTAAAAAACAGCGACAACCAAAAACCTCTACTTTAAGCTGGAACACACAGCCCATATCTGTATCTTTGTAAATGAGTGTGCACAGAAGTGTGAGTCAGGGTGCATATAAATGTATGTATGTGAGTGTGCATGTAAGTGTATTGTGTGAGTGTGCATGGAAGTATGTATGTGAGAGTGTGCATGTTAAGTGTATGTATGTGAGTGTGCATGTAAGTGTATGTATGTGAGTGTGCATGTAAGTGTATTGTGTGAGTGTGCATGTAAGTATGTATGTGAGAGTGTGCATGTTAAGTGTATGTATGTGAGTGTGCATGGAAGTGTATGTGTGTGAGTGCACACCTTCATAACACTTTCCTTTTCATACTTTCAGTGTAAGTGTGTAAGCGTACACCTTCAAAGCAATTTCCTTTTCCTCCCTTCACTGGGGAGAAGGTAGCAAGCAAACTTCTCCGCCCTTGCCTGCCCCAGGGCCTCCAGGTTTTCTTGCCTGCCCTATCATTGGAGTCAGAACCCAGGGCCTCAGTGGCCAGGGCAGTGCCCTACCCCTAAACTCAGCTGTGGCCTCTGGGCTTCAGGTCTTATACCAGAAAGCTGACAGGAAGCTTTTACCCCTGTCTCCTCGCAAGGTCTCCGAGGACAGCTAACGTGCAGGAAGTTCTAACTCTGGAGAGCAATGTACTCGTTGACAGCTGAGCGAGAGGGCAGGTTGAGAGGGTGGGGCACAGGAGGCACAGGTCTGGGTTAAAAGATAGTGACTAGGGAGGTGCCCAAAGAGACAGATGGCTGGCACACAGAGAAGCCCTGGTCCCTGAACAACAACACTAGAGAGATCCCTGGAAGAGTAAAAAGCATGGGTTCTTGTCCCAGATCTTCTATCAACTTGCTGTAAGACCCTAAGGAAGCCACTTGCTGTCTCTGGGCTTTAATAGAACCATATAGAATGAGCTCAAGGACAAGAAGCTTCTGTAAAGGGCTGGACAGTGTTTCCTGTTTGGGGGGACATGTGCAGCGGGTGTAACACAGTTGCCCTCTTCCCAACTCTTTTTTTTTTTTTTTTTTTTAAGGTTTATTGACTATATTTTAAGTGTATAAGCATTTTGCCTGCATGTGTGAATGGTACCATATACATGTAGTGTCAGCATAAGTCAGAAGAGGGCGTCAGATCCCCCAGAACTGGAGTTATAATCACCATGTAAATGCCAGTAATTGAACTCATGTCCTCTGCAAAACCGGCAAATGTTAGGGGCTGGAGAGATGGCTCAGAGGTTAAGAGCACTGACTGCTCTTCTTAAAGGACCCAGGTTCAATTCCCAGCACCCACATGGGAGCTCACAAGCATCTGTAATGGGATCTGATTCTCTCTCTTTTGTGTGTGTGTGTGTGTGTGTGTGTAAAGACAGATCACTCAATAGATGTGTAAATAAATAAATGTTCCTAACATCTGAGCCATCTCTCTAGCCCCGCTCCTCAACCCTTGAAAAGTGTAAAAACCAAGCTAGGGTGTGTAGCTCAGTGATAGAGGGTGTGCCTGGCATGTGCAAAATCCTGGGTTCAGTTCCTAGCTCAACCAACTCAATAAAAAGAAAAATGAAATTCAAAATCGTCATTAGCTTTCTGGCCTTAGACGGAAGTCAACCTCTGTTCTGTAGAACTTCACACCAGGCCTTTACTGCCAGACCAATCCTAGATTTCCTTTCTTCAGACACTATGGTTCAAGGCACTACGGGACAAGGCGCATGCAGCAAAGCCTACTGACTTGAGTTCAAGCCCAGGCCCCGCAGGGTAGAAAGAGGAAAAACCATTTCCTGAAAATTATTCCCTGACTTCTACATGTGGGTGGTACGCACACCACCACCCCTGTAACTATAACAAAAATTAAACAACAAACCACCAGGGTTCTACTTCAGAACGTTTTTTTAAAAAAACAAAAGTATAATGCTAGCCTCCACAGTCTGGAAGAACCCGTTCATGTGACCTGAGGCAGAATCTCAGTAGAAGGCAAGGCCATTCTGCAGAGGTGGCTTTTGGCTCCCTTGAGTCATTAGCTGTACCACTCATGTCCCAGCCAGGTGTAGGCCCAGCAGCCAGGAGCCCTTCTTGGTTTATCCTGTGCCCGTGGACACAGCACCGGGCCCCTGTAGACCAAAGGTCAAGACACCACTGGGCTGCCTCCCAGCCGTCTGTCCTTGGCTAAATTGTGTCATCTCTCCACCTTGGTTATCTAATGCTAAACCAGGAGAGATGAGACCTCCTTCAAGGTGTGGTGTGGAAAGGGACAGCCCAATATGGAGTCATGGTAGAAAAAACAAAAAACAAAAAACAAAAAACAAAAAACAAAAAAAAACAAACAAACAAACAAAAAAAACTGCTTAGCTACTGTCAGCAGAGAAAGTTCTGAGCCTTCCTCTGGAAATCCAGTTAAGCAGGTATAGAGGTAACCCCTTAGTAATCCCACCACTGGGAAGAAGACAGAGGACCTCAGCTATGACTTGGGTTAGAGATCTTGTATCAAACAATTAAAAAAAGACCTGGGGCCAGTGAGATGGTTTTGCAGGTAAAGTCTACCGATCTAGGTTCAATCCTTAGGCTCCACATGGTGCAAGGAAAGTTGTCCTCTGACCTCCACAAGTGTCATGGCATGCTCCTGCCCACGTATACACACATCTACATATATAACAATAAATAAATGTAAACTAAATAGATAAATAAGTAATTTGTAAACCAGCAATAACGACTCAGACTAGGGACTCAGTTGGTAGGATGCGTGCAAAGCCCTGGGTTTGCTTCCCAACAATACACACGCTAAGCGTAATGGTGCATATAACTCTCTAATTCTAGCACTCAGGGGTTAGGGCTAAGAGGATGAGAATTTATCCTCAGACTCAGAAAGTTTGAGGCTAGCCTGAGCTACGTGAGACCCTATGTCAGAACAAAACAAAAAAACCTCACCAGGAACAGTGGCATATGCCTTTAGTCTCAAAACTCAAGGCAGAGACTATCTCGGAGAGTTTAAAGCCAGACTAATCTTCAGATAATGACCAAGGATATAACGGTAATTGCAAAGGTTTCTAGTTCGCTGGGGTTTTTTGGTGGTAGCATCGAGTGTTCAGTAGCTAAAGTGTGTAATCGAAGGTGAAGCTCCACAGCTTCAGAATGACTATTTAAAACTAATCTTAGCCCTGCGGTGGTAGTGCAGGGCTTTAACCCTAGCACTCAGGACACAGAAGCAGGCGGATTTCCACGTTTGAGGCCAGCCTTGTCTACAGAGTGAGTTCTAGGCCAGCCAGGGCCACACAGAGAAACCCTGTCTCAGAAAAAAACAAAAACAAAATTGTATTTGTGTTATGTGTATGAGTATGCTGCATGTGTGTATGTGTATGTGTGAATGTGTGTATGTATGTATGTGTGTGTATGTATGTGTGTGTGTGTATGCATGGTGTATATATGTGTGTGTGTATGTGTGTGTATGTATGCATGTGTGTATCTGTGTGTATGTATGTATGTATGTATGTATGTGTGTATATGTGTGTGTGTATGTATGTATGTATGTATGCATGTATGTATGTGCATTGTGTGGGGAGTGTGTGTGTGGTGCGTATGTGCGTACAAGTGTGTGTGCATCTGTGTGTATGTGAGTGTATGAGTGATGTGTGTGTGCATGTGTACATGTGCATGTGTGTATGAGTACATGTGTGTCCTCACACTTATTTGCTGGGAGGTACCCGAAAAAGCATTGGCTCCTCTGGAGCCATACTTATGGATGGCTGTAAGACACCATGTGGGTGTTGGGAACCGAACCTTCGCCCTTTAGTGCTCTCAGCTGCTGAGCCATCTCTTCAGCCTTGGCTATCCTAATGGTACAGAAGTATATTGAAATGTATAGACTTCGGGTTTGGTTCATTTCGGTGCATGGTGTTTTTTTATTTACAAAGTCTTTATGATAAACTTTTAATTAAAATATTTTAAAAACCCACAGGCCGAGGCTGTGGCTCGGTGCCCACTTACCTAGGATGCATCATGCCTGGGTTCAACTCCCACCCCACACACATGCCACCACTTACCGTGGCTTCCTGATTGCCACGTGCTTGGCTGCGAGCCACCCTCACAGCGGTTAGGGCAGTAGAGATGACAGTTATTGCCAGGCCAAGCATTCAGTTTACATTAGTTCACTAATCCTTTTACTAACCTAAGAGTTAAACATTAACTACTCTTGCCCAACTTACAGACAAGGAAATGGAAGCAGAAGTTGTCGGAGGGGATAAGCAGCTGAGCTGCCCCAGAGCAGCCCCCGATCCCCGGTGAGACAGGGAGACATGCAGACTTCGCAAAGCGTGAAGCTCAGTGATTACATCTGAGGACACTGGGCTCCTCTGCTGGGAGTATGCTGGGTAACCGACAAATGCAGAAGGAACTAGAGCCACGCCCACCTACCCCTCTCCCAGGGGAGGCCTACCTGAAGACTCTATAGTCTCTGCCATCCCAGAGTCAGTGCTGCAGCTGGGCTGAGCGCAGTCAGGGACGGGGCTCTGGGTAGAGGTGGAGGGGAGGGTCTCCTTGGCAGGACTGTCTGGCTCCTGCCCCTCCTCCGGGCACAGGTAGACTTCAATGGGGCCTTGGGTACTCTTTAGATAAATCTGCAGGTTCTCCTGGAGGAGGAAGAGAAACCATCTTACAATGCTGGACACAGACCCACAGGTCAGGTGGTTGGAATGGACACAGGTAGCACTACCCACGCAAGCAAGCTCAGCCCAAGCCTGACACCGCCCTGCCCTGCTAGAAGGACATCACCATTCCACTGTCCGGCCTGCACGTCTCCTTGTATGGAGGACACCTTGATTTTCCTTAGACGAAGTCAGCTTTCCCTACATACGTCCTGCCATGAAGACTATGGAAATCACCCTCCAACTCCAGGGGCCCTACTTGTGATGCAGCTAGGAGAGTCAGGGTTATGTGGCTCCTTCACGGTGTCACAAGGCTGAGGTCAATCGAACCAGCATTAGGCACAGGACTCTGGCTGGACATGAGAACAGAAGGTCCCTTCCTACTAGGGTGGCTGAGCTGATGTCACAGGAGCTTTCTACCACAGGAGGGGAGCCCTCTTGAGAACAGCAGGGAGAGGCAGGCAGGGGTAGACAACCCTAGGCAGACGGGAAGCATGACTGAGTCACTGAATTAAACTTTGTCTCCAATCTTCAGATCCTAGGCTTGTCACTGGTCTTCCCCTTGCCCACTGGCTTAAACCAGTTGGACTGGGTTTCCCCATCCCTGCCCCTTTCCACTGTGTTTCTATATAAGACACAGTGAATACTCATACACACACACACACACACACACACACACACACACACACACACACGTAGTTCAGGTCTCTATGCATCACTTCCCTTGGCAGAAACCCTTGTAACTTCTGATACGTAGTTTACCTGTCACATTGCCTGGGTCTCCTGCAACACACTAGGTCCTGAGCTGAGGGGTGGGGCTTACCTCTGCAGTACGGGTTCCTTCAAATACATCGTTTCTGGATGTGCCACACCCGAAAACAAGTTGAACAGCACATTCTTCGGTAAAGCTTAGGATGCCAACAGGCTGGCATCTAGCTCACTTGGTGGAGGGTTTGCCTGGCAGGTATAAGGCCCTGGGCTCCAGCCCCCGGACTATCTAAACAGGTGCTAAATGTGCTTATAATCCCAGTATTCTGGAAGCAGAGGCAAGAGGACCAGAATTTCAAGGTTGTCTTTGGTTACATAGTGAGTTTGTGAGGAATGTTGTTAAAGACGGACCAGAGAACTGAGATTTAGTGTGGTTAAAAAAAAAAAAAAAAAAAGAAGGATCTAGTCTAGCTAGTCTGGGGCTCATGAGGAAGGAAGTGACTCAGGCCTCAGCCTCAAACTGAAAGCTGAGGATGGCCAGCAGTCCACCAGCAGGGAGAGGAACAGTGTGTGTGAAGGCCCTACACTGAGGAGGCTGAGTTCCAGACAGGCTGACGTGGCCAAGAACAGAGATATGAAGGCGGCTTAGGAGAGGAGATCAGGGACTCTTCTGGGCTCAGAGCACCACAGGCTTTACAGGAGTATGAAAGATTTCAGTCTGGAGCTAGAGAGATAGCTCAGTGGTTTAAGGGTGCCCACTGCTCTTCCAGGGAACCCAGATTTGACTCCCAGAGTACCCACATGGCAATTAACAAGAGCCTGAAACTCCAGCTGCAAGGAGACCCAATGCCCTCTTCCGATCTCCAGGCACAGCATGCACATAACACACAGACAACATATGCAGGCAAAACACCCAGACATATACATAAAAATCTAAATAAGTCTCCAGAAATTAATAAAAAAAATAAAGAAAGAAAGAATTTTGGTCTTGGAATAGAGATCCCTTAACAGAAAAATACCTTCTGTCAAGACTAATAAAATGTGAATGAGAAAACTGACTCCCACTAGTTGTCCACACGTGCGCGTGCGCAAACACACACACACACACACATACACACACACACACACTCTCTCTCTCTCACACACACACACAGTGACTAGATAAATTTAAAATTAAAAATTTTTTTTAAAATTTGATCTTGTGCCAAGGAATGATAGTATCTGCCTTTAATGCCAGCACTTAAGAGGCAGAGAGGCAGGAAGACCATGAATTTGGGGTTAGGCTGGGATACACAGTGTGTTTAAAGCCAGGCTGACCCACATAGACAGGCCCTGTTTCAAGGGTACAGCCCAGTTGTAGAGAGTGTACTAGCACATAGAAGCACTGGGCTCCATCCTCAGCACTGAAGGCCTCAGTCCTCACCTTCAAGGAGTAAGGACTCTTTCCAGCCCTAACTGCAAAGAAGAAAATCCTTGTAGAATCAGAGATGCCCTCAGGCCAGAACTTAGTCTCCATTGTTTCTGGTCCAGTTTCGGACACTTCTGCCCTAGACCCCAGAGTGGACCAGTGGAGCCTGGGTCTAGGAGTGCCAGACAGACTACAGAGCCACCCAGGACCTTCCCACCCTACCCTCCACCCTTCTCACCTCCGGTCTGTCCGGTACTTCCAACCTTGTCTGTGGAGGGGCCTTGACCGCAATCACTGTCTGCTCCTTGAAGTTACCAACAGCACGGATATCCTGGTAGGTCACGTAGGCCAGTGTAGGGGCAGGAAAGTTAAGAAAAGCAGCCTAGTCGAAATGTACATCCCAGCAAATGACCATAGACTGTTCTTTGAGTGGCACAAGCAACCTTCCATCCCTGGAAGCAAACAGACTGCATACCCAGGGTCAGTGTGGCTGTTTGCAACTGCAAGGAAATGGGATTGGCTTAGAACCCATCAACAGATGAACTGACGCTGAAAATATAGTTTGTTCTCAACGAATTATATCAGCAAAAAAGAAAATGAAACAGGAAATATACAGGAAAATGCTATAGGAAGTAAGGTAACTCAGGCTTAAAGAAACAAACGTTGGTCTGGCCGTGATGGTGGTGCACACCTTTAATCGCAGCACTCAGGGGGCCGAAGCAGGTGGATCTCTGAGTTTCTGAGACCAGCCTGGTCTACAGAGGGAGTTCTAGGATAGCCCGGTTACACAGAGAAACCTTTGTCTCAAAACAAAACAAAACAAAAAATAATAATAAAAATAAAATAAACCAATCCTCTCCCAAAAAGAGAGACCCTGTTCTCTCTTATGTGTAGCTCCTAACTGCTCATTTTTATGTGTGTGTTATATATAAGTGGGGGAGGGTAGTGGTCAGAAAACTAGAAAGAGAAGGTGGGGGAAGCTTTAAGGAAGGAAGTGGGAAGGGTAATAGAACACAAGTAATGGAATATGGAAGCCAAAGTGGGAATCCTAGGGGTAGGTTACAAGAGGCAGGAGAGTAGAGGTAAGAAGCAAGCAAACCAAGGAAAAATGCTGGCCAGGAGCTAGCAGCTTGCCTGAATGGCAGCTGCCTGGGAGGCCTTAGAGGTTGGACTCTTGCTGCAAAGTGGCCCCCAAACCTGGGGAAGTCTGTAGGTCACGGTTTCTCATGCTAAAGAGCAATGAATATATAATTCAGAAAGCCAGGTGTGAGGGTAACTTTAAACTCAAGCTGGGACGATCCAGTCAAAGAAAATAGTTCAGGGTGCCAGCTTTTTTTGCTCTCTTTGGGGTTACAAGATTTAATGAGAGGGGCAGGGGCTGGAGGGCAGGGATAAAGCCCTCAACTGTCACACACAAGGCCCTACGCTGGACCCTTCTGGAAGCCAAAAGGGGGATTCTAGGATTGGATTACTAGTAGAGGGTGGGGGAAAGAGACAGTGGGGGATGAGAAGGTCAACCTCAGTTAAGTACATGTTTTTAGAAATATACGCTGGCGGGGCTGGAGAGATGGCTCAGTGGTTAAGAGCACTGACTGTTCTTCCAGAGGTCCTGAGTTCAATTCCCAGCAACCACATGGTGGTTCCGATGCACTCTGAAGACAGCTATAGTATACTCATATAAATACAATAAACAAATCTTCTTTTTTTTTTTTTTTTTTTTTTTTGGTTTTTCGAGACAGGGTTTCTCTGTGTAGTCCTGACTGTCCTGGAACTCACTCTGTAGACCAGGCTGGCCTCGAACTCAGAAATCCACCTGCCTCTGCCTCCCAAGTGCTGGGATTAAAGGCATGTGCCACCACTGCCCAGCAACAAATCTTAAAAAAATAAAATAAAATACTACGAACTGCCAGAGCTCAGCCTGAAGGACCTGAGTTTGATCTTCAAACCCCACATGGTAAAAGAATTGACTCCTGAAAGTTGTTCTCAGACCTGCACACATGAGTCCTGGCATGCGTGTACCTACATACATGCAAACAAACTAAATAAAATAAGGTCAAGGCCAGCCTGGCCTACATAGTGAATTCTAGGAGAGCCAGGGCTATCAAGAGAGACACCTGTGCACAGTAGTGCACCCCTTTAATTCTAGCACTTGGGAGGCAGAGGCAGGCAGATCTCTGAGTTCGAGGCCAGCCTGGTCTACAGAGCAAGTTTCAGGACAGTTGGGGCTAAACAGAGAACCATGTCTCAGGGAAAGAAAGAAAGAAAGAGAGAGAGAGAGAGAGAGAGAGAGAGAGAGAGAGAGAGAGAGAGAAGGAGGAAGGATATGTAGAGGTGGGGAGGGGCTGTTTTGGGGAGGCTGGGAGAGAGAAATTGAAAGTACATATGATCAATGTATACCATGTATGAAACCTTCAAAGACTAAATAAAGGGAGAAGAAATACAAAACAAACTCTATGGGCCAGTGAGATGCAGCAGGGAATAAAGACACTTGCCTGCAAGCACACCAATTTGGGACCTCCGTGGTAGAAGGAGGGAACCAACTCCCATAAGCTGTCCTCTGGCCTCCATACATATCCCACAATGCACCCCTCCACACACAAATAAAGCATAACTGAAAAATAAATTACAGACTGGATCCAAACACCCATTGTAAGTTTTATCAACATATACAGTGGGTACCAACCATAGTACCTAAATCTCCTCGGCAGGATCTCACAAAAGAAAAAACCCAAAAGAAACCCCACACTTCCCTACACTTGACAGGGAGATACAGATGTGACTGTCCCCTAGAGGGAGCTAGTACCTGTAAGGCGGTAAGAAATCAACTGCGTGAACACCCAGCAGCCCTGCTCCCCCACCCCCAACCCCCACGCAGAAAGGATATTTCTTGTTGGCATTATCTTCAGTCAGGTGCTTGAAAGTCAGCGAGCAACTCTGAATGAGCTGGTCCAAGGTCTGCTCCGCGTTCATCAGCTCCTTCAGCTCCTGCCCCAGCTGCTGCTGCTTGGTGGGTCGGGTGGGGTCTTCAAATATTCCCCTGCCTCTGGGAACAGACCAACCCCCAACGTCATGGTCCCCACCTCAGGGCTGCCCTACACAACTGCATAGCGGGGCTGGCGAAGCCCCAAGGCAGGGCTAGTCACCAGCAGCGCCCCCTCCCGTTATGCAAGTCAGTGGGGATGCCCAGCTCCCTGGGAACGATCATGGACTAGCACTTGAAGTTTGTGGGTAGGTTAGAGATAAGAAGCTTGAACCCTAGCGTCCAATCCTTAGGCCCCAGCCTCCATCCAATGGTAAGAAGTTGTTGACTTTAGCCTTGGCTCCGCTCCTGGGTTTCCTTAAGGGTTCATGCCGGGTGCTTTCAGATCCTGGAGCAGTGGGGAGGAGTCTGAACCATACCTGAGCAATTCCCAAAGGCCTTCCTAAGTCAAGAGGGGGATCCTAGGACCCCTAATACAAGGAGTTAGGGTCCTCTCTGGCCTGTACAACCCCTAGAACTCCTCCGCTCTGCCCAGTCCCTAGGCTCGCTCTCGCTACTACGCCAGCATTTAACACCTGCTCCACCCCCACTCAAACACACAGGCTATGCCCCTTTGGCCACCTACCATCAACCACCACCCCCACCCTGTCCTTGTGCGAATTGCCTGTTGCTGGGGAGGGCACCCTAAAACTCACACCTATTGGCTACTGGTCCTGGCCCCGCCCCCCAACACATGCACCCATTGGATGGTGCCACGGCCGGGCCCAGCACTCACACCCACTGGATGTTGTTTTTGGACTTCTTGCGGATGAGCTGGATGCCCTCCAGCACGTTGGTGATGTCATATATGCGCCGCTTCTGCACATCCAGCACCTCGGCTGCCCAGTTCAGGTCCAGGACTCCATCCTCCGACTCGCTCAGGAGGTAAATAAACTTCTTGGTCAGCAGCCCCAGAGACGTGTCATAGCGTGTCTTCTCCCCAGGAGACTTGGGGGCTGAGGAGAAAAAGACCCCACTCACACACTGCTCTGGGGGAGCCAGCCTGGATTCTCTCCATGAGTTCAGATCCATTCAGAAAACACCTTTTCCCACTCTTCACCGAGAGCTGTCTAGCGCGGAGAGCACCCAGGCAGGGGGTTCTCCACTGCCACAAAGCCCTGCAACCTGTAGCAGCCCCGGGGGAAGGAGACTTGCTCCAGGTCTCTCCACTAGGGTGCGCTGTCGAGACCGGAAGCCAAGGGTCTCGACTCCCGGTTCAGAGTACCTTTCCACCATAGCTCAGAGCAGATAGCAACAGCTCCGACAACTGCCTACTGTTGGGAGGGGCACTTGTTCCGGGCACTTTCCTTAAGGGAATACCCTACAAGGCAGTACAGAAGCACAGACTGGTTAAGTCATTTGTTCGTTTCACTCAGCAGATGGCAAAGTAGGATTCAAATCCAGGCAGGCTCCAGCTTTCCTCCTCAAATCACCCTCTCCTAACAATTATACCAGGAATTAGGAGTTACGCTTGGGAGGAAAGGACAAGCCTGGATTTGAGAGCATTTTTATAGATCCACACTTGCCTTTTCTTTCCATGTGTAGCCCGATAATTATCTGAGGGGAATCGTCTAACATCAAACATCAAATGGGGGCCACGTCCATGGAAAAGGTCCCTTTCTCAACTAAGATGCTGTTGCGACATCACTTCTCAGCTGAAGCGAATTAAAACCACAAGGGGACTTTTGCAATCAAATGACTTTAAGTCTCACAGAAGTTGGCGTCCAAACTAGTCATGAGAACTAAGTTTTAGTCTCAGATCCCCCAAGAAGGGGACTTGAGAACCCCTTAACACGCAGAGGCCAAGCATTTGACACACATACGGCTTACTCCAGTTTTGTGTTCATGGCAGACATTAATAATCGATCAGTATATTATTCTCTGTGGTCCTACTGAGCTTTGGGTCCTTCAGTCTTGGTTCTAGGTCACCTCCAATCAACCAACTGGAGAGTAAACTTCCTCATCATCCTGATCTACCTGTGCCTCCGTTACAAGAGATAATGAGGGGTCAGAGGAACATCAGATGGGAGTCCTTACCTGCATCCTTAATTCCTGACATATACATTCTACCCAATCTCATGCCCTCATTAGGTCTCTGGGTAAATCCATATATCTCCGAGACATACTGGCTTAAACTCCCAAGTTAACCAGAATATTGACTGGAAAAATCTCAGAGGTAGGAATCCCCTCCACCTTAGCTTTAGAAAGGCTCCAGCCCTGTGGTTCTCAATCTTCCAAATGGTGCAAACCTTTAATACAGTTCCTTATGTTGTGGTGACTCACAAGCATAAAATTATTTTTGCTACTACTTCATAACTGTGATCTCCCTACTTTATGAATCATAAGGTAAATATCTGTGTTTTCTGGTGGCCTTAGGTGACCCTGTGAAAGAGGCATTTGACCTCTTCCCTGGCTCAGGGGTCTCGACCCACAGGTTGAAAACGATTGTTCTAGCCGGACAGCCTGGAAACCTTCGGGTGGTATGGGCTGGATTATTAAAAGTTTTGCTTCCTTTGAATCACTTAGCAATCTGTATGTGGGAGGCAGACCCTGGTTAGCTACTAATTCTCCCAGAGTTCTCTTTTAGAAAAGGTCTGACTAACACAAATATGAAAACTTAAAAAAAAACCAAAACAAAAAAAAAAAAACTAAGCTCCCAAATAAACACTAGTCATGGTGGTTAGCTTTGCGGGGGGCAGGTGCCCAGAGTACAGGAAGCCATTCGAGGCCTTGGTCCTGACTCCACTGACTAGCTGTGTGACCCTGGCCTATCTACTGAACAGAATCAAGTGTGAGAATACACAGGAAACCTTGGAAAAGGAAACTGTCTGATAGCCTCCTGTGCTAGTGACTCTGGTAGGGCCTCCTGCCTGTGACACACACACACACACACACACACACACACACACACACCCATAGGTGCCCATTGGAAACTCTTACTTTTGGGGCTTGGCAAACCATCCACACGGATGCACTTCCCCTTGGGAGTCCGGAATTCAGGGACCGCAGGCCTCCCAATGCCCTCCAGGTCCAGCTTCCTTTTGGCCTTTGACAGACAGGGAGAGAAGAGAAGAGGAAGAGTTAGAGAATCAGGCCTTCCTTGGCCTTTTTTATGAACTGCAGCAAGGCCAAGAAAGCCATCAACAGCCATCTCCTATACGCTTGCCATAAGCCCTCGATATGGCTTGGCCAGCTGAACTTGGTGAGGAAATTTCAATGCCCACTGAAGTGAGTGCCACATTTTCTGACAGGCAAATAAAATCTCCACCTCTGTGGTCCAGACCCTAGAGGCACTACCAAATGCAAAACACACAGACAGACAGACAGACACACACACAAACACATAAACACACACACACATACACACACATGAAGAAGTGGGCGGGACCTAAACCACATCAGGCTGGGGACCTGTCCCTTTCAGAAGCTGCTGGTTCCAACAGACCTGGTGCCCATCACAGCTCCACAGCTGGCCCTTATCAGGGTGGGGCCAGCATCCGCCCAGGCCCAGGGGACTTCCTGGCGCAGTGCCACACCCCAGGGAGGTGCCCACATTAGGAAACAGTGCAAACACTCTCCCCCTCCCCGTTTGGGCTCCAGCTTGAGGATCCAGGGCCTCCTGAATGAACTGCTTGTCATTCTTTCTTTACTGAGACACAATGAGTCCTTCCCCAGTGTCTTGAGGACAAGCAGCTGAGGCCCGGCCGCCCCTCCCCGTTCCCGCCAAGCTTGGGAAACACCTGCTGGGGAAACCAAACCACAGCCCATCTGCTCAGCTCTACCCAGACACCACCCACCACCACCACCACCACCACAGGGCCACAATGAGGCTTCGAGTTGCATTGCCCGGAAAGGGCCTCCCTGATGGTTTAAGGCTGGGCAGGGGTGGGGCAGAGACACCAGGGCACTGGGACACTGGGCAAAGGGCCAGCTGGAATCTCCAGCAAGTCTGAAGTCTCACTGTGTGACCTAGAGACATGTACCACCATTGCTAAGGGCCTCAGTTTCCTGCTCAGTAAAATGGGCAGAACATCACAACCTGGAGGGCTGTGGCAGGGGCTCCTGTGAAGTTCTCAGTGGGAGATACACAGTAGGGGCTCAGGAAATACAGTCTATTCCCCAAACACCATCCCAGCATCTTCCTGGACACACCCTCTGGTGCCATAGAGCCTGTTTCCTTCCTTCCCTGACCCCTAGATACCTCCACCGGCTTGAGAGATCTGTTTTAACACTTGGTGGTGAGGTCACGCTCGGCAGGGCTGAGCCTTCTAACTGCTGCTGAGTACAGCTGGCCTGACAGGTGTCAGCCCCCTCCCTGGCTCCTGCCCCCTCCAGGAAGTCTCCCTGGACTGGCACAAGAATTCTGCTTCCTGGAGCTTGAATGTCTAACTTCTCTCCTCCACGCCTCCATACCAAGGCTCACACAGAATCCAAACACTTGTCTGCTCATCCCTCTGAAAGAGTCTCCTGAGTATTCTTCAGCTACCTCTCAACCGACCAAGTCCTAGACTCTAGGGAGGCAGCCCCATCCTGTCACCAGAGAGAGCTCACCCTGCATCAGGGACCCACTGAGACCCACTATATAATCCAAGCTAAGCTCCAGCACTCAACTCTAATTAAGCCTCCAGCTCCACCAGTACCCATTGTATAGCTGTTATAATCGAGGCCAGGTGGGCTCGACGGACTCTGTCTTGATCAAAATGGTTCATTCGAGCTCCCTCCCACCAAACAAGGGCAAGCTGACAAAAGGACTGACTGGTCAAGCCTGGTTCCAGCTCATCCTATACTCCAGACCCCCCATCAGAATCTCACTGGCCGCCTGCAAGGCAGGGGGCACGGACCAGCCTGTCACATTCTCTCATAATCCTGAAGTGTATCAGCATGGACACTCTGTCTTGACAGACAAGTGGGTACAGAGAGGTCAAGTCACACAGACAAAAAGCAAAGCCAGGGTGTGGACCCAGGTCTGTCCAACTCCAAAGCCACGTGCCAGGCAGGCTCCAAGAGCCATCCATGCACACTCCCCCAGGAACTGCTAGAATGTGGACCAAGGTCCTGCTATGCCATCTGCTCCCAGCACCTCACATGTTTGTTCACACGCTGCCTCCTCCTCTCTCACCCTCCCTCACTAGGTGCACACTCATTGCAACCCCAGGGTCTCTAAGTAGCAATGTGTCCCCCAACTAAGGACACCAGCCTAACACCTTTGGGTGCTGCCCAGAAAGAAGTCAGCATGCGGTTGGGTTGAGTTTGCAAAGGCCAGGTGGCACCAGGAGAGGCTGAGCACGAGCCATGGGGTCAGATGGGGTCAAAGCTAGACCTCTCCCTCCTTAGCTGGGTGAGCTGGGAGGTCAGATAACCTTGACCCACTTACAGAGTTGGGCCAGTCTGCTTATGCCGAGGAGTCAGTAAGGCAATGCGGCAGGCTGGGGCAGCGGCTGCTGCCACTCAGCCATGGGTATCCCCCTGAGTGAAGCTCAAGGGTGAACTTTGACAAGACAGCAGGGGCCAGGGAGAGCAAAGGTCTGTGACCACACCCAGAGGCCAGGGAGCGACTCTAATCTGGACCCCCTGAAGCAGTCCCCGGTTAGGATTTAATCTACTTGCCAAGCCTTTAAGTGTAGAACACACCCCTTGCTCCGGAGCCCCAGAGGAACAGAGGAGCTGGCAGGAAAACAGAGGGAGCACAGGGATCAGAGAAGGGAAACGACATGCCCAAGGTCACACAGGCAGGGACCTGGGTCTCCTTTCCAATCTAGGGCAGGCACTGGGGTGAAAATAAACTTAGGGACCACTTTGCTGTTAGCTCCAAAGGACAGCCTAGGACATGTCACCCTATCCCTTGAGCCTATATGTCATCTCCTGGCCTGGTGTGGGTAGAGTTGTTTTTTTGGTTTTTTAAATAAAATGTTTGTCTTACAGTCGAAGCCATTGGAGAGGCTGAGGCAGAATCCCTTTGTTTGTTTTGAGACAGGGTCTCATTGTGTAGCCCTGGCTGTCTAAGCACTCTCTATGTAGACCAGGCTGTCCTCAAAACTCACAGATCCACCTGCCTCTGCCTCCAGAGTACTGGGATTAAAGACCTGTGCCACCACTCTCAGCTGGATCTGGAATGTTCAACAATCTTCCTGCCTCAGTTTCCCCAGTGCTAGGACTTCAGGAGTGTATGCCCAGCTTAGCTAGATCATTTGAGCCTAGAGATTCAGGACCAGCCTGGCAACAGCAGACCCTATCTCAACAACAGCCAGGTGTGTGGCACAGGCCTTTAATCCCAGCACTCAGGAGGCAGAAGCAGGTGACTCTCTGAGTTCAAGGCCAACCTGGTCTACACAGTGAGTTCCTAGACAGTCATGTGGACAACACAGACAAATTAAGAGGCAAAGAGAAACATAGAAGAGCCCCCCCCCCCCCCGTCCTCACAGAAACCAGCTGTAGGACCCACAGAAAATGCCAGGAGCCTGGCCAGAGGTGAGACTCAAGGGAATGTTTTGGAGTCTTTGCTAGCAGACACAGCAGGACCAGTGGGCAGGAAAGGAGAGCTAAGTCCTGGTCTGGCTTCTGCATCTTCACAGTTGTCACCCCTTCAGAGGCCAGGTCCCCAACAAATCTTGCTCACCCCACACTTTGCAGCCACAAAGCAGAAGGCCACACCCAGGGTTGGGTTTGGAGCAGCTCCAGGTCACACCCTTGTAAAATGAGTAAGCGTAAGCAGGGGGTTAGGCCTGCCCATGGGGCACTGGGGCCCCAGCATCTGGAGATGGACCAGAGATGGTCTCTGGGCCTGGCAGGCTTTTAGGGAGTCTGATGCAAGGATGACACCCCCACTTCTTGGCCTTGTGAGTTGGGCAAGTGACTTCACCTCGGCTTGGTTGCCTCACCTATAGAGAGCCTCGTCCCTTAACCAAGATAACTGGTGCAGAGTGCCAAGCAGTGTCTGGCATGCAAGAGCCACTCTGGCTAAGGTCCCTGAGCCCGCCCCTGGGAGGGTAGAACAGACAGATGCAGAGTTGGTGGGGAAGTTCAAAACCCCAGCTGTTACTGACACTCCACATCCAAAAGCAGGTGGTCAAAGGAGAGATTAGCCCTCCAGAGTCCCCTTTCCCGGGGGCACTTAGCTCCTGAAACGAGCAGTTCAGGGGCAAAGCAGGGCTGCGTGGAGAGAGCTGACATGTGGGTCATTTCTCTGAATGGCCTCTGACCCGCAGTTTTCCACTTCTACAACATGAAGGTTCTTCCTGTTCAATTTACTTCACAAGCTAACACAAATGCATTCGGCTGGAAAATGCTGAAGACCAGACGGAGCAACAGTTACCCTCAATTTCTTGACCTATAAAATGGGCATGACAACACAGCCATGTGCCACTTCCCGTGCTCCCAGGAAAGGGATCATGGGAGGTAAAAATAAAGCTTTCTGCCTTTTCCAAAGGCAGAAAATGAGGCTCTGCCCGTAGCCAGAGAGTTGATCTCTGTAGCTCCTAAAACCACGGAGCTCTGAGCCTGCCCTGGAGGGGTAGAACAGACAGATCCACAGGCTGGCTAGACAAAATGCCCCGGGGACACAGGGTGGTCTTATCCCTGTCCCTAGACTTACCATATCCTACAAATATCATCTCCCCTCCTTGACACCTGCTTCCAAACCTGGAACTGGAAGTAACAGAGGAGACAAGCCAAGGACGGTATATTTTCTAGAAGAGGAAACGGGGTGGGGGGTGGGGCTGTCAAGATGGCTCAGTGGGTAGAGAGCCAAACAGCTTGAGTTTGATCCCCAGGACCCACTCAGGGAAAAAACAAACAAACAAAAAGCAAAACAACTCTGAAAAGTTGTTGCTCTGACCACCAAACGCAACGTGACACAAACAGTCCCATCCCTCACATAAATGTAAGTTTAAAACCTTTAAAAAAAAAAAAAAAAAGGAGAGGAAACAGAGGCCCTGAGTTATCCAAATATACACAGTGATGACCAGAGCTGAAACAAGCCACCCCAACCCTCCCTCCAACTTCCTCAGGCCTTTCCTATCCATTTCCACACACCCTGTATTCCAGTCCATCGATACCACACCAGGCTCTGCCTGACAACACATCTGCAGCACTACGGAGGACACAGTCCATCTGAACAGGAAACCCAAGAGTCTAACCCCATTTGCATCTGCTACTGGCTATTTCGGTGGATGACCAGGCTGTGGGGAGGACCTGAGGACCACACGTGAGAAAGAGCTGGCTAGACAACTTTGTCCATACCAGGCTGGACCAAGAGACCTATCCGGATTTAAAGTCACCAGGAAATCCCACAGGCCAAGCCCCTGGCCTGAAATAGCAGGTGTTGGCTCTGTCGTAAACAATGAAAGAATGAATGAACTGTAGCAACGCCGATGCCTAGTGGGCTCCCTCAAGGTCACGCAGGCGCTCGGGGCACTGGGCTGGGTCTCCAGGCTCCCTTTCCAGTGCTCTTTGCACTCCGCAACAGCAGGCGAGATTACTTCATGGAGTCGGAAAATGAAGGGGTTCTCTCTGTTGCCAGTCCCGCTTCCCCACTTGAACCAGCTGTAATCAAGCTGTACGGCGTCCCAAGCACCCTCTCTCCTTTTTCCCCACCCAGACACGTATACGGGAAGTACGGGGGGTCCCCAGCATTACCGGCAGCCGGCCTGCGGGTACACATCGCACAATTTGGCCCTCGGGTCCGTGGGGAGTGGCATCCAGGCAGGTGCCCAGCGCCGCAGAGGAAGGCACCGTCTGCGTGTAAAGCGAAGTGTAGTAGGTGGTGGCGGTGGTGGCCGGGCAGAGCTGGGGGCTGCTCAGACCCGAAGGCCACAGCTCGGTGGGGTTCAACGTCGGCAAGCTCTTTGTGGGTTGCGCCGTGGCCGGAGCCAGAGTCCGCGGCGCGCGCAGCATGGCGAGTGCGGCGCCCCCTACCCACTCGGGTCTGGCGCGCGCGCGCGGGGCACCTGCGGGCTTTGCAGCCGGCTGCACCGCGGACGCCGGGAGCAGCCGCCAATGGACGCCCGCGGGGCAAGGCCGGACCCTCCCCTCCTGGCCCGCCGCCCAGCGCTGCGGAGCTCTGAGATCGCCACTCGGAGATCGCGTGGCGCGGGTGGCACTGCCAGGGGCTGGCCCGGCCCGGCCCGCGCCTCGAATGTCTGGGCACCTGGGGTCGCCCCGGTGCGTGAAAGCGTCCCGGGATGCCCACGGACTCCGCCAACACGCGTGTGCTCTGACCCGCGAAGGGTGTCCTGTGCGCCCCGCTGAGCTCTCCGTTCACCCTCTAGTTCCCGTCCCTTGCTTGGACTCCCTTTTCTTTTCTTTTTTTCTTCTTTCTTTTTTTTTTTTCTTTTCTTTCTTTTTTTTTTTTTCTTTTCTTTTTTTTTTTTTTTTTTTTAGCGCCAAACTATGTGCCGCCAAATTCGGATCTCCCGCGGAAAATGCCGCGCCTCGATTGGCTGCTACAACATATATAGGCTCCTCCTCCCACCCCCGGAAAGGCTTAGACCCAGAAACAACGATTACGACAGGAGCTTAGTGGCTTAAAGGGGCCGCGACATCTGCTGACTTGAGCGTCCTCTCGTAACAGCCGGCGAAATTGAGGCAGGAGGTGCATCTGGAACTCCCAGCACAACGACCGACGACAGTACAGCGAAGAGCGCTGAGGAGAGGCCCTCTCTTCCTTGGGGGTGGGGCCAAACACTTAAAGGAGAGTCAGAGTCTGGACCTGAGCCTTGACCCTCAAATGCCTTTCTCAGGCCACAAAATCTTTTGTTTGTTCTCTTTGTTGCTTAGTTAAATTAAATCGTTTATTAATATATTAATTAATACAATCAATATGTCTCCTTTCTCTTCAAATGAAACCCAGGAACCCGTTCCTCCTGGCTTTAGTTGGCAGAGGGGCAGGGAAGGGCGGTGCCTCCCTTTTAAGTTTTTCTTTAGGAAAAAACTAACCTCTATTGAGTGCCTACTGTACACCAGTACAGTACACCAAGACTAGACCATTACATGTGTTATGTTGTTTAATTTATCCCATAAATCCTGAGAAGTGGGATGGGTTAAGACCAGAAAGTCGGAGGGGCGGGATAATTCGCCTAGGGTCATTCACAGATTTGCTGATCTGAGAGTTGGCAGTCAAATGTAGGACAGTCCAGGTTGGGAGTCTTTGTTGAGAAAAGAGAGCCTCCGGATTCTCCCTAGCTCTGCCCTGCCCTGGATAGGCATAGGGGGTGGGGGTGGGGGGTGTTCCAGAGTTTATCTGACACTGCCTTTTCCCAGGGACCAACACAACACTTACTGAGTCAAGCACTTCCAGGTTTCTCCTAAACAATTATTTTACCGCAACAGTCTCCCTCATTCATAAAGTCCCCTTACTACTGACCATCCACTTACAGGTCAGGTCTCTAAAGTGGAGAGAGTGTCAGGCAGGGAGAGACAGGGGCATCAGCAGGTGCTGGCCTGCTTACTCAAGGTCTGCTGTGTGGGTTTGGTTTGGTTCAGTTTGATTGTTTCCAGTTTGGATTTTAGCATTCAAATCCCTCCAGAGTGAGTTCCCAGGTTAAGACCTCATCAGATCATCACAAATCAGGTAGCCCAGACTTTGTCTTCTTAATTCACATCCTGGATCCTAACCCTTTTACAAAAGCTCTTCGACCAGATTTCTTCTCCATCCTCTGGGTTTCTTTTTCTCATTCCTAATGACACCTCTTCAGGGTCACGGAGAAGTCTCATGAGATAGTATATGCAGAGCCTGGTCCGTGAGGACTGGCAGCTGTTGCTATACCGGAGTTTGATCTGGAACACACAGACCCCTTAGTCTATAGTAGATCACCAAGGGGTGGTGGCACGTGACTTTAATCCCAGCACCTGAGAGGCAGAGGTAGGTAGATCTCTGAGTTCAAGGGCAACTTGGTCTTCAGAGTGAGTTCCAGGACAGCCAGGACTACACTGTCATGGAAAACCAATAAATAAACAAATAAAAGCTAGTCTGCTATCTCACTGGTTCTTCAACTCCCGGTTTAAAGGTCTCCTCCTCTAGGCAGTCTTCCCCGTCTGTTTGCCCTCTCTCACTCTGAAGGCCTTTACTCTTTGAATGTTTATTGTAGTTTACCTCAAGCTAGACTTGGCTTTCCTGCCTCGTAAGTCATTGCTTTCTAACTAAGTCAAGGCTCTCTTTGAATGAGGCCTGGCTTGACATGCAGTAGGTGAATAACAAACATTATGACTTGCTTGCTAGTGTCCGGCAAAGAGAGGTGGCAGTGAGTGAGACTTGAAGTCATAAAAAGTCTAGGGGTCCCTCACAAAGTCCTGCCCCCTACTTCCTAGCTGAACAACCCTGGGCAGGTCAGCTGTTGGCCCACCTCTCTGAACCTCCATGTCTTCAGCCACCCAATACAGATAAAGCTGCCGCTCGACTTGCGGCCAAGGTCTTCAGAGGCGTCGTTCACAGGACAGTGGAAATGATGGCCACCGGTCTGTAGCAAGACCCCACCACACGCACTTCACCCCCCACCGGCGTCTCCTGATCCCCACAACACACAGCAGTCATTATCCCCATTCTACAGATGAGGGAACCTGGAAGGAATTGTGGCTGAGCAGGTTTGGAGCCGAAGCAGGGCCCCAGGGCCAGGGAGGGAATGGAGGTGGCAGGGTGGGGCTGGGAGCAAAGAAGAGAGCCAGCAGCCTGTGAGGGGGCCGAGAGCCAGTTCTCTGTGGTTGAGTTTCGGGTGGTTGGGGTTGGCTTTGGAGTTTCACTGCCTGGGAACGGATGGATTCCTATGAGAGGTGTGGGCATGCATCAAGCAGGTCTCCTGCAGCTTGAGTTCTTGCTCGGTCCATCCATGCTTCATGTTGTAGTACCAGTCAGGGCACTGGACCTGGACACCTACACCTTTGAAGTTGGACAGCAAAGTGGCCTTTCCATCCGTTTTCTGGGACGCCCCATGTTTTGAGTATGGAATCCACAGAAGGGTGCCAGGTGCACCCTGGGTGCTTGATGTAAACACCCAGCTGTGCACTTAACATGCTTGTTTTTATTGTTTGGTAGTTGTGGTGCTTCTGAAACAGGGTCTCACTATGTAGCTATGGCTAGCCTCGCTCTGTAGCCCAGGCTGGTCTCAAACTCACAGAGATTCACCTGCCTCTGCCTCCCAAGTGTTGGGATTAAAATTCATATGGCATCAGCTTGGTATGGTGGCCTGCACCTTTTAACCTCAGCAGTTGGGAGGCAGAAGGCAGGCTGATCTCTGGGTTTGAGGCCAGCCTGCTCTGCATAGTGAGTTCTAAAACAGCCAGGACTACATAATGAGACCCTGTTTCAAAAAAAAAAAAACCAAAAAACAAAAAACAAAACAAAAAACAAATAGAGGCAGGTGGATTTCTGAGTTCGAGGCCAGCCTGGTCTACAGAGTGAGTTCCAGGACAGCCAGGGCTACACAGAGAAACAATGTCTCGAAAAAACCAAAAAAAAAAAAAAAGCATGTGCCACCATGCTTATCTTGTAACAGCTCATGAGCACACGAGGAGACTCAGGATGAGCTCTGTAAGCCCTGGTTCTCTGCCTTCCTTATGGTGACCGAGGGCCTTTAACACAGCTCCTCATGGTGTAGCGACCCCCATACACCAATTTCGTTGCTGCTTTGTAACAGTGCTTTTGCTACTGCTATGGACGGTGATGTAAATACCTGTGTTGTCTGATGGTCTTAGGCAACCATAGGCAACCCCTGTGAAAGGGTCATTCGATGTGCCCGCCCCCGCCCCACAGGAGTCACGACCCACAGGTTGAGGACTGCTGATATAAAGGGATTTGACTAACGGTTGTATAGGAAAGGTTTCAGGGAATCTCTGTCTCCCAAGACACTGAGGTCTTTTAAAAAGATATACACATAAAAAAAAAAAAAGATTTTATGTGTACGATTGCTTTGCTGTGTGCATGCCTGGTGCTAGAGGGAGTTATTGATGGTTGTGAGCCTTCGTGTGGGTGCTGGGGATTGAACCTGAGTCCTTCGAAAGAGCAACAGGTGCTCTTAACCACTGAGCCAACTCTATGGGACTGTATACCAAGAATGCTAAACAAAGCACCAGTCTCAGAAATCCATGCCTTGCCAGTGAGCCAGGGGCTCCTGGGCTGCAGAAAGAATGTGCTATCTCAGCACTTGGAGGCTGGAGGTGAAGCAGCAGTTCAAGGTCAGCCTCAACTATATGTTCTTAGGCTAGTCTGGACTATATGAGACCCTGTATACATACATACATACATACATACATACATACATACATACATACATGAGACCCTGTATACGTACTTATGTTCATACATACATACATACATACATACGTACATACTGCTCACAACTGGGTACATTAGAGATGTTTCAAACAATTTACCAGATGATGAAATGATGACTCAGGATATCAAGGACTTAAGGCACAGAGCTGATAAAGTCCTTGTCCAAGCCGGGCACAAAGAGCGCCCGGAAAAGTCCCTAAGCCAGTGCAAACTTCCATTCTCCATGTGAATCATCTGCTAGTGTGTCTCCTGAAAAATATCTCAGACCCCTCTGCTCACAATTCACATGACTTTAATCCCAGCACTCAAGAGGCAGAGGTAGGTGGATTGCCAGGTTCGAGGGCAACCTGGTCTATAGAATGAGAAAGTGAGTTCTAGGATAGCCAGGGCTACACAGAGAAGCCCTGACTTGAAAAACAAATTAAAAAAAAAATCAATCCTGTTTATCAAAGCCTGAAATACTTGGTACAGGCTTCTGGGAGAGCCAGATGTGATGATTCATACCTGTAATCCTGGCACCTGGTAGACTAAACCAGGAGGATTGCCTTGAGCTCTCTCTCTCTCTCTCTTTCTCAGAATTAGAGAACACACATGGGACCAGAGAGATGTGTCAGCAGTTAAGAACACAGTGTTTTTGCAGAGGATGAGACCAGATGGTTTGGTTCCCACCATCTCCATAGTGTCCCAGCATCCACATAGTGGCTTACAACTGCCTGCAATTCTAGTTCCAGGGGATCCTGCATCTATATGCTACACACAATCACACACAAGCGTTCACACACACACACCACATGGTTGCTGGGAATTGAACTCAGGACCTCTGGAGAACAGTCAGTGCTCTTAACCGCTGAGCCAGCCCCAAATTTTAGAATCTTAAAACAAACAAACAAACAAACAAACAAATGGCAACAAAAACCAGAAATAAAAGACAAAAAAAAAAAAAAAGTGCCAGACATCCTAAAGGCCTCGTCCTCCTGTTCCAATCCCCTGCTACCACATGTCACCTGTCCAAATGCATGGAAGTGAGCAGGTGTACAAAGGAGGAAAATCTCCACTCATCCCCACCACTGTGCTTTGGGGATGGTGGGGGAGGGGACGTTAAAGAGTCAGGGGAATCATGTTCCTGGTAGTACAGCATTGACCTAGAACGTATAAGGCCCTGGGTTCGATCCTAGCACTGAAAAGCAGGAAGGTTATGAAGGAGAAAAAGTTACTGCCTCAGTGAAGCTAGGCCAAAGGCGAACACCATTGCTGGGGGGTGGGGCTAGGGCACTGCTATGAAGCTCGAGTCCTGGACTTCCTGTTGTACTTGGTACATCCGTTCAGTATGGAGAGTTAAGACTCTGAAGTACTTCATCCTCAAGTCCTGTGCTCTCTCTCTTTCTCTTATTTACTTATTTTATGCATATAAGTATCCTGTTGCTTTGAGAGCATCAGATCCCATTATAGATGGTTGTGAGTCACCACGTGGTTGCTGGAAATTGAACTCAGGACCTCTGGAAAAACAGTCAGTGCTCTTAACCACTGAGCCATCTCTCCAGCCCAAGTCATGTGCTCTTATGCAGACCACTGCACCGCCCAGTGCCTCTGTTCTTCCCCTGAGAAATGAGGCTGCTTGTGGCAGTCTCACAGATTATTGTATTGAAGTCAATCTGGGATGGAGATATGAATGTTCCTGGTGTGTGTGTGTGTGTGTGTGTCTGTGTGTCTGTGTGTGTTTCATGTTCAGTGACTGGTGTGTTTGAGTATGGAGGTCAGAAGACAACTTGCAGGAATTGGTTATCTCCTTCTTCCTCGTGGGTCCTGGGGATTCAATGAGGGTGCATGAACATTTATTAAGCAGCCTGGAGATTTAGAAGGATGCTTCTCCAGGGAAGGTGTACATCAGCACACAGTTAACATCCTCGGTCACTTGGGAGGTGACAAAACCACCATGAGAATCCGCTTCCCACTCACTGGCATGGCCAACATGAGAGAGATGGACACCAGCAAGTGTTGGCCAGGATGTGGAGAAATCCGAGCCTCGTGCATTGCTGGGAGCAACGAATTAGTGCAGCTGCTTCATAAACAATTTGGCGGTTTCTCAAAAACCCACACACAGACAGAGCAGGCCTGTAATCTCAGGACTCAGCCTACACAGTGTGGCCAAGCCTCAACAGACCCCTTCTTCCGTTAAATCAATATACAGATAAATGAATAAGGCATAAGTCTGAGCGTGGCACATACCTTTAATCACAGCAGTTGGGAGGCAGGCAGATCTCTATGAGTTCAAGGCCATCCTTGGCTACAAGTGAGACTTTGTCTCAAAAATATAAAAGCAAACAACACAGTATGCTCCAGCAATAGTAATCCCGGGTATAAACTTAAGAGAATTGAAAAGCCAGCCTAGTGTTAGTGGTGCACGCCTTCAGTCCCAGCACTCAGGAGGCAGAGGCAGACAGATCTCTGTAAGTTTGAGGCCAGCCTGGTCTACAGAGCTAATTCCAGGCTAGCCAGGAAACACAGAGAAACCCTGTCTCGAGAAACAATATAAAACAAAACAAAGGAGAAGAAGACCCTTCTCTACATAAAGCTGTGTATACAAACTAGGCATTGTAGTGCTTGCATTTGGTTCTAACAGAGGCAGAGGCAGGCATGAGTTCCAAGACAGCCATGGCTACATAAGGGGAGACCCTGTCAAACAAACAAACTAACAAACAAGTGTGTACACAAGTATCCATAGCCACTGTTTTTAATGACTCCAGAGTAAAAATAATCCAGGTGCCATTAACTGACAAGTGGATAAATTAAATAAACTGTAAACCATAGCCATACAATCGGTGTGTGCATCTGTGTGTTTGTGTTTTTTTGTTTTTGTTTGTTTGTTTTTGGTTTTTGTTTTTGTTTTTTTTTTTTTGAGACAGGGTCTCTCTCTGACTGTCCTGGAACTCACTCCTTAGACCAGGACAGCCTTGAACTCACAGAGACCTACCTGCCTCTGCCTCCTGAGTACTGGGATTATAGGCCCAGTGTATCTAGCTATCTAGCTAGCTAGCCATGAAAAGAAAAGAAGGACCATTTATACCCCAACATGAATGAGCCTTTAAAATATTTTGCCAAGTGGAAGACGCTGGACACCAAAGGGGCTACATATTCTAGGATCTAGTTTATGTGGAACACTAAGACAAGTCCAGGAATGGGCAGTCTACATACATAGAGGCAGAGAATGAACCAGCGTTTGCTGGGGATGGGTCAGTCTTCATTATCTTCACTTTAGATGAGGAAAGGAAAGCGTGTAACAGGCCCTGTTCCCACGTATCTGCGAGATTTTAAGCCTTTGTTTGATCAGGTTCAAGGGCCATGCTCTGCCAGTAAACCTGCATTCTTTTAACCAGTGGGCTCTGCAAGTCCTCTGGCTTGCCTGGCTTCCTTCTCGGTGCCTTTGATGAAGGGCTGGGACGAAAGGGGAAGGCTGCCATCTAGCGGGCAGCTGCCGCACCAGACGCATGCGTAAGACAACGGGGAGAAGGATGCTGCCCTGGTGGGAAAGCCTGGCCTTCCAGTTTGGGCAGATTCTTTCCAGATGTTTCCAGACTCTAACTATGTTTTTCACAGATGTTGGGACCTGTGGAGGTGACCCCACATGAAAGGGGGCCATCCATCTGCACGCATAGCTCAGTGACAGAGCACTGATGAGGCGTTTGTTTACTGCACTCTCCAGAACTAAGGGGGAAAAATGCTGCTCTTGGGGGGAGGGGCGGGAGTGGGAGTAGAGGAAAGGGCGGGAGTAAGAATAATCAGAACGCCTTACATACATGCATGAAATTGTCAATGACTAAATTTACTTTAAACACTAGCTATTTTAAAGTGTTTTGCTGCTGGTCTAGTCCAATTTTTCTTTTCTGGATTTAGTGGCTCATACTCATAATCCCGGCACTTGGGAGGATAAGGCAGGAGGATTGCCAGTAGCTCAAGGCCAGTCTAGAGTCAACCAATAGAGGTGTCTAGAGCAATTTGGGGGAGCTCCACGCTCAGTCTCTTTTCCCCTCATGTTCCCGATAGCGCCTCACCTTGTCTCTTTCTGGCTTAAGGTCTAGCAAGCAGCTCCCCACCATGGTTGGACCATGCCCCGCCCCCAGCACCTTTGCTCTCCAGCCTCTTCACATTTTGGCCTTGAGTTCTGACCAACACACTTCTCGAAACTGCCTCTGCCACCTCCTCCAGGACTCTCAGTGTTCTGCTTAAAATGTCTTTCTTCATCTCCAACCCCAGGGAAAACACCCCATGCTTGCAAGCGCATCTCTCTCTCTGTCTCTCTGTCTCTCATCTTTTTTTGCAGATGTTTTTGAGATGGGGTATCAGGTAGCCCAGACTGGCCTCCAACATTCTATGTAGCCAAGGATAGCTTCAAGCTCTTGAGGCATCTGCTTCTACATCCTGTGTGCTGGAATTACAGATGTGTATCACCAGACTCAGTTTCTTGATTCTTGGATAAGACCTTACTGTATAGCCCAGGCTAACCCCAAACTTGGAACCCCCTTGCCTTGGGCACTAGGAGAACGGGACCCTTGCCTTTCTTTTAACCTGTTAAGTCATTGAGAAGGTCAGTCATTCTGTGTTCATTCCTGATTCAAAGTACTCCCGATTAAAAACAACAACAAAAACAAAAACAAAAACCCAGCTGTGCCTTAATGCTTCAGAGCAATAGAAATGAAACTTAGGAGCAAACTCTGGAATCCAGACCACATTGAGTGGCAGAGCCCCGGCCTAGCACGCACAATGCCCTGGAATAGGGTCAAGTATAGCGCTCGCCCAGTCTGAGCAGACCCTTGAGTTCAATCCCCAACAAAACCAAAGTGGCCCCAGTTGCCACTTTGCATCTTAGCAAAGGGCTCAGAAAGGATCAGGGTGTGGGGGCTGGAGAGATGGCTCAGCGATCTGTCTGCTCTTCCAGAGGTCCTGAGTTCAAACCCCAGCAACCACACGGTGGCTCACAACCATCTATAGTGTAATCTAGATTTGATGCCCTCTTCTGGCATGTAGGTGTCCATGCAGATAGGGTGTTCACATACGTAAAATAAATAAATCATAAAAAAACAAACTGGCGGGCAGTGGTGGCGCACGCCTTTGATCCTAGCACTTGGAAGGCAGAGATAGGTGGATTTCTGAGTTCGAGGCCAGCCTGATCTACAGAGTGAGTTCCCGGACAGCCAGGGATACACAGAGAAACCCTGTCTCGAAAAAAACAAAAACAAAAAATAAAAAACAAAAAACAAAAACAAAACAACCACAGGTGTGATGGCACACAAATTTACTCCCAGCCCTGGGGAGGCAGGATCTCTGTGAATTCCAGGCCAGCCAGCCAGCCTTCGGAATCTCACTGGTGTTGGGTGCTGATGGCTAACGGCCATCCCCAGAAGCTGACTCTGACCACAGTTCACACCATCCTGTTGTATCTTAGCCCAACAGCAATTCCTTAGTAATTATGGCCCTTTACACACTCCGCCTGCCCCATTAATTAAAGATATTCCTTGTCCAGCTCCATGCTTCCTGTCAGGCTTAGTCTTCACAAGGCGAAGGGGAAGTAGATGGTAGCCCCTTCCCAGAAATCGTTTCAGGCCACTGACACAGCCTCTGGAGCTTTGTGTCTGGGAAGTCTGAGTCAGGGCCCTGGAAGGGTCATAGGTCATCTCAGAGGCTAACATTCTCCTGCATCTCCTTCCCCAGGACCCTGGAGAAAGAACCTGAGCTTCTACCTTAGCTTCTTCCTCTAACCCACTTCCCACTCCTACTCCTCCGCCCATCCTGGTTCATTCGTCCTTACCCAGACTTGAGGCCGGTAACAGCAGTGGCCGGTATTTTGAGTTAATGCTGTTTGGGTTGACCCTCTTAACTGCCTTTTTTCCCCCCATGGAATATTCTCTGGAAGCCTCGGCTTAAGCTTTCGTAACTAGGATAAGAACTCCCACCCCACAGTTGAGAATAAAATCGAATAGGCATGGCATCAGAACACTGTAGAAAGCATTTCTCTCTCAAGTGCCGCAGCTGACAGTTGCACTGATTGGCCACAAGAGGGCAGTCACGTGCCAGAAACCTACGCTATCACTGTTCCTACATTGGCTGATTCTATTGAGCCTTTTCTCTGGTGGTTGACCCTGAGAGCAAGAGCTTTTCTCATCACCTTGGAACCTTAAACTGACCCAGAAGGCTTAGAACTTAAGGCCAAGGACCCTTCAGCAGTGTCAGTTCTGCTGGGGGAGGGGACTTGATGGGAATCCAGCTGTGTCCCATTTGGAAGTGGCAGTGGGGAGGGGGGGGCGGCAATTACCAACAGTTTCCCTCCTGCAGGGGGCTGGGACACAGCTGCAAGGGTATAGGGGGGTAACAGGGAGGGCTTTGGAATTGTCTCCCTAGGGGTTTCCATGGCTACAGATTGATGCAAGCAGCCCACTAGACTAGGTCTTTTATCTATATTGTCTCCCGGGGAGACAATGGGCCTTGGGGGTTGCTGGGCTGTATATGTAGATCTTAGCTGCAGCCTGGCCTTGTGTGCCCTCTCTGTCAGCCCCCTGACCCTAGCTTCTGAGGCTGAAGAAGGAAGGTAATGGGGCAGGCTTTGTAAGCAGCCTTGCCTTGGGGTACCACACTGCTTCATAGGGCCATGGGAGTTAGGCCTAAGGGTCCCTAACAATAAGACACAGCCCACACTAAATAAGAGGTGTACACTGATGCACTGGGGGGGAGGGGGCTAGCTTTGATAAGCTCATGATGCTGTTCCCTCCCTGTGTGACTGGATGAGTTATTTTAGTTTCCACATCCTTAACAGATGTGGACAACACCCATTTTATTAAACTGCTGTAGATGTCAGGCAAAGCCTACAGACAGGAAAGTGCTCAAAGTGAGTCCAGAAGTTCAGAGAGGTTGAGGCATGCCTTGGGACAGAGCATTGGCCAAGAACCCTCTCTCTGGACCTCAGGTGACCATCTGTGACTTGGGGACTTAGAAAGGTTTAAGGGGTGAAATGCATTGCTGAGCTTACACAAAATTCTTACGAGGCTGAGGGTGTAGTTTAGTCTTAGAGCCACTGCATTGTCTGGCGTGCACAGGGTCTTACTTTGATAGCCAGCATCAGAATAATAGTAATAACTTTTTTCTGTGTGTGTGTCCTTGTGTCCGTCTGTCCAACCGTCCATCTGTGTGCGTATTCGTGTGTGTGTGTGTGTGTGTGTGTGTATGTCTGTGTATGTGTGTGTATATGTGAGTGTATTGTGTGTATTTGTGTCTTTGCATGTGTGCATGTACATGTCTGTGTTACAAATGTCTGTGTGTACAAGTATGTACATGTGTGTACATGTATGTGTATGTGTGTGTGCATGTATGTATATGTGTGTGCATGCATGTGTGTGTGTGTGTGTAGGCCAGTGGTTGACATTGAATGTTTTTCTCAGTTACAGTCCACCTTTTTTTCTTTTTAATTTTAGCTTTTTAAAATTTATTTGATGTGTACGAGTGTTTTGCTTTTGTGAATGTAGTACACAACATGAATACCTGTTGCCGGCAGAGGTCAGAAGAGAGCACGGGATCCCCTGGAACTAGAGCGAGTTGGGAGACACCATCTAGGTACTAGAAACAGCAACTCCACAAGAGCAAATGCTCTTAACCTCAGAGCCATCGCTCCAACCCAGAGTTTTGTTTTGTTTTTTTCTGAGAGTGGGTCAGTGGGTCACTCATTGAACCTGGAGCTTGCTGACTCAACCAGACTAAGTAGCCAGCGAGCTCCAAGGATCTTTCTATCTCCCGGTCCCCAGAGCTGAGACTACAAAGGTGCTGCCCTGGTGTCTGTCTATCTATCTATCTATCTATCTATCTATCTATCTATCTATCTATCTATCTTTTTTTATGCATTGATGTTTTGCCTGCATGTATATCTGTGTGAAGTTGTTGGATCCTAGAGTTACAGATAGTTGTGAGCTGCCATGTGGGTGCTGAGAATTAAACCCAGGCGCTTTGGAAAAGCAGCCAGTGCTTTTAACTGCCAAGCTGTATCTCTGGCTCCCTGCTCTGACATTTTACGTGGGTGCTGGGTTTTGAACTCAAGTTCTCCTGTTATCCCAGCAGGTGCTTTTCCAAATGAGCCATCTTGCCAGTCCAAATTCGTGTTCTTATCTTTTTTTTCTTTAAATAGGTTATCACTGTATATCCTGGCTGGTCTGAAACTCACTATGTAGACTAGGTTGGCTTCCTGGAACTCACAGAAATCCATCCAGCTCTGCTTCCTGAGTGCTGGGATTTAAGGCAAGCACCACCATGCCCTGATTTCTTAAAATGTATATTTGTATGTGTGTGTGTGTGTGTATGTGTGTGTGTAATTGTTTTCAATAGTGTGTGTGTGCCCACAGAAGCCAGAGTTCATCTTTTGAGTTACAGTTGTGAACTGTCTGTAAGTACTGGGAATTGAACCTGCGTTCTTGGCAAGAACAGTGTATAGTACTCTTGACCACTTAGCCATCTCTCCAGGTTTCTGTTTCTCTTTCTTTTCTTTGTCTCTGCCTCCCTCTGTCTCTGTCTGTCTGTCTGTCTCTCTGTCTGTCTCTCTGTCTCTCTTTCTCTCTATCACCTGTTTGGTACTAACATCCATTACATGGTGTTTGTGACCATTTGTGGTCAGGACATGGGAGTTCAAGGAGCTTTTCTGGTGAAGATGGGCCTTGAGCAGCAGGCCCAAGGTCTCAGAATAGGGGAATCGTTGCAGAGGGGGGATATACCATGTAAGGGAGAAATAGCACCTCAGAAGGACATTGTCACCTGGTTGACCAGACCTCACCAAAGGAGGCCGTGTATAAGAGAGGAGGGAAGGAAGGATTTCGGGAGCTGTCATCACTGTATCCCACTCCTGGGACTCCTTGCCTAAGACCAGTTGATCACTAACTCCATATTAATGTTAAGGAAGTGAGGATGTACAGATATCCCCGAGGTGGCGCTGGTGATGGAGCCCAAGGCTTCCTACAAGCTTGGCAAACATCACTCTAGCTGCAACCCAGACCGCCATGCTACCCAACTGATTGGGTCCCAAATGCCTAAGTCTCTCAAGCAAAAAACTATCTCGTCTGTGTATGGAAAACACACAAGGAAAAAGTAGAACAGATTCTTTGCATGTAAAAAAACAAACAAACAAACAATACAAACATCTACAAAAGTAGCTCTGTTGGCAGTGTGCTTACCTCACATGAATGAAGCCCTGGGTTCCATCTCCAGCACTGCATAAGCCAGCTGTGGTGTTACTCCCCTGTAATATCACTCAGTACAGGCAGGAGGAGTAGAAGTTGAAGGTTATTCTTGACTGCATATTGAGTTCAAGGATAGACAAGGCTACAGGATGCTCTACCTCAAAACAAACAAACAAACAAAACAGCAAAAAGTGGACCGTGGTGGTGGCTCACACCCATAATCCCAGCATTTGAGAAGCTAGGCAGAAGGATTGTTGTATAGGAAGTTCCAGGCTAGCTTAGAGTAGAGTAAGAACCTGTCTCAAAAAAAACAAAAACATTTTAAATATGGAATCAGCAAAGAAACTTTAAATGCTTTCTATGTTCATGCTGCATCCATATTCTATAACGTTTGTAATTATGTGTGTGTGCGCTGTCAGGCCAAGGCACACATGAAGGTCAGAGGACAGGTTGTAGGAGTCACTTCTGTTCTTTCACTGTGGGACCCGACTCAGGTAACCAGGCTGGCACCACAGACACCTTTACCACGTCGACCCCAGTGTGCAAGTAGCTCACACACACCAAGTGTCTGATAACGAACGTTGTCCTGGTTAGCGTTACTGAGTTTATTACTGCATCGACAATGCTCATCACAAGGCTGAGTGAAACCCTGGTGGTCTCTGAGAACGTGACCTGGGGGAAGAGGGGAAGGGCGGCAGAACCTGCTCTCTCCCTGTTCACACACCTTTGCATTCACCACTTCAGAGAGTTCTCAAAATCACCTTGGTTTTGCTTTGCTGTAGTCTGCTGAGACAGAGACGCGCTCTGTAGCCCAGGCTGCACCTTTTATCAATGCTCTTGCCTCTGACTCCTGAGTGCCAGGATTACAGGAGTGCACCTTTGTGCCTGGGTTCAGAATTACTGGGTGTGTGGGGGGGAGCACTAGGGTGATAGCCTAGTGGCAAGAGGGTTTGCCTGGCATACCAGAGTCCCTAGGTTCAATCCCATTACCATGGACAACAACAACAACAAAACCCCCAATCAATAGAGAAGCATTAGCTATTTACACACACACACACACACACACACACACACACAGAGAGAGAGAGAGAGAGAGAGAAAGAGAGAGAGAGAGAGAGAGAGAGAGAGAGAGAGAGAGAGAGATGCTATACCTCAGAAGAAATGTCCATTTTAGAGTGAAAACCCTGCCTCACTGGCCTTCCTTCTCTGGCCCAGACATTTAATCTCTTATTCATAATTGAGGATAAAATAAGTTTATGGGGAAAGCCTTCCGTTGGCTGACAGGGGTGCTAAGAGGTGATGAGGTAAACCGGTTCCTGCGTGGTACATAGACTTCAGCCCCATTTTCTTCAAACAATTTTTACTCAACTGAAAACAAGCCAGATGCCTGAGAGCCCTCATTGGCTGGGCACATGGCAATAGCTGAGTCGGGAACTCTACGTTTTTCTGTAGACCTTGCAAGAACCCCAAAGGGACTGGAGATGTGTCTCGATGGAAGAACACTTACTTAGCATGCACCAGACTGTGGGTTCAATCCCCAACAGGACACAGAAGAACCCCAAAATGTAGCTATCATGAACCCTTTCTATAGATGGGACCAGAAAGCTAAGTCCAAGAGAGATGAAGCTTTCTGCAGAGACTGCACAGCAAGGAGGGACAGAGACAGGGCTGGGCGTGGCGGCCTTGCCTCCCTCAGCCTGCCTGCAGCTCGTCATGGCCTGTTCCGGCCCATTTGGAAAGGAGCTGAGCGTGGCTCAGGCTTCTCAGAGCATGTGTGTCCGCAGGGCTGTGTCATGCAGGCACATGTGTGGCCGTGTGAAGCTGGCCTGGTGCCGGGTCTCACGAAAACCATGTGATAAAAATCTGGTATATCTTCCTGAGATGTCAATTTAACTTAAAGAGAAAAGAGATGCCACATTTTTACATGAAGACAACACAGATGGCTACAGAATGTTTGAGAGCAGAGTCCTCTCGGCATCTGAGATAGTAGATGACAGCCAGGTGTAGGGAGGGAGGAGGTGGGGAGGAGGGAGGGAGGAAGGGAGGGAGGACAGTTCTTAGGTACCATATGCTAACTGGTCCTCAACAACTGTCAATGAGAGAAACTTCTATTGCTCCCATTGTACAGATGTAGATACTGAGGACAGAAACAGTTAAGCCATACGTCCAAATGCACATAGCCAGTAAATGGGAAAATCTACAATGCACAGGTATTTAATACACAAATAAATATTAGACTATCTGGCCAGGTGACAGTGGTGCATGCCTTTGATCCCAGCACTTTTGAGGCAGAGGCAGGCAGATCTTTGTGAGTTCAAGACCAGCGTGGTTTACAGAGTGAGTTCCAGGACACCCAGGAATGCATAAAGAAATCCCCGTGCATCTCGAAAAGCAACAACCAACCAACCAACCTGAATATCTGTATTAAGCATCACGTGTTCACACAGAAGCTTTAACAGAATCCCATATGAGGGTGACAAGCAGGTTAGGGTGGAACTCTGTCGGTAAAGCACTTACCTAGCAAAGGTAAGGGCAGCTCACAGCTGTCTGTAACTCCAGTTCCCGGGGAACCGATGCCCTCTTCTGGCCTCTTCAGACACTGCATGCATCTGTTGTACAAGCACACTGTTGGCAGAACACTTAGACACTTACAGTAAAAATAAACACATCTTTTTTTTTTTTAAGTTCAAGGCCATTTTTGGCTATATAGAGAGAGTTGGAGAGGAGGCTGGAAAGAAGAAAAGGGGGCGGGGTAGGAAGGACAGGAGGGAGGGGAAGACAGCACAGGGAGGAGAATACGGAGCCTCTCCTGGACTTTTTGGCAGGAAGAACAGAGGCTGCTCACAGTTTACAGGTCGCTAGACCAGGCATTCTGATCCCTGACCCCTAGAGTCGGCTTTTTAGCTCTAGGTTTGTGAGTATTGCTTTTCCATGTCACCTTGTCTACGTCATCATCTACTCTGGGACTCAGTTTCTTCTCACGGGATGGCAGAGAGGCACTCCAGACACAGAGAGGGTGTCCAAGGTGGCAGAGGTCAGGAGTGGAGTCCAGCCGATGGCTTCCCTGCGCTGTTCGTTCCTTAAGTCCCAGTCTGCTCGCCTGGATGGGCTGTGGAGCTGTGGAGAACACACAGGCTGGGTAGGTGGTCCTGACATGCTGAGTTCTGCCAACAGCAGTACCTAAGAGGCTGGAAAGGAACCCTGTGAGGGAATGTGACACTATACCCCACAGACTCCCTGGCGGGGGTCACCCAGGGCTCATCAAGTGTCAGGAGCTTTACACGTGTCATCAAATATAATCAGCACATCAATCCAGCTAGGCTCTGAGAGGAAAAATTACTTACCTGTGGTGGCAAAGCTGATACATGACAAAGCCGGGAATCCAGCCAGGTGTGTCTGCTTCCCAGGCTCCCAGAAGGAAAGGTCCAAGACAGCTGCGGAGGCTGAGACCCGTTTGTATGCTATGTGGACTGGGATGGGCTTTTGCAGGGTTTGTGTATGCGTGTGTGTGTACACAGGTGTGTGTATGTGCAGAAGCCGGAGGTCGGAGGCAGGCATCTTCTTCCACGGTTGTTCAACTTTTATTTTAAGACAGGGCCTCTCACTGAACCTGGAGATCAGGGATTGGGCTAGAATGGTTTATCAGTAAACCCTGGGGCTTTCCTGTCCCTTCCTTCCCTGGTACTGAGATTACATACAGGCATGGGTCGCTGCTGCACTGGCTTTTTATGTGAGTGTTAAGAGATCCAAACCCAGGTCCTCAATGCCTGTGTAGTAGGCTCTGTACTAACTGAGCCATCTTCCAAGTCTCCAAGTCTTAAGTGAAAGCTCCTTCTCTTTTTACTTGAAGAGGCTGGAACAGTGTTAAGGTTCAAACGGCTACTGCTCAGCTGGGTCCCCAAGCTGGGCGAAAATTCCAAAGCACTGCAGACAGCAAACACACTGGTCACTCCAAGTTAACCCTAATAGCTTAGGGTCACACAACCTCATGGGGTGAGACGGAAGACACACCTTTCCTTCAGACTGTGTTGCCACATAGAGTGTAAGGTTCTGTGGACTCCTTACAGATTGTCTTTTGAACAATCTCTGGCTGTTCCAGTCTATGCAGATGCATCTGCAATGAAAGAGGTGATTGGCAGGTTGTAGGACCTCCCACCAGGATAAGTCCTGGGAGAAAAACCCAGAGATGACGAATAGTGCAGCATGTCACACATCTGGATGCACTCGCAGACCCATATGATAAGGATTGGGGTGCGAGTTGGGGAGATTGTATTCGTTTGTTGGTGGCCCCCCAAGTGTCCCACACAACCTATAGGGGCTTGACACAGGGTACAGAGGCCGTGTCTTAAAGCCCTTTGTTGGGATGTTAGAAAGAGCACAGGCTGAAAACCAAACAAGGCTCAGTAAGAACCAGGGTTATGGAGTGGGTGAGTTATCCTGGGGACTCAGCTGGGCTGTAAGCACTTTCCTGCCATACAATACACACTTCTAGCCCCAAACCCATCCCGCCAGCTGGCCAGCGACCACCTTGATGTACTGTAATGAGTTCCGTGTGTGTCTATAAGAGCCCAGCTCAGCTGCCGAGCAGCGCCTCTCACAGCTTTCCCTCCCTCCCAGCTCTGAGATCCGACTTGGTCTCCCTTCCTCTGTTCCTGGCAAGGGATGCTGGGAAGGAACAGAGGACAATTGCCCTCCTGACCACTCTCTTCCAGAGCCTCTGAAGGGCTGTGCCTTTCAGCAAGCCTTGGCAGTTGTCCTATAAGAGCTGTGGGTGAAGTCCTTGGCTTGGCAAGACTCCAGCCCACCCCATCCCCAAAGCAGGAATAATAATTCTGCTTAGCCCATTCTGGCTTAGGGACACCTCCGTGGTCAGAAAGAGACCTAGATTTGAATCTAGGAGGTTTAGGCTCAAGCCTTTTTCTTTCTCTTCTTTCCTCTGTGTAGCCCTGGCTGTCCTGGAACTCACTCGGTGGACCAGGCTGGTCCCTGAACGCTGTTCTTTTTAAAACTAGTTTATTTCATGAGCATTGGTGTTTTGTCTGAATGTATATCTGTGTGAGAGTGTTGGATCCCCTGGAACTGGAGCTATGGACACTGTCATGTGGGTGCTGGGATTCGAACTCAGGTCCTCTGGAAGAGCAGCCAGTGCTCTTAACTGCTGACCTATCTCTCCGGGCTCCTAACCATAGTTCTTTTTGCTCAGATTGGCCTCCGACTTTATAAAGTGGATTATTATATGTGAGTATGTTTGGGGCATGTACATGGGGCAGTGGGCATGTAAGGTCAGAGGACAATGTGGGGTGTATTCTTTTCACTATGGACACCCTGGGGATTGAACTCGGGTCATCAGGCTTGGCAGCTAGCTCCTTTGACCTGCTGGACTTGGCCTCCAGTTCTCAATGTAGTGGAAGCTGGCCTTGAACTCTTGATCTTTCTGCCTCTGCCTTCCACGTATAGGGAAAACAGGTACACACCGCCACACTGGACTCCATTAATTAATTAATTAATTTATTTATTTATTTATTTATTTAGAGACTTAGTTTCATTATCTCTGTGTGTGATATGTGTGTTCATTCCCCCTGGTGGCCACAAGAGGGCGTTGGATCCTCTGGATCGGCAGTGTGTGCTGGGAACCAAACTCTGGCTTTCTGGAAGACCAGACTGGTTTTTTGGTTTTTTTTTTTTTTTTTTTTTTTTTTTTTTTTTTATAACCCAAAAACAAAAAAAAAACTTGTGAGCCACCTCTCCAACATCTTATTTTTAAGATTAGTTCTTGCTTCCTATCCTAGGCTGACTTTAAACTCAAGATCCTCCTGCCTCAACCTCCTGTGCTAGGCACATGACACCACAATTTCAGAGTCTTGTCTTGACCTCTAAGTTGCTGGATGTCTCTGAACAGGCCACATATGTCAATTCTGGGGGACTTTCCATTCCCGACAGGCTTTAGACCTGTGAACAAATGGGAAAGGCACTGGGAGGAACCGCTGCTTGTTGCTAATCACATGTCGTTCTTGAGTGATTATCCCTCCCCACCCTGGCCAACATGGGTTTGTTTCTATTGACAAAAGGGCTTCAGGCCCAAGGAGGCTTTGGCCTATGACATCTGGCTCAGAATAGCAAAATGCTGGTCAGGACAGAGGTGTCTCCAGCAGGAAGGACAATATGGGTGGCTAAGGTGATGGTGAGCCCCCATCAGGGAGGGATGTAACTCTGAGCTAGGAGAAAGCCGCCCCTCCTTACATAACTTGTCAAAGGCAACCCCCAATCTTGGGTCTCCAGATCCCCTTATTCTGATCCCACACCTAGTCCATGAGGCCAGACCACAAACTATTACCAAAGCTAGTTGGAACCCCAGTTCAGGCCACTCTCTGACCCATCAGTGGGCTTGCGCACTGACCCCATCATAATTACAACAGCGACCCCTTAGCCCTGCCTCGGAGTGAATCCTAACTGGATGGAGAATAATCAGAGATCTCTGGAGTGAAGTCGGGTGTCACGGCCAGCTTCGGGGCCGGGTTGGGGAGGGAGGACAGGGAAGCCTGGTGGCCGGAGGCCATTCTCGGAAGGTCGGCAAGGCCTTGTGCAGGGCATGTCGCAGGCGCCCGAGGAATGTGCGCTGCCTGAAAGAATGAAGGAAGGAAGGAGCGGGGTGCGATGCAGGCGGCCTCCGGGCCGAGTCAGGAAACCCGGGTGGGGGGTGCGGCTAATGCAGCAGCGGTCCGAGCGCCGATGGGGGCAGCGCGAGAGCAGTGGGGTCAGTGACTGGGCCGGGTGTGGGGGGGGGGGGGTGGGCTCCCCCGTGTGTGTCGGATTGGAAGCTGCAAGCCTTGCTGCTGGCAGAGCAGCGGGGGCGCCGCGAGGCTCCGGATGGGCTGCAAGCCCCGCCCGCAGGCTGCGGAGGGAGCCGGAGCCAGAGTGGAGCCAGAGCTCAGACATCCGGGCGCCAGCGAACACCTGCGAGCGGCCCCCAGGGCCCGCGGGGGGCGGGGGAGCGCGGGCAGCGGGCCGGGGGCGTGGCCGAGCTGGGGGCGGGACCTGGAGCCCCGCCCTCCCAGCCTCTGGGCCACGTGGGCCGAGACTCAGCCCGGCCCTGGCGCCGCGGAGCCGCTTCTTGCCTGGAGGCGGCCTAGTGGGTAGAGCTGCAGTTTTGCGGGAATTTGAGCCAGAGACGTTTTAAGGGTGCATCCGGGGGACGGGGGACTGGGAAAGAGTGGTAACCCCGGACTGCCATAACTACTCTAACTACTCGGGAGACTTAAAATTGAGGCGGAGCGTCCCATTCTGTGTACTAGGGTGGTGAACTGCCTTCTTGGAAGGGCGCCATTGCAAGTGTCGCGAACATGAATTTGAATCCCTGCTTTGTCACTTAGCAATTGTGTGGCCATGTGTTAACATGTATGTGCGTGCGTGCTCTTCAGAGCTGCGAGATCAGCTCAGGACTCTAAATTGCATAGTTCAAGAAGAGCCAGGAAGATGTTTCATGTGTGGACTTTTATCTGAACCGTACAATTTCAAGGGATGTACCATCATCCCATTTCATGCAGAACTAAGATAACCTTCGTGGTCTTTTTTTTTCCAACAAGCTCTTACTGGGCTCCTAATTTGTACCCCACTCACGAAGCAGTTGACGGGGGAGCTGTCTGAAGTACAGAACGAGAACCCGGACTTTGATGCTAGAGGAAGCTGGCTTTCCTAAATACCAGCTTCCACTTCCTTGCTGTGACCTTAATCAACCAATTCAAGATCCACACCTTGCTGATTAGAAAAAAGATTAGGATGAAATGGACTCAGAGCACCTGGTAGGCACGCCCCTAAGTGATTACAACCGCAGAGTATCTCAGAGGTTTCTGACCTAGGGCTAAACTGCTTTCAGTTTCTAATGACTAATGGCTTGGCGAGATGGTCTGAGCTTTTGTCCTGGCCACCTGAACTGCTCAGCCCTGGGAGTCTTGACAAGCAATTTCCTTGGAATTAGCTTAATAATGCCTCGTAGGTGTGTGATGCATTTCAAAGAAGTTTCCCATCATTATCTTAGGTCCTTGGAGGCAGCTGGGCTCAGAGAGAAGTAGCTTGCTTGCTCCACTGAAGCTTTCAATCCTTCCTTGGTGAACAGAAGGCAGACCCCTCAGAACTGTTCCCTGGTACAACTGTGGAAACAGGTTCACTGGGGGCATAGCCTTGTAGCCTGCAGTACTCAGCCAATCCAGGACTTTCATGTTTGATGGGCTTTATTCAGAGAACACAGCATACCTTAACACAGTCCAAGATGGATGCCACTAGTCTTAAATTTAAGGCAGGTTTTTTGTTTTATGGAAACAAGACCTCCAGAAGGTGGGAGGTCTGCTATTACTCTGCAAAATTTCATGTGTGATTTCTGAAGGATGATCATATCTTCCTTCCATCAGCTCATCAGAGGAAACCAGGTCCCAGAACAGGTTAAAAACTATTATCAGACTGGAAGGACGATTGCCAAAGAGGTTGCTCCCCCCTCCTCCCCACGACCCTGTTTCACCCCAGAAAGCTCACTAGGGTTAATGCACAAAGGGTAATGAAATGTTATGAAATAGAAGTAACACATGCCAAGGTCGACACAGATGAGATCATATAAACAGGAATCCTGTGAAGATGGGGGCCTGATGCAGCCCACCTGGGGAGAAACCATGTTGGGGGTGGATAGATGAAGCATGGGTTGGTACCTGGCCTTTTGCCCAACTCCCAGGCCTGACCCCCAAAATGGCCAGTCTAAGGTCCCATTCCTGCCAACCACGATACTACTATTCTCAAAATCCCAGGTCAAAGTTTACTGAACATTAAGGGAATTTAAAAGTGTTGTTTCCCAGCTAGCCTGCATCCCTGAAAAGTGGCTGCAGATATGAGGCAAGACCCTGGTTTGGTTTTCCTGTACAGAGTCTTAACTATGTGGCTCTATGCTGGAACTCACTATATATTCGCCTGGTTTCAAACTCAAGAGATCTGTCTGCCTCTGCCTCCAAAGAGCTGGGATTAAAGTATATCACTATACATACTCCCCGACCCTAAGGTTCCTTTTTCCAACTTTCTAAGTCTGGGAGGAAGCCAAGCATGGGGTTACTGGGAGCAGCTTAATTCAGCCTCAGACTTGCTGGCTTGTAGGAGAGGCTCCTGTAATTGAGAGGGTAGGATCACAAACCCTTGCTTTCAACCTCCAACGGATTTGGGGATTCTTATCCCAGGGCCCTTCCTACCAAGCCAACTTATCCCTCAGCTTCAGCTGGGGAACTTTCTCAATCCCTAAAAGGGTATGCCAATTTGCTCGTTCCAAGCTCCTAGGAGATTACGTCAGATATGACACACAAAGTGTTCAAAAATTGTTTATTATGCAAAATGTTAACTTTTATAAAAAGTTTAATATACATCACATGATTACAGAAAGTCACCTTCCTGTAAAAAAGGTACAAAAGCTATATACTCTATTATAGAGTTCATAATCAGGGCAGCAGAGCTTTTCCCCTAAGGAAACCAGAAGACCAGCTCTTAACGCTGCCTTGGCAGAGTGTGCGGGGCAGCCTCTTGCATCCCCCCACACCCTCGACACCCCATTCTCGGAAAAACCAGTCTTTTCAGACTCGAGTCAGGGTGGGGACAGAGTGACGTTGCCCAGCTGCTGACCAGCGAGTGCTAGCTCTTCGGGCCACCCAAGTTCAGTCCATCGCTCTCGGGCTCCAGGTCCAGCCTCGAGACGTGAGTTCAGGGTAAGTGAAGAGGGCTGGGTAAGATCGAAGCTCATCCATGCCCTCAGGCTTCCGGCTGGAGAGAGGGTCCCAGAGTCCCAGGGTCCCAAGCGGAACGGGCGCCAGCACCTGCGTTCTGGGCGGGGGAGGAGAGAAGAGCGAGGGAGCCGTCAGTTTCCGCCGAGCGCGCCCAGGCGGAGGATGCCGCAGACTGGCCGGCGCCAGGGAGGAAACTCGGTCTCTACCTCCAGCTGATAACTCCGCGCCCCACATTGCCTCCACCCAGTTGGCGCCAAAGGACCACAGGCGGAGTCACCACTCCCCCTCCCGCTTGGAAATAACACTAGTGGAAAGAAGGGGGGCTCCCATAACTGAAAGGCCTATTTGGTGCGCCCACTTGCCCTGGGCTCTCTGGCCACCCGGGATGAGCAGAGACTGCGTGCATTAGGAATGCACGTGATATTGACATTGATTCTATCTTTTATCCTAAGTGATCACGGAGAAGTCTTTTGCCGCTCAGTGGCTTGGCTTTTCCTAAACCGTTGAAACCCTAAGCCTTTTACAATGTTCTGTCAATGGCAGGATTTCCCATGCAAGCCTCCCTCCTCTCCCGCCTCAGGAGAAAACTTACCGGGAGGTGCCAGGACGACCAGGTCAGTGGCAAAAGCTCCTCTTGTCCTTGGAGATCACAAGTTCCGGAGTGAGCTCAGCTGTCTGTGAAAGGAGGATAAAGAGACGAGTTAGCAAAGGTACTCGGGGACGCGGTGGAGAAGACCCGCAGCATCCCAGCCCGCACGTTCCGAGCAGCCTGGCCTGTCTCCCTCTCGTACCTGAATCGGGAGATGCGGACCATCTGGGGGTCCCGGCGCCGGCTCTGCCAGGACCACCTGAAGGTCGAGAATGTAGTCTATGACACGCTGCAGGATTTCCACCTGGCTAAGCTGAGTGCCTCGCGGAACTCCCGGCACCAGTTCCCGCAGGCGCGAGTAGCAGTGGTTCATGTCATCCAAGAGGCTAAGAGGCTCCTCGGCCGACGGGCTCTTACCGCGGCCACGCGCGATGGCCAGGCTACGCTCCGATAGGCAGCACACCGCCTCGTAGCAGCCGCGCACCGGGCTCAGCGCCTTCATGTTGGAGAGTAAAGCTAAAGAGCAGAAAAAAAAAAAAACACCTAATGCAGCAAACAGTGCACGCACGCCTGCAGCGGCCGGCTTTTATAGAGTCCGCGCTAGGACACACCCCCTTATTCAAAACAGACCGCCAAGGACCCACCCCCGCCCGCCCTGGGCACCGCCTCCTTGGCCCTGGGCGTTCACAGTGGGTTTAAATTGCTAACAGGCTTCTTCAGGCTGGTCTGAAGCCGAGGACCGCTGAGCCTCCGACGCGAGGAATGAGGAAGCGCTGATACCGAGGAGAGGCGGGGCTCTTGAGCCAGCACAGATTTGAAAAAAAAATCACTTAAAACCATTAACTTTTAAGAATTTGCCTTTTCTGGAGGCTCCCAAGTTCTTTGAGGTCCCCAACACCCCCCCCCCCCGTCCAATACTGGTTCGAACCCACAACTCTGAGTGAGGTCATAAATCCCTTGAACAACTAAAGAACTAACTAACACTCTCTCTCTCTCTCTCTCTCTCTCTCTCTCTCTCTCTCTCTCTCTCTCCCTCTCTCTCTCCCTCTCTCTCTCCCTCCGTCCCTCTCCTCTCTCAAGAAGTTTCAAGGGAAACTTGTAAGGAATTAGTGCCGCCTTGTTCCCCAATTTGCTGCTCGTCTGACCTCCAGACTCACTGGCGTCAGGAATTATCTTGTGACCAGAGGGGGAAAAAATTAATTGCGGTGAAGCTGAGGTTACAATGAAGAAAACAGATTTGGGCTAGGCGCTGAGATTGCAGAAGGAGGAGGGAAGGGGAGGTTTGAGCAAAGAACACTATTTATTTGAGCAACGGGAAAAGGGGGTAAGAGAGAAGAAAGCAGCCTGAATCTAACCCTTTTCCATGGAGAAAAGGGAAGCATGGATCTTTTGGACCATGAACTCCTTAAGGAACTAAATCTATACCCAGTTGTGCTTTGGAAGTGAATTTGGTTAGAATTTTGGACAAGGTTTCAAATATGGGGACTAGAAGGAATGCTTGCTAGATAGACCCTTTTAGAAGGTCCCCTCCATGCGCACACATACACCAAATGGGTCAGCAGTCTAAGGTTTGCACAGCCGCCCTCCCCCTGCACACTTTGCACAGTCCGTGCAGAAAACGATAGCAATTTCATCGCCGCGTCGTCTGTCCCTTTCTGCCGTGGAAGGGCAGCACCTGGACGTGATTATCCCTAGTCCTGCTGAAGTAGCCCCAGCCACCATCTGAGAGAGCAGGAGAGGAGCCAACAGGCAGGCAATCCCATACTGCAAAAGGACAGTGCACTCTATTCTTTGGCGGTCTCGGCTTTCCAACCCTGAAGCCTCTCCAGTTCCAAAATTCTGGTTTCCATCTTAGATGAGAACAGGTGGGGTTTCGCAGCCATGATTGCTTTCTTAATCAATCAGCCTGGTAAATATTTATGGAGTTTGCTTCACATGAAACAGAGGCTCCTGCTCTCAAGAATCTCACAATGTCTGGGGACAAGATTAACACAGGAAACAATTAAGTGTTCAGTAGTGTGTGGCACTGATCAACAGGACAATGGGACCTCTGAGCTGGGACAGTTCCAATAGTTGGAAGGACACTGGACTAGGAAGCCAGAATCCTGGGCTCAACAGACAGCTCTGCTATTTACTGGTTATCTAGAGATAATCTTGAGCAAATCCAGATACCCTGACTTTGATTAGCTGTATGAGTGAGAGAGAGAGATGGCACTGAGGGATTGTTACAAATACTTTCTGACTCAGAACTCCAGATACTTTTCTGACAGTTGGATGAGGAGTGTGGACCAGCACAGGGCTGAGACAGGGCATATAAAACAGGTCACATCCCAGGTAAGCCAGTCTGGAGACCTCATTCTTTTCCATCATACCACAGACCCCTGTGTCCCAAGAAAGAAGTCTCTGAAAAGTTTTCTCCTGGGAAAAAGTTCTCAAGGACGGCTATTTCAGTATAAGACAGAAGGATCTAACCTGGGAAAACACAAGCAGGTTCTATATGCTGAAGATATTAAATGCCAGCTATTTGGTCACGGGAAGGGAAACCTCCGTGGCTGTGTGGACTCCTGAAAACTGAACAGAGAATCCTTTCTTTGGCTGTCCTGAAGACTTCTGTATGTGTGTGCAAAATAGTCAAGTCAGGAGCTTCTAGAAAAATCATGGCCTTCAGTGACTGGTAAACCTATGCTCAAAACTTGTTTTATTTCACTAACTGGGTGAATTTGGAATAAATTATTCTCTGAGCCTCAATTTCCAGGCCTGTTAAATGAAGCCAATGCAACTGACCTCATATATTTATTTACTTTTGTTTGTTTGTTTGTTTATGAGACAGTGTTTCTCTGTGTAACCCTGGTTGTTCTGGAACTCTCTATGTAGATCAGGTTGGCCTCAAACTGGGAGGTTATCTGCCTCCCTTGTGCGGGGAGTAAATGGGTACACCGCTATACCCAGCTCTGACCTAATTTTATCTAAAAAAAAAAGGGGGGGGGCTTTGATCCCAGCACTCAGAAGGCAGAAGCAGGCAGAAAGTTGTGAGTTCCTGGCCAGCCTGGTCTACATAGTGAGTTTCAGGATAGCCAGGGAATGACTAGTGAGATCCTGTCTCAAAAAAGGAAAGAATCTTAAACACCTCTCCTCTGAGAAGGGCACGCTCCCTGGTCTGCATTAGTTCATCATGGGGCCAGATGCACAGTAGGTGCTTAGGCCACCCAGGTCTGCTCTCTCTTCTCCCTTCCTCCACTGCTACTTTTGTTGCCTCAGGGTTGGATAGCAGATTCACTGGGTTTACAATTTGCAAAGTGCCTTCATAGCATTTATTATTTCCTCTTCCAGGCTGGAATGGCCATAGGCTGTGTGGGATAGGGCAGAAAGGTGCTGTGGGGTTATCAAGCTTCATTCTGTGCTTCCCATGCCAAGAACTTACCTTTGGACACAAATCCTTTCTTCCTGGACCTTACTTTGGGGGTGGGGGGAGCAAATGACCTTTAAGGGTCTTTTCTGACCTAAGAGTCTAAGTCTGAAAGGAGTGGGTTTCAGTCCGGTTGGGATCACTGAATAGATTTTAAACCCCAAAGACTCTCTCTTGCCTGCACAGCAGACTGGCCGGCTCGCCCTGGCCTTCTGCAACTTGTTTAGCGGTGGCGGGGCCTCAGCCTCTTACTCCAAACGCCTCTGAACTTTCTGTTCCCAGTTCTGCTCCTTTTACCAGCTTTTTCCCCCCTCTTGCATTTTTTATTTTTATGAAAGGATGTCATTAAGGCTTTTGTCTGCGCTGTTTTTGTTTCAGAACTTTTCCCACAATCCTATTTTTTGTTGAGGAATCCGCTCCTTTGCCCAGCTGTGGGTCCGGGTCCCACAGCTGTGTTGATCTAAGACTCAGCCCCAGACAGCCTGGCGCCAGGGTGGGACGTCATGCGTTCACACAGGGATGCGTGTCCCAGGCAACCTTTCCTCGGGCAGTCACCGGCCGGCGACTGGCTCGCCCACCAATGAGCGCCGGACACCCGAGATAGGGGCGGGGCCTGCGCCACCCCAGCCTGCGAGCGGCTTGTGAATAGCAGATGCTGAGACCTTGATAACGTCCCCTGAATTGGGGCCCTTTAAAGCCCCCCTTTCTCTTTTAGTTCTTTTGTTTCTCCCTTTTCTTTCCACCTTCCTCCTTTCTATCTGTATATAGATAACTTTTCTCTTTCCTTTTCTCCTCTTTTAACTATCTCCTCCTAGTGTCAGGAATCATTTTGTAAGCATTTCCAGGAACTGCATCTTCCTCTGCCAAAATTATAAAAAAAAAAAAAAAAAAAAGACAATGTTGTGCTCTCTGATTTTTTTTTTTTTTTTTAAGGAGCTGGCAGAACTGTAAGCTATTACTGTGTCATCTTTAGAAATTTAAGACTGTGGTGGTAGTGGGGTCTCTCGGCTGTGAATTTCAAAGTCAATGTCGTGATGATGAGGATTGCAGATGTCTTGCTTAAACTGGGCTTCTGTCAACCTAGCTGGCTATCTTTTCTCCATGTGTAGATGAGGGGATTCAGGTGACCTTAGAACCTTCTCCAAAGTTATGTCGAATGTCTGTGACTGCCCTGTGGCTAAGATCCAGCCCTTCTGCTCCCCTGACCCCCTGACTCCTCTGGCCCTAGTTCTCATAAATGTTAATCCTCCATGTGGGTTCAAGGTTCTCAGAAGCTGTATTTTTAAAAAAAAAAAAATGTGTAAGTGGTGTATGAGTATGTAAGTGTGGTCACACATGTGCCACAGTGTGTACATGCCACAGCACATTTGAGAACATTAGAGTACAACTTTTGGGAATCATGTTCTTTCCTTCTACTGTGGGTCCAGGGATCAGATGCAGACCTTCAGGGCTCCAGGGCAAGCATCTTTATACTGAGCCATCCTGCCAGACCATGCATTTTCTGTTATCTACCTATTTGTTCAGAAAGCAGCCTTAAACGTTCTGGGAGCTTTCCAGCCACACATTGGGAGGCCATCCCTGCTCCCCTCAGCAAATTCAAACCCCAAAGTACAACCTGCGAAGCAGAGATCCTGGCGTTGGCTAGGCTATCAACACTCACTTATAACATCACACACAGGCTGCGACTTCTCATGTACCAGCTTCATAAAATTGGGAAGAAATTATATTTACCACCCGACAGCTGAGAGGGCCACAGGGGACAGAGGATGGGAAGTGGAAACCTTTCTGTCAGATGATGTGTTCGGTGGGATCCTAGGTGCCCTGGAAGTTAGTCTTCCTCTGGAAGTAGTAGCCAGAAAGGTGGACATTACTAAGAAAGACAGTATAAGGAACAAGGAGAAGATGGGGGGGGGGGGGAACCTAAGTTCTTAATAGAGGTGGAGATTGGGGGTGTGTGTTAAGTGGCCTCTTAAACACTTCAGAAACACTCAGAGCTGTCACCGACTTGCTGCTAAGTCCTGTTTGCCAGGGACTGTTTACCTAATCTTTGTTGGTTTTGTTTTGTTTGTTGTTTTGTTTTGTTTTGTTTTTACAGTGCTGGGGATGGAACCCATGGCCTTGTGAGTGAGAGGCAAGTCCCTCCACTCTCAACCTTAGCGCCCCACCCCCCGTTCTGTCTCAGTAGCCCATTTTCTGGATGAGTAGAGAGAGGCTCAGAGAGGCTTGTGTGCTTGTGTGCAGGTCCCATAGCTATTGGGTGGCAAATCCAAGGTTTTCATCCTGCCTCCAAAGTGTTTATCCTTCTGTGTGTATTCATTCTCTCCATCTTTCCAAAGGAATTCTTGGGAATTATTGTTATTGCATGTATTTGTGTGTGTGTGTGTGTGTGTGTGTGTGCACTCGAGTGCACATGCAACATGATGAATGTGTGGTGATCAGAAGACAAAACGTGTTTCTCTCCCTCCACTATGTGACTTCAGGGGAATCAAACCCAGGTCCTCAGGCTTGATGACAAACAACTTTGTTTGATAAGCCATTTTACCAGCTCCTTGAGAAGGTTGTCTTTCACCAGATAAAGTAAATTGGGCCCATTAGGTAGGGCGACAGACAAGGTATATTTATTTAGGTGCTAGGGACAGAACTCCAGAGCCTAGCAAGCATACACACCCATATCTCCACCTCTGTTACCATCCCACCCACCCTTCCAGTGATACTTCCTCAGAAGCTGCACAGTGACTACCCCTAAATTTAGGGATCGACTTTGGAGTTGACTGCCTTCCTCATCTTTTGGCCTTGCTTAGTCAAGCAATACCATCCTTCACCAAACAATTAGTTATGGGATGCTCCAGGGCTGGTTCCGCTTCTGGCATAGGGTAAGCCAGAAGGAGCTATTTTCTGACCACCTACCCTGTGTGAGATATTTGTCTTATGGAGGAGAAGCTATAGGTGTTTTTGAAATGGATTCTAACTGTGTGGCCCAATAGGTCCCATAGCTTTTGGGTGGGAATGACCTTGCACTCGTCTGAGTCTCTGATAAATACTAGCAGCTTTAAGTCCTTCAGGCCAGGGCCTGGTGGCATATACTTAATAGTCTCAGCACTCGGGAGGCAGAGGCAGGAGGATGTTCTGTGTGGTGAAATTCTTCAATGGATAAAGGCACTTGCTGAGCAAACCTGATGAATTGAGTTCATTCTGGAACCCATGTGAAGCTGGAATGAGAAAATCAATTCTACAAAGAAATCTCGTCTCCACACTCATGCCGTGACATGGATATCCTTACATACATCATGGATACACATGCTGATAGGAAAGTCACTTTAGTACTGCATGCTTCACTAACCTGAAGGCCTTGCTCAGAGGTCAAGCCTAATGTCTCCATATTGTTACAACTTTATGTGCTACCAAAGTGAACACATGCACGCGTGCACAGACACACATGTGCATACACAGGCACACAGACACGTGCACACACATACACACACACACGCACACACACACGCACAATTCCATTCTTCCCCATGGTATCAGCACTTTGGGGCTAACACCACTTAGAGATAGGATTTGCTTTTATTTTGCATGTTCTTTTTTTATTTATTTTATTTTTTTTGGTTTTTTTGGTTTTTTGGTTTTTTCCAGACAGGGTTTCTCTGTGTAGTCCTGGCTGTCCTGGAACTCACTCTGTAGACCAGGCTGGCCTTGAACTCAGTTGCATGTTCTTTTGAGTCAGGTCTTTCTATGTGTCCCCAACCCCTGACTGGCTTAGAACTCATATGTAAACCAGCTTAGCCTATAACTTGTGAAGATCCTCCTGCCTCTGCTCCCTGAGTGCTGAAATTATAAGTATACACCACCAGGTCCTGGCCTGCAGGGTTAAATTAGGAATGCTGGCTTGGGAGGTGGGGGTTGGGCAGAGAGAACATAGTACAGTGGTGCAGGGGCTCTAAGGTTTGATGTCTCACACTGCAAATAAAATAAAGACGAAAAAGTTCAAATTCAGGTTGTCCTTTGGGTCTGTGACTTGCAGGCATAACGCTCCCTGCAGCAGAAATTGAGTTTGGGGATTCAGGAAAGGTCCCAGGATGGTGAGGTCCAGAGTCCACAGCAAGGAAGGACTAAGACAAAAAAGGCCTTGAAGGGCAGTGTCCACCCTGCCCAGACATTGTCCTGCTTTGGCCCGAGGCCCAGTACCAGTTCAAAAGCTGCCAGGGGAAGGAGATGGGAGGGGAGGGAGGAATGGGCCTGGCTACAGGGTTAACTCTGCCAGAGAGGAAAGAGACACCCACCCACGCCCACCCCACGCCAGCTCCCCCCCCCCCCCACCAGACCCCATCTCTGCAGGACTGAAAAGCCTGGAGTGCCAGAAGGCCAAGAGGCTGGGCCTCAGCTCACAGGGAGTCTCCAGCAGGCCACATTGCTCCAGCATAATAGTGCACCACCAAGCTGACTTCTGTGGTGAAAGCATCTGCTGAGTGCCAGTCATGAGCTGACAGCTCATTTGTTTCTTTATGTTTTATGAGACAGAGTCTTGCTATGTAGCCCAGGCTGTCCTTAAATTTTCCATCCTCCTGCCCCAGCCTTTTGAGTGCTCTGATTATAGGCCAGGTTCCACCAAACCTAACTGAGCAGACATTTTACATGAATCAGCATGGACCAATTCTCATATTGACCGAGGCTCCAAGAGGTGACAGAACCTGAGCAAGGCCACACAGCTGTCCAGATGTCCAGTGAGGGTTGCAAAGTTACCCTGTGGGCATGGAATTCGAAGCAAACACCTTTAAAGCCTCACAGAACGTTTGGGGTCAAGCAGCGTGTGTTGTCCCACACTGATGTGAGACCTCCTGAGTGTTAGTTGTGTGTTTGGGCTACAGGTGAGGATTGCATGCAAGCCGGATTAAATGCAAGCTGTCTGGTTGAGGGTGGACTGTTTGTCCAGCATACAAGCGAACCTGGCCGCTATCCCCAGCACCATAAAAACCAAACAAATTAATGGCGCCCAGTCCTCTGCAGGGCTGCAACCCCAGCCTGGGCAGAGTTCTATGTGCCCAGCCTAATGTAACTTGTCTTCTTGTAAACTCTTGGCCAATGGCACTCTGGTAGCCTTTTCTTCCGTTCCCCCTCCACTGCCACCCTCCCTGTGCGCACACCGCACCATGGCTGTTCCATCAACCTATAGCCCTAACACACCTTCATGGGTAGCCCCAACTTGGCCGGAACCCTCGCCCAGGACCAGGCTGTCCATATCGCCCTGAGCCACCTTCCCCGGCACCCCAGCTCGGCCTGCACCCCGGCAGCCCCCACCCCAGCCTTGGCGCGCAGCTGCGGGACACACAATCGCCTGCGCCTCCTCCCCGCCCCCCGCGCAGCCCCTCGTTCAACAAAAGCCGCTTTCTTTTCCCACAACAGATTAAAGACCAGGAGGGGGTGAAAAATAGCTTCTCCAGCCAGTGGCGGGGGAGGGGCGCGGGAAAAGCTGGGGCTTTGGGGACGCTTTGATGGCGAATGTGTGGGAAACCCGGAGGAATGTGGCTGCTCCGACGGCCGCAGCGGGGCCAGGCGCCGCCAGCAGGGTCCGCCCCCGGGGACCTGGGACCCGCGCCCGGCCCCGCGCGCCTAGGTCTCCTGCCAGCGTTGTCTCCATCGTCCGCTCCTTTTCTCAAACTCTGACTTCTCCGTCTTCCCTTCTACTCTCTCTTCTGGTTCCCTCATCTCTAGATTCCCTCATTTCTGGCCCCATTCGTCGCTCTTCCCAGGCTTTTCCCCAGTCTCTCTCTCTCTCTCTCTCTCTCTCTCTCTCTCTCTCTCTCTCTCTCTCTCTCTCTCTCTCTCTCTCTCTCTCTCTCTCTCTCTCTCTCTCTCTCTCTCTCTCTCTCTCTCTCTCTGACATTCTTTCTGAGCCTTTGTTTCCGCGCCTCTATTTCAGTGGCGCCTTCTCAGCCTCTGCCTGTGGTTTCCTGGGTTCGGGGGTTTGATGGATTCAGCGAGTCTCTGTTGCGGTTTCTCCTGCTTCATTGGACAGGGCTGGGAAGAGGGCACAGGGGGAGGTAGGTGGTTGTTTCAACACCTCCTCACCATGAGTGAGAGCAAATCCAGGCAGAGCTGGAAAGTCTAGGACAACCTCGGGAAAGACACTTTAGGGAGACTGAGTCCGCTAAGTCGAGAGAGTAATGGAACAGAGGGCTCTTGAAGACCTCTAAGGGTTCACAATTATCTCTGGCTCTGGTTAAGTCTCTGAAGGAATTCCTGGCCCAGCACTGGATGGTGGCTTTGGGACCCTGGTGGATTGTGCCCTTCGTCACTCTAGTCCTTAAGGAGAGGAAGGGGAGAAAGGGAAAAAGGGAACTGGCTCAAGAAAAGGGCTTCTAGGTGGTTGAGGGCAGAAACATTTCCAGTAAAGACTGATGTCCCCAAGGACTCTCAGCCCGGAATTTTGCAAACACAACTCCAAGGACTGCCAGCACAGCAGAGCCTTGGTAAATCCATCCTCCTCCCTGGGCATCAGTCTCCACACTTGCAACATAGGATGCCTGCTCCGATCCGTGGTCCTGTGCCTTTTATTTTACCCATGGATCCCAAGAGTCAATATATAGCAAACGGGTTGTTATGTTAATCTGTTTTCTCATTTAGTCTGTATGAAAGACGTGCATTCCATTTGGGCTGTGATTAACAAGATCCATTATCACTCTTAGCTGGTCTAATCTAAGGACAAGTCCACTCCAGCTCTAGACACCCCGGATAATAACCTGGTCAGCAAGGCCCCACAGGAGAAGATAGGCTTTGGAGCTTAGGTTTGAAACTGGGATCTGTGACCTCGGCCAGGTCACCCTCTCCCTTGGATTTCCTTCTCTGTAAAGAAAGATAGTCACAACATCCACCCCACTGGAGTGTGGTGAGCTTTGTGCCAGATACAAGCACGCAAGGCAATAGACATTAAAATGTAAGAAATAAGGCTGGCAAGATGGCTCTCTGGGACCCACGTGGTGGAGGAAGAGAAAGGATCCCTAAAGGTTGTCCTCTGACCTCTGCAAGTGCACAGTAAACATCCCACGGCCACACATGAACCACAAATGTGAACCACATATCTAACTTTACATTATCTAGTAGAAGTATTTAAAAAACACGGAAGGGCTGGGGGGGGGAGGTTAATCCCTCAATGTAGAGTTCTTACAGACGGTTCTGTGTTTTCTTGGCAAATTAAAGATTAATAAGGATATTTTTGTTGTCTTTTAAGGAGGAGATCATGGTAGGGTGGCACGAGCTTGTAATCCTAACAGAGGGAGGTAGAGGGAGGAGGATCAAGAATTCAAGGTTATTCTTAGCTACACCAGGTGTTCAAGGTCAGCCTGGGCTACATGAGGCTCTTGTTTCAAGAAAACAAAAATAAATGACTAGACAAATGGATAAATAATTTTAGCAAGAGTGAAATTGGTTTTAACAATCATCCGAACTTATTATTCCAAAACATAATTGTTATAAAAACTTTTTTTTTTTTTTTTTTTTTTAGATTTTTCGAGACAGGGTTTCTCTGTGTAGCCCTGGCAGTCCTGGAACTCACTCTGTAAACCAGGCTGGCCTCAAACTCAGAAATCCACCTGCCTCTGCCTCCCAAGAGCTGGGATTAAAGGCGTGTGCCACCTCTGCCCAGCTATTTTTTTTTTTTACACTATTTTTCACATTAAGTCATTAAGATGTGTGAGCATTTTAAAGCTGAGAACATCTCAGTTTGGACCAACTGCATTTCAGGGGCTGAATGGCCCACTAGGACGCTGGCTACTGAGGGGAGGGGAAGATTGACAGCTGCTTTATTCAGGGAAAGAAGCAATAGTACTCTGGGTACTGTAACTCTGTTGTTCATTGAACCCTCTCACAGGGCTGGAGCTGAGTCTCACCTAAGCCTGGTGGAATTCCTGGGTTTACTACTTAAAACTGGGAGAAAGGGAAGATAAAAAAAAAATCAAAAAAAAAAAAAAAAAAAAGCTTGTTAGTATTAGCTGCCCGTTTTTTTTGTTTTTTGGTTTTTTTTTAGCCGCCCATTTTTAACAGGTCCTATAACCAGATACCATCCTAAGCTCTTCGTATTACTTTTCTCAATAAATTCTCACACATTGTCCAAGAGAATATATTAAAACAAACAAAACACTGGCAAGGGGTTGGAAATGGCTCAGGGGCCAAGGGTGCTCACTGCTCTCCCAGAGGACATGGGTTCTATTCCCAGCATCCAGAGGAGGCAGCTCACAACTAGTTGTAACTCCAGTTGCTGCATGCATGTGGCGGCATACATGAACTCATGCATGTGAACACACATACGTGCGCTGTTTGAAAAGGCTCAAGTATTTGTTTTTAAGTTAAACCCAAGTTTACTATGTGACTGAGCAAGCTCCTCCTAGCTCTCGGATACCCAGAGAGACGGAATCACCCAAGGACTTGTGAGGATGTTCACGGCCACAGTTCCATAAGCAGTAATGACTCAAATGTTCATAACGGATGACTACATCACCCAAGTATGATAGAGTCACACAATGGAATATTATTCAGCCATTAAAAACTACTGAAACATGCAGCCTCATGGGTAGGCCTCCAAAGCTGTGCTAAGTGAGGGTAACAATACTCTCAAGGTCACATAATGTATGGTTCCACTTACATGAAATTTCCATAAATGGCAAATCTAGAGAGACACAGAGTAGATTAGTGGTTGTCTGGGGCTTGGGGGCGGGGAAATGGGGAGTGAATCCTAATGGGAACCGGGTTTGTGGAGGATGACAAACTAATCTCAAGCTGATGTGGACATAGTTGCTCCACTCTGTAAATATGCAAAAAATTTACTGTGTACTTAAAGCAGATGCAAAAAATATTATCATGTCCTTAAAGCAGATGAATCTTATGTAAATTTCAGCTCAATAAAACTCATAGGAAGGGCTGGAGAGATGGCTCAGTGGTTAAGAGCACTGACTGCTCTTCCAGAGGTCCTGAGTTCAATTCCCAGCAACCACATGGTGGCTCACAACCATCTGTGATGGGATCGGATGCCCTCTTCTGGTGTGTCTGAAGACAGCGACAGTGTACTCACATAAATAAAATCTTAAAAAAAAAAAAAACAAAAAAAACCTCATAGGAAGTAAAAGAAAAAACTGTTTATAGTAATACAGGCTTATCATCCAAGAGGAGACAGAGGCAGGAGGATCACCTCTAGCTACAGGTTCTCACCCAGATTGACTGAGCTCTTGACTCTGAGGGGAGGGGAAGAATATTTATTTATTTATTTTTGGTTTTTCGAGACAGGGTCTCTCAACATAGCCCTGGCTGTCTTAGAACTCACAATATAGACCAGACTGTCTCTACCGTGCACCTTTAACTTTTTTGTTTACTTTTTTTTTTTTTTTTTTTTTTTGAGACAAGATGTCATGATGTAGCCCTGGCTGGTCTCCTGTTCCTTAGGTAGGTAAGAACCAGCCTTAAATTTCTGATCCTCCTGCCTGGACCTCCCATATACTGGGTTTGCAAGTGTCTGTTCCCACACCCAGTTCATTTGGCTCAGGGTAGAACCCATGCATTGTGAGGTTTTCAAGTTATACCACTGTTTCTCAGATGCTGAAGATCCAGGAAGTCCTAGGATACATTTGAGTTGCTGGGAAAGTCTCCTGAAGAGGACACTTTGGTAGCAGCTGGTCCAGTCATGTACAACAAGCTGTTTCCTCTGACACCCCTTCCCCAGCACTCTCCTCTCTCAAGGGAGGGAGAAACTTGGCTCCAAAACTGAGGCTAAAATCTGATCCAGAGCCCTGACCTGATCCCCACCCTGGAGCCTCCTGTATCTGGGACCACGAAGGCAGAGGTCTGACCTGAAACCAAACCAACAGACGCTCCTCTGGCTTCTGATTCTACTTTTTCTGTAGGACACCCTCAAGTCAAGAGTCCTGGGAACCTAACTCAAACCCCATGTTCCCCATTTTTGTGCCCCCGACATCCCTCCCCTCATGTCTCATGAAGCCCAGGCTGGGCTCCAATTCACTTTATGTAGCCCAGGCTGCAGAAACTATAATTCCTTTCCCTTATCTTCTTGAGTTATGGGACCATGGGACTATGCCTTGCAAGCCCAGTGGTCTCTGGTTCCAGACTCAAGGTCAATGAGCAACTTGCTGACCTAAGTCAAGCAAGCCTCGTCTCCCTGTTTATAAAATACCAATATTAGGGGCTCACTAGTTGAGAGCACCAGCTGTTCTTCCAGAGGATTCAATCTCTATCTCCAGCACCCATGTGGCTGCTCTCAACCATCTAAAACTTTAGTTCCAGGGGACCAGACACCCCTTCTGGCCTATTTAGGCACTACATACACGGTGCACAGACACATACAAAACAGACAAAACACACACGCAGACACAAACCAACTAACCAACAAAGCAAAACAAAACAAAAACTCAACACTAATACTTTCCTCAGAAAAAGTATTAGTATTAGAAAAATACTAATTAGAAATACTATACTAAATAGTATTAGAAAAAGTATTACTTTGCTTGTAAAGATTTGGAGACAAAGAGTGAAGTCAGTTCACTTTATTTTACCATGTTACATAGATCAACTTCATTACAATGTAAGTTGTTAAGTTTGGGGTTTTAAGCCGGGCGGTGGTGGCGCACACCTTTAATCCCAGCACTTGGGAGGCAGAGGCAGGCGGATTTCTGAGTTCGAGGACAGCCTGGTCTACAGAGTGAGTTCCAGGACAGCCAGGACTACACAGAGAAACCCTGTCTCCAAAAACCAAAAACAAACAAACAAAAAAAAAAAACCCAAAAACAAACAAACAAACAAAAAAAAAAAAAACTCCAAAAAAAAAATGAAAAAAAAAAAAAAAAACTCCAAAAAAATGTTTGGGGTTTTGATATTATACAAGGTCTGGTTATGTAGCTCAGGCTGGTCTTGAACTCATGATCCTCCTGCCTCTGTCTTCTGAATGCTAGGATTTTAGGCATGTGTCCCATGACCTGCTTAAATTGTCAGAGTTTAAATAATTCCCCCAGTCATCAAGAAAGCTTAGAGAAAGGGCTAACCACACAGCTTGGGAAGTAAGAGAACATGGGGCAGAACCTGACAACCTGCATTCAATCCTTGGGCTTTGCACAGGAAAGAAACTTCTAACCTCCATATGCATGATATATATATATGTATATTATGTGTATGTGTGTCCATTTCTTCATCTTTGTAGCTAGGCATGGTGGCACACTCCTTTAATCCCAGCACTCAGGAGATAGGGGCAGGTTGATCTCTGTGAGTTAAAAGCCAGCCTGGTCTACAAAGTGAGTTCTAGGACAACCAGGGCTTTTACACAGAGACACCCTGTTTAAAAAAAATCCAAATATAAACAAACAAACACTTGTAAAAATAAAATAAATATAAATGAAATAAAATAAATACAAATACAAAAAATACAAATGAAAAAATAAATGGCAATGAAAGAAGTTTGAGAAAACTGGTGTGGTGGCCTGCGCTTGTATTCTCAATACTCAGGAGGCAGGGGCAAGACAGTCAGCACACATTGGAGCCAGACTGGTCTACGTGGTAAGTTCTAGGCCAGCTAGAGCTACATAATGGGACCCTGTCTCAAGGAAAATCAACAAAAGCCAGGCAGTGGTGGCGAAAGCCTTTAGTCCCAGCACTTGGGAGGCAGAGGCAGGCGGATTTCTGAGTTCGAGGCCAGCCTGGTCTACAGAGTGAGTTCCAGGACAGCCAGGGCTACACAGAGAGACCCTGTCTGGGAAAACAAAACACACACAAAAAAAAAAACAAAAAACAAACAAAAAAAGAAAGAAAAAGAAAAGAAAAAAGAAGAAAAAAGATCAACAAAAAGGAGGGAGTTAACACAATGAACACAGGCACTAAGAAGACAGTGGTGGTCGGTGTTAATAGTCAAGGGTCACTGAGGGGAACTCTGGGCACGCCTGGGGTTTATCTTGATAGAGAAAATCTTCCCTGATTAAGCTCAGGGAGCCTCTTCCTGCTTCTTGTCTGTGGGTTTGAGTCAGCCACTGCTTTGGTCCACCCCCCACCCCCGCCCCTTCCCATCCCACTCCAGCTGCCATGTTTTCTCTTCCAGGATGGACTGGGTCCCTCTAGAACTGTGAGCCAGATTCAATCCTTTCTCCCTGAGGTTCTCACTGTGGAGTAGGCGGCACTTCCCCTCCCATATTACAGATAGGGAAACTGGCTCAGAGAGGTTAGGAAGTGACTTACAGCCTTGGAGGGACAAGCCAGGCAACTCCTCTAGGGTCTTAGCTCCCCTCCAGTCAGTGTGCAGGAGAACAGATCTCTGGAGGCACAAACCTGACTCATTAGGTCTTAAGAGATGAGGATGAAGAGAGAGCAGCATGGGTTTAGGTGACAGGTGATTGGTCTATGGACAGATTCCCCTTCCTAGGCCACCCTGCAGTGAGACCACACATACCACCTTCATAAAAGGAAAACAGTTGTCATCCAAACAGCAATCCTATTTTTGCTTCTAATGCAAAGCATTTAAAATATTTTGGGACCATATATAGTTGTGTCACATGCCTTTAATCCCAGCACTGGAGAGAAAGAGGCAGGCAGGAGGATCTCTATGAGTTCAAAGCCAGCCTGGTCTATATAATGTGTTCCAGGCTAGCCAGTGCTACATAATAAGACTCTGTCTCAAAATAAGTAAGTAATATTCTTAATGAGTGAAAGGATTCCCGTGAATGTTTAAGTATGTGATAATGTTGTTGGGTTCAAAATTTTGAAAATATTAAGAGCTGGCAGTGGCACACGCTTTTAATCTCAGCACTCAGGAGGCAGAGGCAGGAGGATTTCTGAGTTCGAGGCCAGCCTGGTCTACAAAGTGAGTTAGTTCCAGAAGAGCCAGAACTACACAGAGAAACCCTAACTCAAAAATAAACAAATAAACAAACTAACTAACAAAAAATAGTAATTAAAAAACAAAACCGAGCAAACAAAAAAATGGAAAGGTTAGGCTGGGGATATGCTCGAAGGCACAGCCCCAGCCTAGACTGTCTAAGGCCCTGGGTTTGATCACTAGTACTGAAAAATAACTAAGTAGAATTAAAGTGGGGGCTTGGGCAATGGCTCAGTTGCTAAAGTATGAACCATTCAAGTATGAAGACCTGAGTTCAGAATCCTGGAACTCATGAAAAAGAACAGGATGTGTATCATCCAAGTACCACAGAGATGGGGACAGGAGGGTCCCTGGGCTTGGCTGGCCAGTTAGTCTAGCAGGATGAGCGAGCTCCAGGTTGAGTGAGAGGCCTTTTCTCAAAAGATAAGGTCGAGAGAAGTTAAGAAGGATGCCCAGACCTTGACCTCCTGCCTCCACATACAGATGCAAAGGTGCACATACACAGATAATAAATAAAGGAATAAACAGGGTGGGAAACTTCCTTCTCCTGCCCATGCCTGCCATCCCCAGCTGTAGGGCAGCTAAGGTTTTAGAGAAGAAAAGAATCCAGTGTGTTGCTGCTAGACCAGCTCTGCTTGGTTTGCTCTGAGGCCACCTTGTCTGCAGGATTTCTGCAGCTTGACCTCCACTTGAGTTCCTGTCCTCTTTGATGCTCTGCTGCTTCCTACAGCAGGTGATGTCTGGTCCCTCGGGGAGATGGTTGGTCCCTTCTCCCTCAGAGCCTTCCCCTGAGGCATCCCCACAGGTACCCACTGTGCTTCTGACCGGTTTCCCCTCTTACCTCCAGGCTCAGATGATGCCTTATCCCCAGGGCACGTACTGGGTGATTTCTTATCTTCTGACCCAGACTGATGAGACAGAAGAGGCCCAGAGAATACACCTGAGTGACTGAGGATCAGATATAGCCCCTGAGTTGGTTTGCTGTGTTTTCCCCCTGCCCCCTTTCTTTTTTCTCTTATCTTCACAGTGATTTCAAAATTAGAATGTTTCACCTAAGAATCTGATTTTCTATATTTACCCAAAATACCCAGACATCTGGTCACACCAAGCCTGCCATCATGCCCAGTGATATCACCATAAGTGAATAGCATTGCTCCCTTTAGGAGGAGCATGGGCTCTCTGGGTTGGCACGGTCTTCACACCTCCCTGTGTAGGTTAATGTAGTGGGTTAAAGAGTAACACTTCGCCAGGCAGTGGTGGCGCACGCCTTTAATCCCAGCACTTGGGAGGCAGAGGCAGGCGGATTTCTGAGTTCGAGGCCAGCCTGGTCTACAGAGTGAGTTCCAGGACAGCCAAGGCTACACAGAGAAACCCTGTCTCGAAAAACCAAAAAAAAAAAAAAAAAAAAGATTAACACTTCACAAAAGCCTAAGGCCCCAGCATGAAAGGCATGCCTATGCTTTACATAGCAAGTTGGCATTTGTTTGCAGAGAAAATTAAGGCCATTGAGCCAGTGGTGGTGCATGCCTTTAATCCCAGCACTGGGGAAGCAGAGACAGGCAGATAGAAAAACCAAACAAACCAACCAAACAAACAAAAACAAAACAAAAAACTAAGGCCATTCATTAGTTTGTCAGGGCTGGAGCATTTTGTACAATTCGCCAATGTCTTCAGTATGAACAAGTAGTGGAAGCAAGTCAGGGAGAGAAATGGGGCATTGGATAGAGGGAGGGGATGCCACACCTTGGCTGTTGATGATGGAGCCACCAGCCAAGGCGTAGGGACCAACTTAGAACCAGAAAAGCCAGGTAGTAGGTTTTAACTTGAGCCTCCAGAAAGGAGTGTGGTCGTGCTGGCATTTTGATTCTGGCCCAGTGGGTCAGTGCTCTGACATGGCTGTAACATATTGTTATCTCAAGCTGTCTGGCTGGAGTCCTTTGTTAGAGGAACAATGGAAACTCTATACAATAGATAAAGAGTGTTCAGCCAGGAGAGATGCTGTGTGTAACGTGCCTAACTTCCAATGCTTGGCCTAACTTCCAATGCTTAGGAAGCAACAGCTAATTTTTGTTTGTTTGTTTGTTTGTTTGTTTTGCATGTAAGTGTGTATGCCTAAGAATGGGTGCATATTTGTGTGTAAGTGTGGATGCAGATACGTGCACAGACATATTAAGGCTCAGAGTTGACTATTGGGGGTCCTCTGCCTTATTCACTGAGACAGGATCTCTCAAAGGAACTCAGAGCTCACAGATATAGCTAGCCTGGGTAGCCAGCTTGCTCCTGGGATCTTCTATTTCCAACCCCTGAACATCTGAATATAAGCTGGCCAGCTTGCTCTCTTTGCCTTCAGGTTCTAGGGATCTGAAATCTGGTCCTCATGCTTGTGTAGCAAATGGCTTAACTACTTAACCATCCGATATTTCAAGGAAAGCTGGGAAAGGAGGTCCTGGGCAGAGCAGAGGCAGGCTGAGAGTGCTCTAGGGAGGTGAGGCCTGGGGCTGCACACAGGAATGTTCCAGTCAGCTGGCAGTCTCAGTGGCCAGTGCAGGAATTTCACCTCTGGCTGAGAACAGGATTAGAGGGTTAAAGTGGACAGCGTGGAACATGCTCAGACTGGGTAAAAGGCCATCAAAGCTCAAGATAGGAGGATCAGATGCAGGCCCTGAGGGAGGTGCAAGGCTCCAGGGCCACCGTCTCGGACTGAAGGCCTCGTTCAGGCTTTGCTATCTTGTTGAAGGAATGACTGACGGTGAGCTGGATAGTTTTGTGTCAACTTGACACAAGTTAAAGTCTTCTTAGAGAAAGGAACCTCAATTGAGAAAATGAGGCTCCGTAAGATCAGGCTGTAGACAAGCCTGTAGGGCATTTTCTTAATTAGTGATTGATGGAGGAGGGCCCAGCCCACTGTGGGTGGGGCCATTCCTAGGCTGGTGGTCCTGGGTTCTTTAAGAAAGCAGGCTGAGCAAGCCAAGGGGAGAAAGCCAGTAAGCAGCATCCTCCATGGCCGTCAGCTCCTGCCTCCAGGTTCCTGCCCTGCCTGAGTTCCTCTAGTGATGAACCAACTGTAATGTGGAAGCGTGAGCCAAGTCAATCCATTCCTCCCCAGGTTTCTTTTTCTCATGGTGTTTCATCACAACGACAGTGACCCTGACTAGGACAGATGGTCTGGCAGCCGCTTGCCTGTCTGCATTGCCTTTTGCCTGTTTCTGAACACCAGCTAAACTTGCCAGCGGGAGTCTACTGATTTCATTATTGCCTACATGTCAGAAGGGGACTGAAAAATGAGTTCATCATGAGCTATTATGAAAGACCTGAGTTCAACCTGCTGAGGAAGTTCATGTCACTTTATCGTAAAACATGAAGTGAAATTTAAGGCAGACTGTCTGAAAAAGCAAAACTTGGGGAACACTAGGATGCTACATAAACGTGCCTCCGTTGCTGATAGGGCCCCACCTCCTAGCAGATTTCTAGTCTTTTATCTATTGTGCCCTTAAAATGACAATACCCACTCCCTCCTCCCAAAAAAATAAAGAAACATGAGCGTTAATTATAATTCTTCCATCCACTTTCTGTGAATAAGGGTAAGCTTGGTCCCATTATTATTGTTAGTCGGCTTTGTGTATTTTGTTTGGGACAGGGTCTTCCCTGCAGCCCTGGCTGTGTTGAACCTTACAGTGTAGCCCAAGCTGGCTTCAGATTTTTGGAGATCCTACTGCCTCTGCCTCCTGAGTGCCAGGATTACAGGGGTGCCCCTGAAACTTTTGTTTGTTTTTTTGTTTTTGTTTTTTTGTTTTGTTTTTGTTTTCGAGACAGGGTTTCTCTGTGTTGCCCTGGCTGTCCTGGAACTCACTCTGTAGACCAGGCTGGCCTCGAACTCAGAGATCCACCTGCCTCTGCCTCCCAAGTGCTGGGATTAAAGGCGTGCACCACCACCACCCGGCTGCGCCTGATACTTTTTCAGATGTTTGGTTGGTTGAATAGTTGGTTAGTTGGTTGGTTTTTTGAGATAGGGTTTTCCCCTGTAACTCTGGCTGTTCTGGGACTCCCTTTGTTAGATCAGGCTGGCCTCAAACTCACAGGAATCCTGCCTTTGGACTGGGATTAAAGCGTGAGCCACCACGCCACCACTGTCTGGCTTTCCGATTCTCTCTCTCTCTCTCTCTCTCTCTCTCTCTCTCTCTCTCTCTCTCTCCCTCCCTCTCTCTCCCTCTTTCTCTTTGTGTGTGTGTTAATGATTCATTCAATATTTACTATATGCTAGGCATTGTTCTAAGTGATTTATATATGTTAATTTATTAAATCTTTATAATGGTTATCAATGGAGGTATTCTTACATCCTTTAAACAGTAGGAAGCTAAGGTACTGTGAGGGTGAGAACCTCCACACAGAACTCTCCTCAGCCCTGATACTGTGGACCTTTGGAGCAGATACTTCAACTCCTCCTGTCTGTCCTGTGTCTGTTAGGAGGCTTAATGACCTCCTGGGCTCCACCTCTACCAGATGCCTGTAGCAATCCCCATGGAGCTGTGACAACCCAAAATCCCTTCAGACTTTGTCAAATGTCCTGTTTGAAAATCACTGCCTAACAGAACCATGGGGAGTTAAGTGGACTAACATGGGTGCCACAGCTGCATGTGTCCTCGTTGTCCCTCTCCACCAACCCCCTGAAGTCTGTGTTCCTAGCACTGATTTTCCTACTAATTTTAAAAATGTGCCACTAAATAGATACAGGATGCCCATGAGATCCCTGCAACCCAACGCTTACCTGGGAGTCAGCCCTAATGCCTGCGGCAGCCTCCCCCCCCCCCCACAGGCCAAGGGACCTCAACAGAACTCCTTCCCCTCCCCAAGCCTCAGTTTCCCCGTTTGCATAATGAGGGGCTAACCCAGAGGCTTTCAAAAGGTCTTCTCTCTCTGCTGAACTCAGGAACTGGATGATTCACTGCGGATACAAATTCCCCTCACAAAGTCCAAATTCCTCCCAGGGCCTTAGTCATTCTAGGGTTTGAACTTTCTCGAAAAAAACATTTGAAAACTTCTTCCAGCTTGAAAAAAAAAAAGGCTATTAAAAGAAAGTAAAAGTTTCTAAACCAAATCCTAAGCAAATGGGCCTAAAGACAACACACCCAGACACACACCACACACACCACACATACACACATACACACACACCATACATATACACACATACCACACACACCACTCACACCACACATACACACATATACCACATACATGCACACACACACACCACACATACATATACCACACATACACACACTACACATACACACACTACACATATACACACACACTACACATATACACACATATACCACACACACACACACACCACACATACACACACACATATATACACACACATATACCACACACACACATATGCCACACACACACACTACATACACACATATACCACACACACTATACACACACATATGCCACACACACCACACACACACACATATGCCACACACACACACTACACATACACACACACACACCACACATACACACCACTCACACACCACATACACACTACATACACACACACACATATACCACACACACACACTGCACATACACACCACACATACACACATATACCACACACACACTACACATACACACACATATGCCACACACACAATACATACACATATATGCCACACACATACACCATATTAACACACACACACACACATCACATATACACACACACCACACATACACACCACTCACACACCACATACACACACACTATACACACATACCACACACATACCACACACACACAAAACACACACCCATTGCTCAAGGTATAGCTGAGAACAGGATATGAAACCTCTCAGGCAAACCCGCTTGGAGGAATGATTCACAGGCCTTTTGAGATGCTTCTATTTCAAGACACAGTCCACCCACTGGATCTGGCAGCAGCTCCAGAAACAAAATAAACCTTTAAGAGACGGCCCAGTTTCTTATCTCAAGGCAAGAGCAGTGTGCACAGACCTCAAGGGCTCCGAGCAGAGGACAAGGCATGAATTCCTGTTCTCTCTAGTGTCAGGCCTCCAACTGCAGGCTTGCTCAGAGAAAGGCTTTGCACCCACCTCCCCTCGGCTGGCCGAGTTCAGAGCCACACAGCCCAGCAATGTACGGCCTTTGCTGTCTCAGGTTCAGGTTCCTGAGGCTTTTGTGTGGCTTTGTCCTAGCAGCACTGAGACTGGGCATGCCCACCACTGTTTCCAGCTGCCCAGGGTCTGCCTTTGCCTGTGGATAAGAACATTCCTCTTGTCCCAGGAAGGAAACATGAATTTTAGCATACCACTTAAGACATCATGGTTTATGTAAAATAGAAATAAATATAAAAGTAAATTATAAACTAAGGGTGTGGTTTAAGGGGTAGCCTGCTTGCCTATCACCTAAGCTGCCCTGAGTTCCATTCCTAGCACTGCTTGATGATGGTGGTGATGATGATGATAAGTATTCACTCAACAAAATACTCATTAAATACTTACTGTATACATAATTCTACATATGCTACAAATATATAAGGCCAAGGTGTATGGCAATGCACACTTGTAATCCCAGCACTCAGTAGGCAGAGGTAGGAGGATTCCTGTAAGTTTGAGGCCAGCCTGATCTACATAGTGAGTTCTAAGTTAGATGGGACTCTATTGTGAGACCTTTTCTCAAAAATTAATTACATTACGTATATTAATATATGAATCTGTTCACTATAGGAAATTCCCTGCATAAATCATGACACCAAAATTGGAGCAAAATTGAAAGAAATGCAAATGTTTGTGACACAGTTAAGCACAGTCTCCTCCTCTGTACTTACCCCTGGGACTTTTTTTCCTTTTTTCTTTCTAGACTTAGAAAGTCTCTCACTTTTATATACACTCATCTGCCCTGCAGAAGTCCAGGATCTTTCTGGAAAGGTCACCATCTGGCCCAAATATATTTTCTTTGTTTTGTTTGGAAGCAGTCTTGCTGTCTAGCTTTTAGCTAGCCTCAAGCTCGAGGGAATCCTCCTGCCTCAGCCATCTAGGTGTTCAGCTTGCAGGTGTGAACCACCATGTTTGATTCTCTTTTTACAGGTCCTCCGGGGTCTGATTCATACCCTGCTTCCTGTAGGAAGCATGCACAGACTGGCATGGCCACACCCTCCCTGCTCTCTGGAGGCACAGCTCCAGGCCTTCAGCCCACCCTGCCCTGGGACCTCAGTTATACATATGTCTGCCTGTTACCCAGCTTACAAATCAAGGGACAGGGGACAGGGACAGGGACAGGGCTTGGCATGCCATTTGGTGCTTTTTCAATTTCTGGCATTTTGCTTGCTCCTTATTATAAAGCATAGCTCCTGTTCATGGGAAGAGTCCAAGTGCTCTCCTGGGTGAAGGCTGAAGTAATTTCACTCATAGCAGCACCTCTGGGAGGTAAATATTATCAGCTCTGCCACGTTTCAGATGGGGAAACTGAAGCACTGACAGGCAGACTACATGTGAGCTCTTTCTGGCTCGAAAGCGTGGGGTTAGACTTTTCTGTTAGTGTGCATGTTATGTGTATGTGTGTTCATGTGTACACATACATTTAGGTATGTGTTCACGTGTGTGCACATGTTAGAAGCCAGAGTTTGACACTGGGTGCCTTTGTAAGTCACTCTCTACTTTATATTTTGATATGTTCCGCCCCCCTTTAACTTGGAGCTCACTGATTGGCCAGACTGACTGGCCATCAAGTGCTTAGGATCTACCTGCCTCCGCGGGCGCCTCTCCCACAGCAAATGGGATTGCAGATGTGTTGCCCGTGCCAGGTTTTTACATGGATGATGGTGAGCTGAGCTCGATTCTTCTTCTTATATAGCAGGCATTTTAATGACTGAGCCATCTTCCTGCCCCTTCCTGCTTTTGACAAATACACATTTTTCTCCTAAAGTGACTCATACATAGTGAATGATTAGTAAGTAGCTATTGATTGATTGATTGATTGATTGATTGATTGATACATGCTCCTGCTCATCCCATCCCAGGCTTCATGGCTTGTTCTTCTTTGTGAGTTCATGTTTGTTGTTTCTGGAGGCTCTGCAGATGGGTCTTGGTACCCGCCTACTCCGAATCTTTAGTTCTTGCCATTGCTCTCCTGAGCCTCGGGGTTGTCCTTTGCCCTTCCCTGACCCCTAAGACAGACTGGATGGCAGGCCTGGGGGTGCTATCAACAAAGATACCGGCTTTGCAATTCACAGCCCCATGTTGCCATGCATGAGGAAGCCACTTTGCATCAAATCGAACAGGTTAGCTCATGAAATAAGAAGAAACCCCCGCAGTCAGACAGAACCAGGCTGGGTGAACCTGTGTTATAAACCTGGCCCCTCTTAAACCAGTGGTTCTCAACTGCCCTATAATACAGTTCCTTGTGTTGTGGTGACCTTTAACCATAAAATTATTTCATTGCAACTTCATAAGTATAATTTTGCTACTGTTCTGAATCGCTATGTAAATATCTGATTTGTGACTCCCCAGGGGGTCATGACCCACAGGTTGAGAACCACTGCTCTAAACCCTCCATCACTGGAGAGATGGAGACAGTACTACTCCCCTCCCCTGATGCAATGACATTGGAGAACACACACAGTTGTGAGCTGTGCTGCACGTAGGAGATCATCAGAGAGCAAGTGGACGCCATTCCTGAGGATGATGGATCGCCCGGGACAATCTAGGAAGAGCCAGAGTAAGAACAGCTGGTGGCCGGTTTTCCCAGAGGAGGAATGAGGGACAGTAAGGGGCCTCGTGGGCAGCTGTTTCCTGGGGTTGTGATGTCACTGGCCCATCCAGGAGGCCACAGTACCCGAGCCTACTTCTGCCTCCCAGCTGGCCAGCTCTACTTCCTGTGCCCCGTGCCTGCCCTCGTCTTCTTTCTCATGACCTCGGGAGGCAGCTGGACTCTGACTCAATGAAGAGCCCTCGTCTGTAAGTTGGGAACCACGGCCTCTCCCCATGCACTGTGGCTCCTGGACTCTGGGAGGAACCGTAGAGAATGGCTCTTGTCCAGGGATTTTTAAGCTGAGTTCTTCCAAGTCCTGGAGATCTATGAAAGGACTTGGGGTTGGTGAAGCTGCGGAGACTGGAACTCGGGATAATGATAGACAGGTCTCATGAGCAGACACCTTCTGAGCTGCTCCCTCCAGCATCCAGAGCCCTCTGCCTTCATCTTGTCTAGATATTGACTCTTCCTATGAAACCTAGAATGGAAACAACACATTCTGTGACCAAAGAATGTTCTAGAACCCCTGATCTTACATGGCATACAAATTAAATCCTGTTAAAAATAAATTAAGAGGCTGGAGTGATGAATCAGCAGTTAAAAGTATATGCTACTCTCTCTGAGCACCCAGGTTTGGTTCCCAGCACCCACATGGCAGCTCACAGATATCCATAACTCCAGGGCATCTGATACTCTCATCTGACCTCCATGGGTACCAGGCTCATATGTGCTGCATGTGTGCAGGGCAAAACACTCATACATATACAATAGAATAAGTAATAATAATAATTACAATGGCTCACTTGGAGCAAAGCATAATGGTCCGAGTCCTATCCCATAATGCACTTACAGATGGAAGGAAGAAACAACTCTACAAAGTTGTCCTCTACTTCCACGCAAGTGATGAGTATACCTACACACACACACACACACACACACACACACACACATGTGCAATGGTGGCTTGTGTCTTCTGTGGCTCACTTCCTGGGCTCTTTTTTGCTTCTTGAAAAGTGGCATCCACTGTAGCTATGTCTGATAACGTCATGAAGTTTTTCCGTGACTCAAAAACTCACAGGTCCTTGGTGTTCAAGGAAGTGAAAACAGGCTGGAAGGTGGTGTTCTTCTCTCTGAGCACAGACAAGAGTACTGTCCCGCTGGAGAACAGGGAGACCCTGTAGCTGGTGTGGCCTGCCTGCACTGTGGGTGACCCTTACCCACCTTTATGGAGATTTTCCAGACAAGGACTACTACCACGATCTCTAGCGAGATGAGAAGAGCAAACAGGACCCTGGTCACCTGAGTGGGGTATTCCTCAAAAGCAAAACATCTGGGGCTGGGCACAATGGTGCGCGCCTTTCATCCCAGCACTCAAGAGGCAGAGGAAGGGTGATTATCTGTGAGATGGAGGCTAAACTGGTCTACAGAGTGAGTTCCAGGACAGCCAGGGTTATGTAGAGAGACTCTGTCTTGAAAACTAGAGAGAAAGCAACCAGAGAGAGAGACAGAGAGACAGAGAGACATAGAGAGAGAGAGAGAGAGAGAGAGAGAGAGAGAGACAGACAGACAGACAGACAGACAGACAGAGACAAACAGAGCAAGCCCATATATCAGCTCCGGGACCCATCAAGAAGCTGACCAAAAGCCAGCATGACTTAATATGAGTTACAAGTCTCCCAGTGAAGATCAGGGATTCCTGAGCCCTGGCAGAGAAGTAAGGCTGTAATAGGCAGCAGGTATTTGTATGAAAGCCCCCAGCTGCCGGGCAGTGGTGGCACACGCCTTTAATCCCAGCACTTGGGAGGCAGAGGCAGGAGAATTTCTGAGTTCGAGGCCAGCCTGGTCTACAGAGTGAGTTCCAGGACAGCCAGGGCTATACAGAGAAACCCTGTCTGGAAAAAAACAACAACAACAAAAAATAAAGTCCCCAGCCTCAGCTCCACCCTTGGGGGCTACAGCTGCCTCCTTTCTGCTAGACTGGAAGCACTGGGGGAATCCCTTCACCTAAGCTGTCAGTCTGGCCTCTTCCCCTACTCCTTCATTTTGGACAGTTCTGACCCAAATGATTGGTTTTTTAAAGACAAGGTCACAAGTAACCCAAGCTATCCTTGAACCCATGAAGTAGCAGAAGATAGTTTGAGTCTCTGATGCTCCTGTCTCTCCAGACAGCTGGGGTTACTACGATATACAACCACACCAGTTTATCTGCTGGGGAGTGAACCCAAGGCTCGACAGGCATAATACATAAAAGAAGACAGTAAAGAACAAATCGGAATGCCCCCAGGCTTCAGGAACAGCCGGGAGAAATGCACTGTCAGACTTCTGCTCTCATGGAGACCTGCATTTGCAGGGGCATCAGTAAGTCAGCAGTGAGATAAATCAAAATGGAAAGGCCCAACGATAATCTCTTTTTGTTGTTTGTTTGTTTGTTTGTTGAGACAGGGTTTCTCTGAGTGGCCCTGGCTGTCCTGGAACTCACTCTGTAGACCAGGCTGGCCTTGAACTCACAGAGATCCACCTGCTTCCACCTCTGCTGGGATTAAAGATGTGCACCACCATCACCAGACCCATTTTTTACAATTTGTAAATTAAAAATGTTCACAGTCTTATCCGACATAACATATTTCGACCTCTCATTATTCTCTCTTAGCTCCCCTCCTCCCGAACCCCTCTTTCATTCTAACAATCCTTCTTCCTACGTTGTTGTCTCTCTCTTTTTTTTTTTTTTTAAACAGGGAATTTTATTAAAGTTGATTGCTTAAGGCACTTAATTACTTGAGCAAGGTTAACTTTCCAGTAGTTACATCACTGAGGAGTGTGCATTCCCCTCCCCTAAAGTAGAGCAGGACTCACAAGCCCCGCCTCCTAGTAGAGCAGGACTCACAAGCCCCGCCTCCTAGTAGAGCAGGACTCACAAGCCCCGCCTCCTATATTTCCTTTCTTTTTTTTTTTTCTTAACCATTATTTATCATTTTATGGATAAGATGATTGATGCTCAGAGAGGTATACTATCTTTCCTGAGATCACACAGCAGAGCTTAACCTACGCTCAATTGATCCAGAAGCCATAGATGCAACCATTGGCTGAGACTAACTGCTCATCAGGGGCTCAAGGGCGCTAGTGTAAGGACGGCTGCTTGGGTTTTGGAGGAGTGCTGACCGAGCTGTTCATGCCGTTCCCGAGGATTAGCATGAAGGCCCTTTGAGTGGCACACGAGGCCTTAGGCTTACCTCTTCCTGTATTGCTCTGTCATTCTTCCAAATGAAATCCCTCACGTCCGGGACAGAGAAAGGGAATCGTGACCGTTGAAACCGGGAGGCATGACAGTGTCTACAATCATCTCTGTGGGTTGAGCAATCGAGACAAGTGTTGAGACCATGACTCACAGCTTTTACGTCAAGAAGGAAATTCCAAACAAGGACAACGAACAGCCGGTGTTCAGAGAGCGTCTATCCCTCCACAGCTGCGGCCACCTCAGCCCCTGACTCCATGCCTCAGTCACTGCCTGCATCTGGGGCACAGATGGAACCTGGCAGGGGAACCTGGGACCCCTCCTGTGGGGAGGGGTCCTGTGGGCTCCAGCCTCCTCTCTGGTGGCTGCTTGAAGACCATAGTTCCCTGAGCTGATGCTGTAGCTGAGAGGCCTGGCAGGTCTGGATTCAAGTCACGTCTCAGGGCTCAGCTGCTGGCGCCTTTGGCGCCTATTTCTGGTCCTCTGCATCCTTATCTAAGCAGAGTCCAGCATGGAGAAGTTCTCCTGTAATCTCAGCACATATGGTCTACAGCTGGGGCATCGCCACGTTCCAGAGCATCCTGGGCTGAGTAAGGAGACCCTGCTTCAAAGTAAAACAAAATCCAAAACAAATCAGTGGGAGAAGCGGGTGGGAGTGTACTCAGCTCCCAGGTGAGTACCACATCAGCTGCGAGACGGCAGTGTCCTTGTCTGTTTCCTTCAGGGCTGTATCTGGAACCCCGAGAGGTAATAGCATACGGGAGATGGCATTAATCATTTTTCTCCTCTGTAACAAAACACCCGATAAGAGCAACTTAAGGGAGAAAGGGTTCATTGGTTCGCAGACGGGATGAGGCTGGAGCAAGTCAGCCACAGGCAGGGAGCACAGAACGCTGGTGCTCCGACACCATGCCCGCCACTCCTAACATTCAGCCTGGAACCCCAGTCCGCGGAAGGGTGCCATCTATGGTTAGTGTTGCCCTTCCTTTCCCCATTAAGCAAATCTAGCAACTTATGCCGGGCAGTGGTGGCGCACGCCTTTAATCCCAGCACTTGGGAAGCAGAGGCAGGTGGATTTCTGAGTTCGAGGCCAGCCTGGTCTACAGAGTGAGTTCCAGGACAGCCAGGGTTACACAGAGAAACCCTGTCTGGAAAAACCAAATAAATAAATAAATATTTCTTAAGAAAATAGAGTACAATTTACATATAAAGATGTTTGGTTCTGCTTACAATAACAGTGAAACATGAAAAACCTTGAAGAGACCAACAACTTTTGTATTATTGATATTGTTTGGGGCGTACTGAAGATCTGTCAGCTCTAGTCTCCTTCCTGTTGCAGGCAAGGGCTGAGCTCTGCCTCCAGTCCTGTCATTCAGTAATTTAATTATGCCCAGGACTTAATTTACAGAGCTGCTGTCCGAGAGGTCTATGGGGTGGAGAAGTTTATAACTCACAGTACACCCCACACACACACACACACCCTGAACTCATTGTACCCCCCCCCACACACACACACACCCTGGATGTTTCTATGGGGAAGCACAGGGCAGGTCAACAAGAAGAGAGTGTGTGCGACCCAGAGCCTTGAATGTGGTTTCTGTGGGAAGGAACTTGGGAGTGAAGGCAGCAAGTGCAAACAAGGTTAAGGCTTCGATAACCATCACCTGAATCCTGTGATTCAGGATTCAGGCCTGGGGCCGCTAGGGCAGGGAAGTTAAGTTAGTACGGGAAGGTTAGACAGAGAGCATGGCTATAGATACAGGCTTGTGGCTGTCAGGCTGGCATGTGGAAGAATGTTCCGTGAATCAGCAGCCTCCAGTGGGTTAGCAGATGCCCAGATATCAAAGAAAACAGAACGAAGTATGCTTGTCCCATGGATATGCTATATCCCAGTGATGGAGAAGTCGAGGCAGGAGAATCACACTGAGTTTGATGCCAGCCTGGACTACATAATGTGTTCAAGGTCAAGCTGTGCCTGTCCCCAAATAATAATAATAATAATAATAATAATAATAATAATAATAATAATAATATTTTTAAAATAACTTAAACCAGTATGGTGGGACACACCTTTATTCCAGCACTTGGGAGGCAGAGAGGCAAGGAAACTTCTGTGAGTTCAAGGCCAACCTGATCTATGGAGCTAGTTCTAGGACTGCCAGGACTATACACACACACACACAAAATGTTCATGTGCATATGTTGTGTGTCTGTGTCTTCAAAGGCCAGAAGAGGGTATTGGATTCCCTGGAGCTGGAGTTACACATGGTTGAGAGCTGCCCCATGTATGTGCTGAGAACCAAACTTGGTTCTGTCCTTAGCAAGAGCAGGAAACATAGCCAGGCATGGTGGCTTTTTATCCCAGCATTCAGGAGGTAGAGGCAGATCTATGTGAGTTCAAGGCCAACCTGGGCTACAGAGTGAGTTCCAAGACAGCCAAAGTCACACAGAGAAACCCTGTCTCAAAAATAAATAAATTCAAAATAAATAAAAAGACCAGAAAACAGTCTCAGCTGCTGAGCCACCTCTGTCTTCTCTCTTTCTGTACTGCGGGTTAAACTCAGGCCTTGTACAGCCTGCAAATAAATACTCTACCTCTGAACTGAACCCACAGGCTCCAGACTCACTTCCTTACTTCTATTTTTGTATATATTATCTTATTGTTTTGTTTTGTTCTTGAGACAGGGTCCCACCATATAGCTCTGGCTGCTCTGAAACTCACAGCAATACCCCTGTTCCAACCTCTGAAATATTGGGATTACAGGCACGAGTCACCAAGTTCATGGAGTTGATATTGTGTGTGTGTGTGTGTGTGTGTGTATGGGTGGGTGAGTGTGGGTGTGGGTGCATGCACACATATGTGCACGTGTGTGTGGAGACCAGGTGTCCTCTTCAGTGCTCTCTTCTTCTTTTTTAAGATTAAAAACAAATTATATGCATGGGTGTATTGTGTGCATATGTGTCTATGTGTCACGTGTGTACTGTGCCCATGAAGGCTAGAAGAGGATGTCACGTACCCTGAAACTTGAGTTACATATGATTGAGATTGATAGCTGCCACGTGGGTGCTGGGAGTTGAACACAGGTCCTCTGAAAGAGCAGCCAGTGCTCTCAGCCACTGGGCGGTTCCTCTCTCCAGTCCCTCCACTCTATTTTTTAACACAAGGTCTCTCACTGAGTGTGATGCTAAGTACTTAGGCCAGACTGGCCCCTGGGGTGTGCTTGTCTCCAACCCCCCCACCCACACCCCAGACTGGAAACATATGTCTAGCTTTTTACAGCTGTGATAGAAATTCGAACCCTGGTCCTCATGTTTCTGAGACAAGCACTCTATAACCAAGTTACATCGGCTCCATCGCCTTAGTTCCAGCACTTCTGGTTCATGCAGACAAACTGGGCAGAGCCTGGCACTGAAGAACTACGAGCTCCAAGAAGCCTGGAATCTGCCCTGGAGTCCAGAGTATCAGCTGCTCAGAGTATGTATTAAATTGTGTGTGAGTGTGTGTGTATGTGTGAGTGTGTGTGTGGTGGTGGTGGTGGTGGTGATGAGGGGTTAGGGGTTGGGACTGGAGGGTTCCTGCAGCCTTGGAGAGGATGCTGGGACAGGCACTGGGGTCAACAGAAAGTGAAGCTATTGGGATAGTGAAGTGAGCTGGTGAGGGGTTAGAGACACATGTGGCCTCTGTGGGGGAAGGGCAGGGTAGGTGGCTTTTCGAGCAGGTGCCCATGGAAGGAGGGGCTCTGATATCACAGCTGCAAGGTCCACAGCCGGGAGCTCAGCTCTGCCAAAGCGTCCCAGAGGCCCTCAGGCCTGGAGGCCAACAACCAGGCTGAGCTGTGAGTGGGCCTGATGCCCAGGACAGCTGCGATGCTACCCAGCCTGGCTGCCTCCCCTCAGGTTTCCTCCAGCATTGGCTGCTCTTGCATGATAGTGACCTGTGATGTAGGGGTGTGAGAGGCAGGATTGGATGACCACCGCCAGGTGTGTCTGCTCGTCCAGGACGACCTCACTCCACTCCTCCAGGCCTCAGGCCCCGCCTCATACCTGCTTGCAGCTCTGGACCCACCTGTCCTCTTATCCAGTGCTTTTGAATAACACCCATACCTTCCCCCCAAGCTAGGACTCACCATCTTCCAAGCCTGGGGACACCGAGTACAGGAAGAGAAAGGGATGGACCTTGGAACTTGACCACGCTTCCAGGCTGGCCCTCACTCTGATGGCATAGATGGACATCCATCCATGGACCTCAGTTTTCCTTCTCTACGATAGGTACATTTACCTGCTAGTTTATAGTTAAGACAAAAAATAACAGCCTGACAGCTGAGTAGTGGTGCACTTCTTTAATCTCAGCACTCAGGAGGCAGAGGCAAGTGAATCTCTGTGAGTTCGAGGCCAGCATGGTCTACAAAACGAGTTCCAGGACAGTCAGGGCTATACAGAGAAACTCTGTCTCGAACAAACAAAAACAAAACGATGAAAAATTACCCCATAGGTAATTTGGACAGCCCTGTCTCCTCCCTGGAGTTCTTGCTCTTGCTGCCTGAAGCATTTCAAGGTTCTCTTCCATTCTTCTTTCCTTCATCTTTCTCTCTCCTGCCTTCTCCCTTTTTCTTTTCCTCTATTTCAAAGATTTGCTTTTACTATGTTTAATTATGTGTATCTGTATGCAATGTGGGCACAGGTGCTTGAGGAAGCCAGAGGCATCAAAGCCCTGGGAGCTGGAGCTAGGGATGGTTCTGAGTCATCTAGTGTGGGTGCTGGGACTTGAACTCAGACCTTTTGGATGAACAGCAATCACTCTTAACCACGGAGCCACCTCTCCGTGATTAAGTAAGTTGGTTATCTACCCAACTCGCTTTATTTCTCCCTCACCCCATCTCTTTCTTCTCTTCTTCCTTCCTTTTCTTCTCTTCCTCACTTTGTGACTTGTCTCAGCATCCTTGAGTGCTGGGGTTACAGGTATGCACTCACTATGTTCTCCTGGCTTTTCAAAGTCTTTTTTGTTTGTTTGTTTGTTTGTTTCTTTGTTTTTCTGATAGGATTTCTCTGTGTAGCCCTGGCTGTCCTGAAACTTACTCTGTAGACCAGGCTTGCCGGGAGCCAAACTCAGGAAATTACCTGCTGTTCTAGAAAGACTAGTCAGTACAAGGTTAAGAAAGGATGTTCACAGGTCTCAGGTCCCAGGAACTTAAAGAACGCCTGGCATTTTCCTTGGAGCTGGTTGCGACAGTTGGATGGTCTAGGGCAATGAGGATATGACAGTGAACTGGTCTTAGACAATAAGGATTCCATAGTAGGATAGCCCTAAGCAATGACCCTCAACCAAACTTCCCAGTTTGCTGTGTCTTTATAACCTGCCCCCAAAATTAAAGTTTCAGAGCTTGATCAGAACTCCAGACTTGCTCTCATTCTTTGTGTCTCTTGTCCTTTCATTCGTTCGCCCCCTTCCCTGAGGTCTCGTCGAATCCCCGTGGGCCGGGGCACAGGCTGGCCTGCAATCTGGAGATCCACCTGCCTCTGCCTCTGCCTCTGCCTCCCAAGTGCTGGGATTAAAGGCAGGTACCACCAAGTGGCCTTTTCAAAGTTCTTGATGAAGTTTGCTTAGGCTGAGAGCACCTGGCCTGGGCCATCATGAAACCTAGGCCCAGCCTGGCTGCCTGCAGAGGCTGTACCCACACCATGACTCTGAAACAATTGCCCTGCTGGGTAGAGCATGTGCATGTGTCTCCTTCATCCTCATCAGCATGAGGTCCTGTGGTCCAACTTACAAAGTGAGCCTGGGAGGCGTCCTGCCTTGTCCAGGTGCTGGGTGATGGAGGAGTGGGCAGGAGCCAGTGCTCTTTTATCCTAAAGACAACAGGGAGTCGCTGAAGGTTTTAGACAGATAGACAACATGATCAGACTTGGGCACAGAGGGCAAGAGAAGGTTATTGTTCAATTTCCATTTTCCTGAGTGCTCAGGAGGGAGATGGTTTCTGGATAAAGAGGAGCAGGAGCTGCGAACCATGCTGGGATCGGGGACCTGGAATGAGATGACCAAACTGAATTGGGTGAGGAGTCCATAGAGCTCGGGGAGGACCGAATTGCCTAGCACAGTGGCTGTGTACCCATAGGCACCCTTCTTGGCTCCTCTGGGTCTCAGTTCATCATCTGTGAAATGGACTCACTCACAGCCTAATTTGCAAAGAGCCACAAGAGCTCAACACAAGAAGCAAAGGCACTTAGACCAGGACCATGCAGCCTCAGGGACCCACCTGCCTCCAGCATCCTGGGAAGTGACTTTTCCTGTGTTTCCTATTGCTCTTGGGACAGCTTCTGGTGGCCTGGGGGCCTCCACTCCCTGACCTCCAGGAGACCAGCAGACTCAGCTAAGCAGTACTCTGGGAAGCATCCCCATTTCCTGGCAGAGAGGGTGGGGACAGCAGCCCAGGGTGCAGGTGCTGCCTCTGGTCCCTCCCCAGCTATTTCTAGCTTATCTGCCGGAGGCCAGTGCAGGTGTGGGTGATGAGTCAGAGCCAGGCTGAGAGGACTGTGCCTGGGGGCCTGATGTCATCACAGTCGACCTCCTTGGTCTTTTCCAAGTGTGCATTCTTTGGGGGGAAGGGACTGGGCCAGTGCCAGCCGGTCCCTGTCAGTGTCACCAAGAGGGCGTGGGAACAGAGCCCAAACCCACCTCTGCTGCTGGCTGTGGACAGGGCGAGAGCTGTGTCCTGTTCCTGTCTAGTAGGACTCTGACAAGGTTTGACACATAGTAGGGCTAGAAAAAAAAAATGTACACTGGGCCAGTGAACCAGTATTTGTATGGAACCACTCACCTTGCCTTGTTCCTGTGCGCAGAGTGTAGGTTTGAGGACGGTCATGGTTTAAGTAACTCTGGGCAGGGGACTTGGCCTCTTTGAACTTTAGCTTCCTGTGGAGGAAGTAGACAGGGGTCACCTTAGGGGCTCTGAGATTGGGAATCCTATCATAGAGGACCACTGCAGGAGAAGCAGCATCATAGTCAGCATTAACCTGTCTGTAAACACTCTCCCCATGTTCCCCAACAAGTCCTTGTTCCCATACCCCTCCCCCACCCAATGGCCCAGATGGCAAGGCCACAGTCCAATAGAGGCTTTTGACACACTAAGCGCGGGCTTGAATCTCGCTAATGGAGCTCGGCTGGCAGAGTGCTCCTCTAGAACTCACAAAGGCCTGGGTTCAATTCCCCAAACCATATAAACCAGGCCTGGTCGCCTACACCTGTGATGCCAGCCCTGGGAGGTGAGAATGGGAGGGTCACACGTTCAAGGTTTGAAGCCTACTGGTCCTGCTCCAGCTTAGTGATGGGGGCAGGAAACACGGTGAAGATTTGTGTGCAAAGCAACTAGCACGGGATCTGGGCAAGGAGGCAGCTACTGGGAACATACAAAACACCAGGCTTAGAACTAAGGCTCCAGTGGAACAGAAAGCACCTTGGGAGGGAAGGAAGAGGCTGGGTTCTGGAAGTGACTTTGCTCCCAGCTGGCTGCGTGTCCTTGGACAAGTCCTCCAACCTCTCTGGGCTCAGCGTCCCATCTGTGAACTCAAGGACTTGGACACAAGGCTCGGTCGTCCCCTGGCTCATCCTCCCCTGAGTGACCAGACCCTGGTAAGCTGGCTCCTGAGTGAGCAGCCAGATGCTGATGGCCCTAGGTGGCCCTTAGATGAACCCCTATCAGTTCAAGTAGTCAAACGGGAGCTTGCCCTCACCCCAGTAAGCCAAGGTTCAGGTTGAACCTGGAGCCTCTGTAGGCAGAGGAAATAACAGAGGCAGGAGGCTGAGAAGCCAGCAGGAGGTTTCAGTCCCTTGCTCCCCCTTAGGCTGGCTCACCTGGCCACAGTATGCACCTGTCATCCTGGTGTGCCTTCAGGGCACTGTGAAGAACATCTCCCCACCCCACCCCCGCACGCCCCCTCCTGGTCTTCACAAGATAACAGTCAAGATCCTGAAGACATCTTCCCATGTAGTGGGAAGCTGGGCTCATTCCTTCCCTGGTCACTCTTGGCCAGGTCACTTGCTCTCCCTCAGCCCAACATTCCTTATTGTTGGGTGTTTTTGTTTTTTGAAACAGGGTTTCTCTGTGTAGCCCTGGCTGTCCTGGAACTCACTCTGTAGACCAGGCTGGCCTGGAACTCAGATATCCACCTGCCTCTGCCTCCCAAGTGCTGGGGTCAAAGGCACATGCTACCATGCCCGGCTTCCATTCAGCATTCTAAACTCTAACATGAAGCACATCTAAGGGACTGATAGCTAAATAATTTCTTCATGTTTCAGAACATCTGGTGGCCTTCAGATGACATCAGGATGTATGGCATCCTCCTTAGCTCTCTTTCCGGCTCGTGGACAGACACCAAACAACTAAAGGGTTGTATAGTTTGATTGGTCCTGAAGAGAGTCTAAAGAACACAACTGAGCAGGCCCAGGAGTGAGTCCATCCACGTCCCCAGTATCCTGACCAGAGAAGACAGGAAAAAGGAGAGTCTGAACAGTGAAGACCCCGTCTGGCATATGGTCTTCTGCCCCTGTCCCATGAGCTTTCTACAAAACTCTTTCATGTGCCTCAGTTTCCCAAGATGGCTTTAGATGGAAGAGAACGTTTTCACTCCACCGACTCATCTCTCTTGACCCCCAGAAGACCTTAGCTTTTCCAGGCAGTTACTCTTGTTTCTGGCTTTTGAGCCACCAGAAGTCAGCTTTGAAACAGAGGTAAGACCTGACCTTTGTTATCCTGGCTCCAGGCTGTTCCGTTCCTGCTGCACCTGAGGGCCAGCCATCAAGAAGACCTTTTCTACCTGAATATACCACTGGGCTACCCTGCACCCCAGCTGTCACTGAGTTTCCAGGGAGGGTTCTGACCACCAGTGGCCTCTCTTCCCCTCCATATTCTTTCATTCTCTCTCTCTCTCTCTCTTTCTTGGATTTCACTCCATAGTCCATGTTGACCTGGAATATGTTATGTTGCTTTGAACTCAGGGTGATCCTCCTGTCTCAGCTTCCTGAGTGCTAGAATTACTGGTGCGAGCCCCTGTGTCCAGTTCTTTTCTCTTAGAGATATTTGTTGAGTCGCCTCTATTTGTTCCAAGATATCATGGATCCAGACAGATAAATAAAACAGCATCCTTGTCCTCAGTAAGGAATGAGTGAGCAAAAGAGCCAGGCCTGGACAGATGGCTCAGTGGTTAAGAGTAAGAGCTGCTCCTGCACAAGATACAAGTTTGACACCCAGCACCCAACTCAGAGGGTTCAGAACTACCAGCAACTCCAGCTAGGTGGGATCCCTCTGGCCTCCACAGGGAGCCCCACATATGTGGCGCGTGCGCACGCGCGCGCGCACACACACAAAGAGAGAGAGAAAACTTAAAATATAATTAATTGAAGAAAAACTTTAAAATAGACTACAAATTCCTCTGGAGAAAGCAGGCAATAGATCAGGGTGCAGTTTAGAGGAGAGGGCTCAGGCAGAAGTGTGTAATCACAATGCTGGTGTCCAGGCTGGAGAGATGGCTCCGCAGTTTGAAGAACGCTGGCTGCTCTTCCAGAGGACTTGGGTTCTATTCCCAGCATCCACATGTTGGCTCTCAGCTGTCTGTAACTCTAGTTCCAGAGGATCCAACACCCTCATCTGACCTCAGCAAGCATGGCACACATGTGCACAGACGTACATGCAGACAAAAAACCCTTACATATAAAATAAAAATAAGGTTAAAAAAAAAAAAAAGCCCACAGTGCAGGTGTCAAGTGCTGTTCTGAGGCCGATGCAAAGTGCACCAAAACCTAATGGATAAGCAATTTATTCCATCCGGAGGCTGGTCGGGGAGGATTGCGATTGGGGGGTGGGGATGGGGCATGCCCTTAGAGGGTTATCAGGCTAGAGAGCAGGCTAGAGGCTACCATCTAAGCCTTACTATGGAGGAGAGTACAGCAAGCAGGCCAAGAACTAAGAGGTCAGCACATTCAAAGGTCTAGTGCTTGCATGAACCATGCATACCAGGCAGAGTTAGTGTGGGGGAGGGGAATGACGCCAAAAAGAAGCCCAGTGTTATGGGTGATGGTGAGTAAGCCCAGAAGTTTGGACTTGATCCTGGGTTAACAAGGAGCCCTTGAGGGGTGCTGAGCAAGGGAGTGACCCCTTCAGGTGGGTTTTAGAACTCTCTCTACCATGCAGTCCAAAAGCTAGAGAACCAGGCCAGAGAGGTCAAGTGTGAAGAGGTCAGGCTGAGGCTGACCCCTGGGGGAATTAGAACTTGGAATGTTCCATCTCTGTGTGGAATCAGAGGTTGTAAACATCTAAAACTTGATTCAGCAGGCTAAGACAAACAGCTTGATTTGAAGCTGAAGGCTGTGGAGAGGAGGGGCAGCCCCAGACTTGAGCTCTGAGCTCGAGGGAACCAGTCCTGCCTGCACCTGTGGCTGAGTGGAAAGCTCGGGACCAGGCAGCTTACTGACTCAAGATTTCCTTGTGACTCAAGGTGGCTCGGACTGGAGGCAGCCATGGCCCATTGCCATGGGTAGTGGGGACTTTTAGACACAGGACTCTATGGATAGAATCTTTGTAACTCTTCACCTTTTACTGTGTACTGAGTGACAATATGAAGAGGCAGAACCTATAGGAAAGGAGGTGACCCCAGCTGCACAGATAACTTTATAGCCAAAGGAAGCAGGGGACATAGAGTCTTAATTGGTGAGCTCCCAGTTTGTGGGAGACCCCATCTCATCTCATCTCGTGGAAGGTGGATGACCTTTGACCTTTACACACTTGCATCTGCACATACACCAACACCTGTGTGCATTCACACAAACATGTTTTAAAAGGCTTTGGCCTTCTCTAATGACTATACCCGTGATGCAAGACACACTTGTGGGCACTTAATTCCTGGATATGACTCCCCCCATCAGGTTGCGAGCAGGGAGGGCCTGAAGTAAGACCATCAGGTCAGCCACAGGGGCCCTTCTCAGTCGTTCCATTCTCAGTCTTTCCAGCCTTATTAGCCTCCGCTCTGACTTCTCTCTGACCAACTCCAGCACACACACTCTCTCTCTCTCTCTCCTTCCTTCCCCCCTTTCTCTTCCCTCCCACCCCCCTTCTTCTTCTTTCCCCAGGCTTGGCTCCCAACCTTGGCAAAGCCCAGACTTGCTTTAGAGGTCACCCAAGTGGCTCAGCCTCTAGCTTTCTACTTCATTCCTTTGAGCCCCTGAGCCATTGGCTAACACTATCTCAGTTCCTAATACCTTGCAGACACAGAATGCAGGCTCAGCATATACGAAATGAGCAAATGAGCCAGGTGCAGTGGTGCACACCATTAATCCCAGCATCTGGGAGGCAGAGGCAGGTAGATCTTGAGCCCTGGCTTGGTTACAGAGCCTGAGAAAAACTGGAGGGGGGTGGGGGGAAAGGGTAGCTGAGGTGTAGTTCAATGGCAAAGTACTTTCTTAACAGCCCAGGTTCTAGCCCCTAGCCCAGCAGTAAGGAAATAGGAATATTCATTATCTGGGGGTTGGGACAGCCCCCCAATTTTCTGTAGAAGTATTGAAGGTCTTCACTTGAGCTGCAACTGGAGGGTGAGGAGGTGACCTTCCTTGCAGGTGCGATGGGCAGAGCCAGGGAACACCAGGGGTGGGGGGAGCGCCCACCCGCAAGCCTTGTTTTCTTCAACAAGCAAATCCATATGTAATCCTTCGGTTATTAGCCATGCCCTATTAATTTCTGCATTCAACAGATCAAGGCCCCCACTGTGCAGGCAGCCAGACTCCCAGGCCCTGGGGACCGACAGTGAGGATTGAAAGTGACTCTGAGGCTTGGCACCCTACGGAGAAGGGCTCAGCTGAGACCTGCAAACGGTTCTCCAGCTTGGATCCCTGGGGAATCCAAACAAACCCCCAGGTTCCGGCATCCTGGGCAGTCTTCCTTCAGCTACTGCTGGACCAGCTTCCAGAGACCAGGCTTCCTGCCTGTCCCTCCCCCCACCCACCTGGGCACAGAGGGTCTTTCATCCATTGTCCCCCGTTTCCTGCCTCTCCATCTCCAGCTGCTGGCCGGGACCCTGCAGGCTCACTCTTGACAGGCCCGCTTTCACCAGTACACCCCAGGCAGCAAGGAGGGGAGTGGTCTGGGGGGAGGGGACTGGAACTTTGTAACAAGGAAGAGTTTCCTGTCCCTCAGAGGTATTAGATCCCAGAGAATGGGAACTGGGCTTGTCCCCAGAGCACCCCATGTTGGAGGTGGCAGTGATGAATGACCCTTAACACACAGGCTTCCTGTGATCTGGGTTCAACATCTTCCCTGGCCTGGCTGATGGTGTGTCAAGGAGCTTGCATGCCGGCTCTTAACTGTCCGGGGAGTGAGTCAGGCCGGTTCCTTGGCCTCCTTGCCAGGGCTCATTTGACAGATGTCATACCCAAGCAGAATTGTGAAAGTGAATGTGGTCTTGTTGGATTGAGGGCCAGAGAACAACATCCAAGAAAATGGATTTTTCTCCAGGCTAATGGCTGAGCAGGTAATGGCACCCACCACCCATCCTGGTAATCTGAGTTTGGTCTCTGGGACCCACATGGTGGAAATAGAGAAGCAACCCCTGAAAGTTATCCTCTGAGCTGTGCATGCTTGCCTGTTACCACATACATATAAAACAAATAACTGTGGGCTAGGCTTGGGGGAACACACCTTTAGTCCCAGTACTCAGTAAGAAGATACAGGTGGATCCCTGTGGGTTTAAGGCTAACCTGGTCTACACAGTGAGACCCTGTCTCTAAAATCAAAACAAAACAAAAAGCAAATTTCCTCCCTCAGGCTGATCTCTCCAAAGCATGAAGATGATGAATGGAAACCTGTTCAGAGATGCTTGATTAAGCACTTACTGTATACCCCACTCTCTGCCAGGAGTGGGAAGGAGCCAAAAGCCAAGGTTCTTGTTTAAAAGACTGACAAGCAAGTAGAAAAGGCATAGTCAGCTATGACAGTCACACACAGCAGCTGAGACAGTGCAGTGGCTCTGGAGCCAGCCTGTCTGTGTCCCTGTGATGAATGACCCTTAACACACAGGCTTCCTGTGATCTGGGTTCAGCATCTTCCCTGGCCTGGCTGATGGTGTGTCAAGGAGCTTGCATGCCCTCTCTAACTGACACTCACTGTTCTTTAACTGAATGTTTAATAGTGTCAATTTGACAGTCTCTAAAATCACCCTAAACAAACCTCTGGACATGCATGTCTGTGAGGGAGTTTCCAGATTCAGTTAGGGAGGTAGGAACATCCACCCTGAATGTGGGCAGAAGTCCTGAACAAAATAAAAGGGTGGGGTGGGGGCTGGAGAGGTGGCACCACAGTTAAGAGCACTAGCTGCTCTTGCAGAGGACCCAAGTTTGGTTCCCAATGCCCACATGACAGCTCACATCTGAGACTCCAGCTTCTGGGAACCGGATGCCTTTCTTCTGCCTCAGAGGGAAAGTATTGCATTCGTGTGTACACAGTCACACAGGGACTCACACATGGTCTGTCTGTTCAAGAAAGCAATGGTGAATACAAAAAAAAAAAAAAAAAAAATAAAGTGTCTGTCTTACTTATCAGCTCCCTTCAGGACTGAAGGCAGAGAAATCTGTCATTGTCCCAAAACTGAAGTTACCTCAGAACAGCAGAACCTTACAGGACAGTCCCCCCCCCCCCCCCCCCCCGTGTTGGTTAACTCTCCCACAAAGAGTGACCATCCTCCATGGTAAGGCAGCACCTGGAGCAGAAGTTGTCACTTCCTCAAGCTTCCTCAAGCCACACTAACTCTCTCCAGCAATGACAGTGACAAGAACTCTTATCTCAGTATAGACACAGATCTGACCCAGTATTGGACTAGGCCTCAGTTTGACCACGGTTCTACAGTCCTCTCCCCTCCTCCCATTGTCCCCATATTTATTTATTTGTTTGTTTTTAAGACATGACCTCACTATGTAGCCTTAGCTACCTTGGAACTTGCTATTTAGACAGGCTGGCCTCGAACTCACCGAGATCCACCTGGAATTAACTGCACACACACACACACCCATACCAGGTCATCCCTTATTTAAATTTAAACTTAAAAGTATTGGCATCCTAGAGGGGGCTTATCTGTTTCCCTTCCCAAGTGGATGCATTTTTGCTTTTTTCTATTATTTGTGTGTATAATAGGTACGCTGGGGCTGGGGGGGCCAAGCCTAGCTTTTGCTTTTTAAAATGGCTGGTTACAGGTTATAATGCCATAGGTAAGGGGTCACAAACAAAACACAAAAACAACCCCCCTAGTCCAAAAACACACACACCCCCAGCCTTGCTGGTTCTTGCATCTCTGAGCTCACTCTTGGGGCTGGGCCTCAGGGATAGTCAACTCTCTGCTCAGGCGGCCAGGTCCTGCCGGAGCCTTCCGTATCGGGAGGATACTGAGAGAGTAATTCGTAATTCGTGGTAACTTTTCTTGTTCAGTGATAAAATACTCCGACATAATGCACTTAAGGAGAGTCCATTAGTGCCTGGCAGTGGTGGCGCACGCCTTTAATCCCAGCACTTGGGAGGCAGAGGCAGGTGGATTTCTGAGTTCGAGGCCAGCCTGGTCTACAGAGTGAGTTCCAGGACAGCCTGGGCTATACAGAGAAACCCTGTCTCGAAAAACCAAAAAAAAAAAAGGAGAGTCCATTAGTGTGGGAAAACCAAGAAAGCAGGGGCTTGAAGATGCCCACTTGTGTGGAGAAGTCAGCAGGCCCACAGAGTGGTGCATACCTTTAATCCCAGTATTCAAGAGGCAGACAGGTGGATCTCTGTGAGTTCAAGGCCAGCCTGGTCTACAGAGCGAGTTCCAGGACAACCAGGGTTACACAGAGAAACCCTGTCTCAGGGAAAGAAGCCAAGAAAGGAAGACCGCAGTGTGCATCCCTTCGGTTTCTCCTTTGTACACACTCTGGGATCCCAGCCCAGGGAAATGGTCCCTAATTGACTAATAAAGATGGCAATCCCCACAGGGATGTTTGGAGGCCATTTCCCAGAACTAGGTCTCATCAGACTGACTATTAATCGAAACTATTGTCATAGATGCTGAGTGGGTTGATATTGGGGGGAAGGGGGACTGAGCCTGGGTGGGTACTGGATACATATTTGCCCAGTACTGAGAGGGCACTAAGGGAGTAGTGGCAAATACTTGGCAATGACAACCCAAAGAAGATTCTCACCTCAGGCTTGGCAATTCTGCAACAGGTGCTAGGGCCTGAAACCCGGGTGCCTCAGTCCAATCCACCTGCAGGTCCTGTGGTTTTATTTCTAGAACATACTCGCAAGTTCTCAGTCTTTCCGTTGATCCTTACACATCCCAATCCAGGTTACCTCTCCTGTCTGAGAACTGCGTCAGCTACTGTTTTCTCCGACTTGCAAACAAAGTCGGGCCCTGAGCTTAGCTCCAGTCAGTCCCCTCTGTGGAGTGCCTGCAGTGTCTGTCCCCCAACACACACCTTACAGAACCCCACTCTCAGTGGAATAACCTGCCGGTGACCACATCATCTGTTGATTTCTAATGAGGAGAGTTATTTTTAGGCAGGTGAAAGTACTCTGGCCTCTCTCAGAGGAGTTTCCACTCCCGCCTGCTTCTACCACAACCTGATTTCCTGTGGTTGTGGAGGCTGCCATCCTAGCCAGCTTTGTTACTCTGGGCCTCAAGAGATAAACCAAACAACATCCCCTACCCCTACCCTCCCCCCCCCCCAATCTTCTATCCTTCATAAGGAATGGGAGACAGAACAGCCTCTGCCAAAGAGTGGGAGGATGGGTGAAGCTCTCTGTCCCTCACTTGCTGTGTGACCCCGGGTTTGTCACTTTCCCTCTCTGAGCTGCTGTCACCCATATGTAAAAGCTGGGGGTTGAATGCTGAAAAGCCTCAGATAGCTAAGATTTGCATGGAACTGTGAGCTGCTGAGTCCTCTCCATCCCTGGGAATCAATTCTTTCTATGAATGAAATATAGCCAGCATCTCTTAAAGTACAGATGCAAATCTATGCAAATTAGAAAGGAGGCTAAGACACTGGCTCACAGGAGGGATACACATAGCTTATGTCTTCCTACTGTTCAGGCATCTCTCCCTACTCAGCTCCACGGAGAGGAGACAATCTCAGAGAGGGATACTGACTTGCTCAAGGTCACACAGGCAAACACTGACAAAACCATTTGCAGGTAGGTTTCTGGCCTGTCCCTTTTCTCATGTGCTCTGCCTGCTGTTTGGTCCTGGCCTGGAGCTGGCACCTCTCTGGATCTGAGAGAGGCCGTGTCACTCTAGTCAGCAGAGCATGCTGGAGTAAACTCTATTGTGGTAGGGATAAGGTGTCTTCCAGGGAGATTGTGACAAGTGACAACGCAGAACAATGGAGATGTAGATGGAAAGTTCAGTCCACTTGCGGGTTACCTCAGGAAGGTCTTGCTGAGACCACTGTGGGCACTGCTTCAGAATGTGCCCCTTCCTCTGTATGACCAAGTCACCTCTTATCTCTCTCCAGGACAGTGGAAACAACCACAGATAGACAGCTGGGGCCAAATCCATAAAGGAAATGGCCAATTTTAAGAATGTGACCTTGGGCTTGGAGAGGTGGTTTAGCAGTTAAGATTACCAGTTGCTCTTCCAGAGGACCCAGGTTCGATTCCCAGCTCACAGGCATCTATAACTCCACTTCCATGGGATCTGATGTCCTCTTCTGAGCTCCACAGGCATTAAACACACATATATGCATATATATATATATATATATATATATATATATATGCAGGCAAAACACTCACACATAAAAATAAAATAAATAAACTCAATAAAATATTTAAAATTTTAAATTAGAAAACAAGAATATGAGTTTTATTCTGAAGGCAACAGGAAGCTATAGAAAGGCTTGGTCTGATGTTTAGAATAAGCCTGTATCAGGGGAATCAACTGGGCAATGGGGCCAAGAGTCCCACTATTAAAGTGGGCAAACTGCATACACCATGGGGTCGCCTTCATCCAGTGGGAGAGAAACCAAGGTTTATGCTTTCTGCCCCTCTGTCCCCAGGCTGGCGCTCAAACAGAAGGGAATGTTAAGGTCATCAGAGCGGCAGCCAGCCTGGAATCCAGGGCAGAGGCAGCTGGACCTAGTCCTCCAGGGCTCTTTAATCTGTTCTTTTGATTTGGTAAAGAAAGATCCAAGGGCCTTAGGGACCCGCAAGTCAAGGATTTCACAAACATTTATTTAGTACCCACTAGGGCAAAGTACTCTTGCTGGGGAGAAATGCACACCAAGGCTGCGTTTTCTTTTGGTTTGGGGGGTTGAGTCTGGGCGGCACAAAAGCTCCAAGGCTGTGTTTTCTGACTCCCAAACTGACAGATGATTCCCATAGACTTTAGACTTTCTCCGACTCACGTTTTATTTGTATAAGAGCCCTTTAACGACCGATCCAAGTTCTGTCCTCCAAAAGATCTGCTGAGGTCCTGCTTACACCCCCCCTCCCCCCGCACCTCGGACGCTGGGCTGGCCTTAATTGGAGGAAAGGTTGATGTAGGTATAGCTGTTAAGCTGAGGTCAGGCTGGAATGTGGCTCAGCGGGTAGGGCACTTGCCTCACAGGTACCTTGGTTCAGTCCCCAGCATTGCATAAAAAACCCTGTGGAGAAACACACCTGTAGTTCCAGTACAAGAGAATCAAGGTGATCCTTAGCTACATAGTGTTTTTGAGAGCTTTGGCTACATAAGACCCCGTATCAAGCAAAAAGGGAAAAAGAAAGAAAGAGAGGAAGAAAGAAAGAAAGGAAGGAAAAGAAAAGAAAGAAGAGAAAGAAAGATAGATGTACTTGGGTGATGTGGGGCCTTAACCTAATATGGCTGTCCTCATCCTGTAAAAGGGAGAGAGGCACAGGGTGAGGGGACTGTATTGTCAGAGAACAACACCAGAGAGAAGGAGCTGAAGACTGAGGGCTGCCCAGGCCACCTGTGAGCAGGAAGCATCAAGGAATGATCCATCCGAGTTCACTGAAGACACCTTCAGTTTAATCTCTGAGTCCTCAGAGCTAGGAGGGGAGAAAGTACAGCTTTGTGTCAGCCAGATAAACTTATCAGGTAAAGGCAAGCCTTTAGCCATTGGCAAGCCTGAATACCTGAGTTCGATTCCCAGGTTCCACATGGAGGGTGGCAAAAATAGATTCCTGTAAATTGTCCTCTGACCTCTACACATGCACCTTTGCCTGTGTGCACTCTTCTTACAATTAAAAAAAAAAGTAAGTAATTGTAATTTGGGTTGTTGTTGTTTGAAACAGGGTCTCTTTGGGGCCTTAGCTGCCCAGGAACTCACTAATCAGACCAGGCTGGCCTCAAAGTCAGAGATCAATCTGCCTCTGCCTCCTAAGTGCTGGGATTAAAGACAAGAGCAGCTGCCGCAGCTCCGGCCACCTCGCCCCCTGATGTGTTATTTGTTTGTTTTTTTAGAAACACACTTCAGCTTTTGGGCACCTGTCTATGGTCACAACAGCCCGGGAAGCAAACATGACATCAACATACAATCACTTGTCACTTGGGTTCCATCTGGTTCTCATCTGGTCACGGGTCCAAGGGTCTCCCAGAACAAATGCACAGAAGTTCTGCAGAGTTCCAAGGCTAGGGTGGCGCTCCGAGGGACTCCGCCTGAGTCTGGTTGCTCTTGTCTCAGCCTTTTCCCTGCCCCACCTTCCCGTTTAAGCTCCATTCACTGGCTTCCTGCTGTCCTCCCTGCCTGATGCACCCTTGAATCCCTTCCTGCCCGGCACCTGTTCCCTTCCCCTTTCTCCCTCAGTGGAGCAGGTGAGAGCAGCTAAGCCCAGTTTCCTTTGTGTGTATGCATTAATCTGTTTTTACTCTACTGGGGATTGAACCTCTGCATTCTAGGCAACCATTTTACCATTGAGCTATGTCCCCAGTCCAGATGGTCTCCCTAGCACCTGTCTGATGGATGCTCACAGTAACAGTTCTTCCCTAACAGGGTCACTGGAGGTTGGGAAGACACAAACATTTAAGGGTGCAAACCCTAGAAAGAGGATCCTGCTTCCTCATTGTAGATAATATGTGAGCTTCCAGATGCCCCTGTTGGATTGAGTTACCCATGGGGTGCCTGTCCATACCTGGACATCTCATAGAAGGAAAGGGGCTATCCTGTAGCTGTGTCCTTGCACACAGCAGACATACAAAGAATGCCAGTTGCTTGAACCACTGAGCAGAGAACACCTGGCTGTAGCCACGGAAGCTTGGGGACATCTTTCTCAGGCCAGCTTGCCCATCCTTCGAGAAATGAAAGCTTCCCGAGAGACCGAGGCAGGGGCTGAGCAGAACTCTGAACCTGCACCCCAACCTCACCCCAGATCCAGCTTCTACCCTCCCTTGTTGCCCCCCACATGCTGTCACCCACACACACCCCGTCCCCAGATACCAGCTTCCTTTGAGTCACATTTTCCATGGCTAGGTGGGGCTGAGCAGGTGGCAGGTGAAAAACTGTCCTTGAGGTGTCTCTCCCTGCCCTGCTTTCTCTTCGCATCCCTACAGGTCTCCGTCTCTGCAGACTGCATCTATCCATTGTCCCCAACTTCAAAGGCTCAAGGCTACCTGGAGGCCAGAACCCCAGAGGTACACATATTACCTAATGTCTCCGATCAGTGCAGGATAGTAAGGGCAGGGATGTGCCACCTTTGGACTGTGGGATTGTGGGTAAACTACTGCCTCTCTTTGCCATCAGTGAACAGTCCCTAGGACTTTCCTGGGCCAGGGAGGGAGAACAGTGGGACACTTGAGGGAGCAGAAAGGAGTCCTGCTGTCATGGGCCCTGTCTGGGGTCAGCAGGCTCCTGTTCTAATCTCCCCAGAAAAGAGCTCAGGTGACAGCTGAGCTTATGGATGTGGGAAAAGTTCCTTTCTCTGGGTCCAATGCTGTACCAGGTGCTAAAGGGTCACCAGCCAGTATTGGTTATGGTGTTGGCAGGGTACAGACCGGGAAGCACTATGGTGGGGAAAGCACCAGCCTGGGAATTAGACAACGGGGGTTGGCTGCCTCTCTGCATGACATAAGCATGTCCTTTCTCTGGAGGTCTCTCCCTCCGCCTCTGGTCTACAAGAAGGGGGTCCCACTCTTGACATTCCTCAGGCCTGGAATCCCCGCTGGCTTCTTTGCTGAGAGCAAGCAAAGGCTGGGGCAGATTTCCAAGTGGAGTCCGTTTCTAAGTCAATCCCCAAGCCAGGGATGGAATCTCGCCTCTAGGCCAAGGCCAGTCCCCTTTGATTTCCTCCTGACGGGCTTCTATTCCAGGCCCTTTGATTGCCTGTCAGTCCAATTCACTGCCCATCTCACAGGCCAGGATTCTCTTCCTGCTCTCCCCCACCCCACCCCTCCCCCACCTCCCATTCTCCTTCTGGAGAAGTAACTCAGTAGGTGGATGAATGGGTGGGTGGTAAGACAGATACGAGAATGAAGGAACTGGAGACAATAGGCATGGAGGGGTAAGGATGGGTGGGTGACTCCGAGGGACAGATGGCTTACTGATGAATGAAGAAGCTGGAGAAAACTCAGCTGCTGGTCATTACTTTGAACAAACTACAGCTTCCCTGAAGTCCCACATCCACTGGGGTTGCCACGGAAAACCCCCCTTGCTTGTATCATTGGGTTCCCCAGCTCCTGAGCATGGATGTAGGTTTGAGGTTCCCTCCCTGATTTTACCCATGAGCCCCAGGGGTAAACTGCCCACCAGAGAATCTTACTCCACTGTTCCATTGAATAGTTTCCAGGCACATATGTGGACCCTCTGCATACCACTCTGGCTCAGGGGCAGGAGTCTCTGGGTGTTTGGGTTTTGCTGGAATTGCTGATGGCAATAGGAGTCAAAATGGCAGCGAGCCTCATAGCCCAGGTTCACCAGCACCATTGCCTCCCCACCCAGGGAGCCAGTGGGCCCTGCTCCCTAGCTGCCCTCCCAGACAATACGATATATTGATAATTAAAACACTGAGTCGAATGCATTTTTTTTTATTTATTTTGCATTTCTGAGGAATCGGTCTCAGGTTTGCACATATTAGGCAATTACAAAGTTGGTTTTGGTTTTGGTTTGGCTTTAACACAGAGTCTCTTTATGTAGTTCTGGCTGACCTGGAATTTACTTTGTAGACCAGGCTGACCTTGAACTCACAGATCTTCGTGCTTCTGCCTCCAGAGTGCTGGAGTTAAAGGCGTCCGCTATCACCTCCGGTGCCACAGGTTTTCCTTTTTCTGAAACAGAGTCTCTTGTATCCCAGATTGGCCTTGAACTTGATATGTAGCTAAGGATAACCTTGAACTTGTGATCCTTTTGCTTCTTCTACCTCCCAAGTGCTGGGAATCTAGGCAGTGCCACCATAGCCTGTACCACAGCCTGTACTGTTTAAGAGCTAGGGACAAAACTCAGGACTCTGTGCAGGGCAAGCATTGTACAGATTAAACCACATCTCCAGCTCCTTACATGCTTCTTAAATCGGAAAAGAAAAAGGAAAAGAAGATGCCATGAAGTATATGCCAGTAATGTAATTCCAGCACTGGAGAGGCTGGGGCAGGAGAGTATCTAGTTTGAGACCACTCTCAGCAATAAATAAGGAAGAAAGAATGGAAGTGAGGGAGGAAAGGAGAGGGAAGGGAAGGGGTTAGAACTGGGAAGGAGATGCTTCTCAGAAGTGTTCCACTGTTTGGGTGTCTGTCTCCCTACTTGACCAAGCGGCTCCTTGAGGAAGGCAGTGTCCCTTCATTTACCCCATGAAGATACATGGCAGAAGTCAACTCAGTAAATAAAGACATGCATAAGGGCTAGGCATGGTAGCACAGGCTTGTTATCCCAGCTACTTAGGAAGCTGAGACAGGAGGATCACAAATTCAAGACTTGCTTGGGCTGGAAAGTGTGCACAAGAGAGCCTGGCAGTCTGGGGAGACCCTATCTATCTCAAAAAGTAAAAAGGGGATTGGCGGGTGGGCCTGATGGGGAAAAGCAATATGATGACTCCAAGGAGACTCCCAGAACACACATAAAAAAGCTGGATGCAGGCTGGAGAGATGGCTCAGTGGTTAAGAGCACTGACTGCTCTTCCAGAGGTCTTGAGTTCAATTCCCAGCAACCACAAGGTGGTTCACAACCATCAGTAATGGGATCTGATGCCCTCTTCTGGTGTGTGTGAAGACAGCTACAGTGTACTTGTTATATATATGTAAAATAAATAAAATCTAAAAAAAAAAAAAAAAAAAAAGCATTGAATGCTCTTCCAGAGGACCTCAGCTTGATTCTCTCCAACTGCACAGACACACAGGCAGTCAAAACAGCTGTAAATATAAAATAAAAATTAAAATTAAAAAAAGAAACATTTAAAAACAAAAAATGATCAACTCTTAAAGTTGTTCTCTAACGCACACAATAAAATCATAAGGGCTGGAGAGGTGGCTCAGCAATTTAGCTGTTCCCAGCACCGAAGTGAGACCATTCACAGCCACCTATAACTCCAGCTCCAGGGGAATCTGATGCCCTCTTCTGGCTTCCACAGGTACTGCACATATGTGGGGCATATTCACAAAGACAACAGAAATAAAAATGATGAAAACAAATATTTAAAAATAATGAAAGTGGGGCTAGAGAAATGGCTCAGCGGTTAAGAGCACTGACTGCTCTTCCAAAGGTCCTGAGTTCTTTTTTGTTTTGTTTTGTTTTTTTGTTTTGTTTGGGTTTTTTTGTTTTTTTTTTTTTTTTTTTTCAAGACAGGGTTTCTCTGTGTAGCCCTGGCTGTTCTGGAACTCACTCTGTAGACCAGGCTGGCCTCGAACTCAGAGGTCCACCTGCCTCTGCCTCCCAAGTGCTGGGATTAAAGGTGTGCGCCACCACCGCCCCGGCCGACTTTTTTTTTTTTTTTTTAAACATTGTTTTGTCACATCATGATGTGAGTTTGAAGGTCAGAGAACAATGTATAGGATTCAGATTTTTTCTTTCACCATATGGACTCTGGGAATCAAACCTAGGTTCAGGGGCCTGTCGGCAAGCACCTCCACCCGGTGAGCCATATTATGCTCTCATGACTTTGAATACCTCTGAGTGCCCTTTTCGAGGGCAGCAAGAAGCTGCAACCATAACCAGCATCCCTGGGCTCCTACTGTCTTAGAAGCTATGACATCCCATTCTCCAGTGGTGGCAACTGAAGCTCAGACAGTCCAAAGGACTTTTCCACAATCACACAGAGAGGATATAGCCAGACACCCAGGTCTCAGGGCCGTCCTGCAACCGTATGCTGTTCAACATCATCTCTGGTCCCAAACCCTCTGCAGAATGAATGTTCTGGTTCCATCTCAGAAGGTCAAATGGCTCCCCCAGAGCTGCACAGCTGTTGGGGTGGGGAGGGACAGGAAGCAGGATTGCAGTTTGCTATTAACTGTAGCAGGTGACAGGCAGCTTGCATGGTGACAGCTTCAGGGATTTTTTTTTTTAGCCCCAGTGGGTTGAGCCACCTCTTACCAGGTGCCTCCTGGAATAGCTGGCCAGCCTCAATCGTGGGGTATTTAGACCTCGAGAACTGGGTAGGGTCCTCAGTATCCTCTCTGCCTGTCTGACTGTGACATCAAGCTGATCAGAATGATGTAGTACCTCAGTACTGACAGCAAGTCCCTAGGAAAGTCACCTCCTCTCTTTACACGATCACTGCTCTATCATGGATTCCTAGGATTGAATAGTATATGCAGGTTATTATGGGATGTTTGCTTTCATAGGTAAAGAGCTGAGACTCAGAGAGTAACTGACTTGCCTGTGGCCACAGAATGACTCAAACCCTCGGTGCTAGGTCCTGACCCAGGCAGCTCTGAACACCCAACTGAACCATGCCTGCCAGCTGAACTGGATCAGACAGGTCACTTCCTGTGTCTTAGTGTGCTCATCCAGAAAATAGGGATGATGGCATCTACTCCATCTTGTTCCTGTTCAGATAAAATGAGTGACACACACTATGTGTGTTTAATACAGCAGACAGCACACGGCTGGGCCAGAGCTCAACAGGCAGAGTGTTTGTCAGTCATGTACAAATCCCTGAGTTCAATTCCTGGCGCTGCACAAATGGCTTTGGTGGGGCACTCCCCTGTGATCCCAGCACTTAGGAGGCAGACACTAGGATTAGAAGTTTAAGGTCATCCTTGGCTACACAGGGAGTTCAAGGCCAGTCTGGGATACATGAGACTTTGGATAAAAAACAAACCAGCATGTACAATCAAGGGTGTGGGGTTAGTGTTCACTTCCCAGTCATAGCCTAGGAGGCCCAAAAACTGTGTCCCCATGTGGCTAAGTGGTCACCATCAAGGACCCTGAACTTCACCTTTTATGTCCAACCCTATTTTACCTACAGGGAAACAAAGCAGCAAGCTGCTCAGGCCTCCAAAGGCCCAGCAGAGCCTAGCAAGCTGCTCCCCAGTGGGGGGCTGAGCTGGTAGCACTCTCTGGTCCTTGACAATGCAGGAAGCCCCCAGTATAGTGATTACTGGCATTGTCCTACACAAATGCTACAGACCAGGACAATACAACAATCACGGAGAGGTTTATTTCCAGGGGCTCCACAATCATCCCACCCGAGGGGAGGGGCTGGGGGGGGGAGAAGAAGAGGCTCCCAGGCAGGATGCACAAGCAAACAAGCCTAGAGGACCCGCAGCTGGGGCCCAGGTGCAGGAGAGAGAGTGAGGCAGGAAGCGGGCAGGCCATGCTTCTTCCCTCTTCTTTCTTATTTGTTTGAAAAGCCACTTTACTTTCTAAATCGGTCATTGTCACCCGTTGGCCCCCACCCCACCTGGGCCAGGGCCTCCGGTGACAAGGGCTCAAGAGGAAGCTCAAGGGGACAGGGCCTCAGCTCAGTTGGATACGAGGCTTCATCCTCCTCGCCAAGGACTTCATAAGCCACCTTCAAGTGATGAGAGTCACTTGGATGTACCAGCGGGAGTCGGCATGTCCGGAGTCCGTCAGCTTCAGCTGCAGGGAGTGGGCCAGGGGACTCCACAGACAGGAGGAAGTCGGTAGTGGTTAGGAGAATGGCTTCTGAGATCTGTCACCCTGGCAAATCTTGCCACCTCTCTGACCCTGTACTTTCTCACCTGTGCAAATGGAAGGCCTGAGAAAATGTAAGATAATTAAACACAGAGAGAAGCACTGTCATTAGCCTGGGTTATTTAAGAAGCCACCAGCCCTCAGGCATTTGACAAAGTATTTCATTCAACCAGTACACACAGGATTAGGTAGATGAGAGAAGAGAAGGGAGCTGGGAAGCCCAGCAGGAAGTTCCCACAGCAGCTGGCCCAGGTATTGCAGGACAGGAAGAGTTCATAACTGAAGACAGGGTGAGGGGCCTGGACGTTCCTGTGGGAGATTCAAGGCTTCAACTTTACAAAACTTCACCCAGCTGTCCCTCAAAGCTCCAACTACCTTGCTAGCCAGGGGCGGCGGCTAGGAGCCAGCTCTAAGACCTGGAAGTGTTCACAGCATTGTTGATGGGGAACAGAAGGAAGTTAGGAAAAAGTGCCACTCAAAAAGAGGCTGGTGCATGGATGGATGGATGGATAGGTGGGTGGGTGAATGGATGAGTGGGTGGATGCATGCATGCTTGCATGCATGGAGAAATGGAAGAAGGAATGAATGAGTGGATGGATGGATGGGTGGGTGGGTAGATGGATGGGTGGGTGGATGGATGGATGGATGGATGGATGGGTGGGTGGGTGGGTGGATGGATGGGTGGGTGGATGGATGGATAGATGGATGGATGGATGGATGGATAGATGGATGGATGGATAGGTGGATGGATAGATGGATGGATGGATAGGTGGATGGGTGTGTGGGTGGATGGATGGATGGACGGGTGGGTGGATGCATGCGTGCATGGAGGAATGGAAGAAGGAATGAATGAGTGGATGGATGAGTGGGTAGATGGATGGGTAGGTGGGTGGATAGATGGGTGGGTGAATGCATGTATGAATGGATGGATGGGTAGATGCATGCATGCATGGAGGAATGGAAGAAGGAATGAATGAGTGGATGGATGAGTGGGTAGATGGATGGGTAGGTGGGTGGATAGATGGGTGGGTGAATGCATATATGAATGGATGGATGGGTAGATGCATGCATGCATGGATGGGTGGATGCATTCATGCATGCATTCATGGAGCAATGGAAGAAGGAATTGATGAGTGTATGGATGCCTCCACAGTGCTGAATTTACAAGTTATCTTCTGTATCATGTGCCATACTTTCTCCTATGTGTGTATGTATTTGCATGTTCCTGTACATGCAAGGACACATGTGTATAGGTGTTCATGCATGTGTGTGGGTGTGCATGTGGAGGAGGAGCCCCTACAACACCTTTGGATGTCATTCCTCATTCCTCAGGTGCTATCCACCCTGGCTTTCATTTTATTGATGATGATGACGGTGTGTTTGAGACAAAGAGAACATGTTCGTGTCTGGGTGTATGCCACTGCATTTGTGTGAGGATCAAAGGACAACTTGCAGGAGTCAGTTCTCTCCTTCCCTCAGAGGGCTCCAGGGGTTGAACTCTGGTCATCAGGCTTGGGTGGCAACTACTTCTGACCCAGGTCCTCCCACTTGCTCCATCCTGGTTTTTAAAAGTCTCTCACTAACTTGGAACTCACCAAGAAGACTAGATTGGCTGGTCAGGAAGATCTATCTGTCTCTCTCAAGTTTGTGCTCCCATGTCAGCTGTAAAAAAAAGAGCACTCTGATTCATACTATCTTTAATCCCAGTTCTGGAGAGGCAAAAGCAGGCAGGTCTCTGTGAGTTTGAGGTCAGCCTGGTCTACACAGTGAGTTCCAGGCTATCGAGACCCAGTCTCAAAACACCAAGAAAAGACACACACACACACACACACACACTCTCTCTCTCTCTCTCACGGGTGGTGGGGATTGAACTCAGGTCTTTCACATTTACCAACTGAGCTGTTCCATACCCTTCTATATACCTCATTTTCCTTTAACCATCTCCACCGCCCAGGGAAGTACCTATAGAAATATTATCCCCATCTTACAGATGAGGAAGTCGAGGTCCAGAGAGGAGCAGGAAGTCATTCACCTGAGGGCAGAGTTAAGAAATGGCACATCAGAACTGGAACCCAGATCACAGGAGCCATGAGTTTTGTCACTACCGTAACTATCCCTCCCTTATGACTGGGACTCAGCAAGCACATCCTTTGGGTCCCCCTCACCTCCATATGAAAATCCTCTGTCCCCTTTCTGCCTGCAGATTGTTGTGGGGACAAGACACCACTGTTCGGGATCACTGATACCTGTGACAGTCTTTCCTTACCTCTGTGCCTGTTTCTTGTGGGTAAAGGGTATAAAAAGTATATAGGGTGACCATAAATTCTGCACCTCAGTTATTCTTCATGTTTCTTTTTAAGGTCAGAGAAACATTTGGGGGGGGGGGGTTAGTTCTTTTTTTTCATTATATGGGATCCAGGGATTGAACTCAGGTCCTCATGCTTGGAGACACACGCCTTTACCCACTGGGCCATCTTGCTGACCCCATGACACGACATGACATGTCTGTTTCCAGACCTTGTGGCTGCTCTTGATTATACAACATAAGGTCTCAGAACATCAGAGAGAGAGAGAGAGAGAGAGAGAGAGAGAGAGAGAGAGAGAGAGAGAGAGAGAGAGAGAAAGAGAGACAGGACCTTTGTGAGAAGTAGGTATTTAGAATGGAGAAAAGGGTAGAGCTGGGTGTTCAATGCACCAGCACCGGATTCTAAATAATGTCCACCCCAGCTCATTTGTGACCCAGTCACTCGACCCTTTCTGGACTCAGTTTCCCCATTACAAATCAGATGCAGTAGCATGCTCTCAAGTGAAATTGCTTTTTGGGGTTATTAGAGACTGAATTTCTAGACAGAAGCCCAGGAGACCCAGAAGGGCTTCTAAATACATGCCCAGGTCAACCCTCCCCTTTCTCTGGGGTGATCATCAGAGATCCAGCTCCTGGGATAGACCAGATGGCTTGAAGCAAGCTCTCTAGTCCGGGCCCTGATTTAACCTGAGTCTTTGCCTGTAAAATGGGTCTGTAGATAAGGTAGCTTCTCATTCCCACTCCTCAGATTTGAAGACTGAGTTTCCATGAGGCCTGGGACTTATGGGGGTCACCACTCTCACCCTGTCCTGTCCTGCTCTCTCTGCCTCACCATGGGAATCCTGGCTGGTCCCTCCCCAGGCCTGGCATGCTGTCTGCTGCTTCTCACCCAGTGACATCTCTCCCTGGGAGGTTGGACCTCTGAGCCAGTCTTGGTGACCCTTTTTATGAACACCCTGAGCCGTTTTCCAGCCCACGTTTTTCCTTTGTTTTGAGACAGGGTCTTGCTGTATGGCCCCAGGTTGGACTCACACCTGTGCAATCTCTAGGGCTACAAACATGGACCACCACTTTTGGAACAAGGATTTAATCTTACTCCCTGACAGGTGTCTCTAGCTCCCTCTCAGTTCTTATCTTTGGGGTGGGCTGGGCTGTCAGCCACTCCGAAGCCCCACCCTCTGATAGGAACAGACAGGCCAATTACAAAACCCTATTTTACTTCCCGTGGGTCTGGGCATGCGATACAAGCTAGGCCAATCAGAATCCTCGGCCCTGGGATTTTTGGCTGGAGCAAGTGGGGGAGAGTTGAGTCTCCTGAAATGTGAGCGAATGGGTTGTTGATTAGTTGTCCCTTCCTGGGGTTAGAGAGGGAGCGGTCTGATGGAAAAGCCAGGGTCAGAGAGACCGCTCAGTGAAGTCTTGCCTTCATGCTTACATGAGTTTAAACCCCAGAGTTTACAAGGTTTCGGAAGGAGAGACACCACTCCTGCAAATTACGCTCTGATCTCACAAGCGCCATAGCGTGTGCAATGTCGTTACTGGGTTCACTTATAGGAGCCTGGGGGAGGAGTCTCCTACAGGAGTGTGGGTGAGCCCCAAACAGCCACGCCAGGAGAACTCCCACCCAAGCATGGGGAGGCAACCTCTCCCAGCCGCACTGATGGAGTTCCCTGCTCCCTTCAGTTAACTGTTTAGCATCTTTGTACTGTAGCCTCTCCAGAGATCATACACAGCTTGGGTAGATTTCACTGCGTCTGGAAAGTGGGTAGAGGGGGAGGGTCTAGCCACCAACAGGCCCAGTCGAAAGACTGGCGAGTGGGTTCACATGGAGTCATAAAATCACAGCTGCTCTGATTAAGATGGTAATGACTGTCCGGACATAATGACAAACATCTTGTTTTTTTGTTGTTGTTGGGTTTTTTTTTGTTGTTGTTTTTTTTTGTTTTTCGAGTCAGGGTTTCTCTGTGTATCCCTGGCTGTCCTGGAACTCACTGTGTAGACCAGGCTGGCCTCGAACTCAGAAATCCGCCTGCCTCTGCCTCCCAAGTGCTGGGATTAAAGGCTTGCGCCACCACTGCCCGGCTAATGACAAACATCTTTATCACCAGCATTATGGAAGCAGAGGCAGGCCGATGTGTGAGTTTAAAACCAGTCCGGTCTACAAAGAGTTTGGGGGCTAGCCAGGGCTACATAATGTAGTAAGACTGTTTCAAAGGAAATAAAGAAGAAAATGACGATGACGACTTTGCTGGAAGGACAGAGTTCCACAGGAGATAAACCAACGACATCGTTAGAAACCCTGGATCCAGCCATGCCTGAAGTTTGACTCACACTCGAAACTCTAAGATACAGGAGCCACTTAACTGTTAACTTCTTCCCATTTATTTATTAAACTACTTTGAAGGAAGTTTCTGGCAAAACTAAGGTTATTAATTAATACAGTTACACGTTCTCTGTGCAGCTCTGCTGTCTGACACGGGCAGTTACTGTAGCGGTAGTACTGTAGGTCTGGCGGTCTCAAAGACCATCTTTCCCTGTTCTGTTCCTAGTTCAACAAACCAGTCAGTGCTGTCCCCGCCTCTCTCCTATACTTTGACCTCATGTTGTTCACAGGATTCTCCTGTTCACTTCTCTGTTCCAGAAGATTCTTGTGGTGGTGCATTTGTCTCTCCTCACTTCCCCGTATCACCTCCTTAGCTCAGGTCACCTTCCGTTCCATGCCGAGTTCTGCCAACCTTCTCTTTTATTGGTGGCTATCGCTGCAGCAGCAGTGCAGCCTGGCATTTTGTGCATGCTCAACAGGCATTCTGGGAAAGCCACACCCCCAGCCTCCCAGCTTGGCTCGTAATAAACCCTTGACCCCGTGAGCCTCTGGATTCCACCCAAATGGAATAATTACAGTTCTGTAGAAGGGGATATAAAGCTGGGTGTGTTTTCTTGTTGGTCTTTAGATCTCTTTGCCCAGTCAGGGACAGAGTCAGTAACCAATTTTACAGATAAAAATCTTTGTCTCAGAACTTGGTTCTGACCTAAGCGCCCCACTTTCCAGATGAGATGAAGACAAAAGAAACTCAGCGTCCTTGAGTAAGAGTGAATACCAGCCAGGGGCAAAGACTAGGGATGAAGAGGCAGACGGATTTCTGAGTTCGAGGCCAGCCTGGTCTACAGAGTCAGTTCCAGGACAGCCAGGGCTATACAGAGAAACCCTGTCTCGGAAAAAAACCAAAAAAAACAGAAGACTAGGGATGAAGGCACTGTAGCCATAACCGAGAGACGATGGCTGGTGCATGGGTCTCAGTATGCAGGCACCCACCTAGGCTATCTCTGTAGTCTAGACTGGCCTGGAACTTACTGTGTAGCCAGAATGACCTTGAACTGACCGTCCTGCCCCTGTCTCCCAAGTCCTGTGGTTACAAGTGTGTGCTACCACACCCAACTCATTGTCTTCTTCCTCTTTTTCTAAGATGTACTTATTTTGTGTGTATGTTTGGCCTGCATGGATATCCCTGTACTTATTTTGTACTTATTTTGAGTGTATGTTTGTGTATGATGTACTTATTTTGAGTGTATGTTTGTGCACCTACCACGTGTGTGCCTAGTGTACAAAAAGGGCAGCATCAAATCCATTGGAACTGGAGTTACAGATGGTTGTGAGCTGCCATATGGGTGCTGGGAATCAAAGCCAGGCCCTCTGCAGGAGCAGCCAGTGCTTGCCAACGGAACCGGCCCTCCAGCCCTCTCCTTCCCCCTTTCCCCTTTAAAAGCCAAGTTTGCTCACTTATGCCTAGTTGGCCTTGAAGGTGCACAGATCCTCCTGTTTCTACCTTTCAAATGCTCAGATTATAGCTATGCACTACCAAGCCTGGCTAATGAACTACCCGGGATGAACCCAGAATGCCCTGCACACTATGTTAGTATTTCGTCTAAACTCCACATCCCCAGTTACCTGGCAATAGCCAGGTATGCTCCTCCCCACAGTTACCTGGCAACAGCCAGGTATGCTCCTCCCCACAGTTACCTGGCAACCGCCAGGTAGCCTGATCCACTATAAAAGGGGCTGCTTGCCCCCTCCTCTCTCTCTTACTCCCTCTCTTCTTCTCTTGCTCTCTTCCTCTCTTACCCTCTTGCCTCTCTGTCCCCTCCCCCATCTTTCTCTCTCTCCACGTGGTCATGGCCGGCCTCTACTTCTCTTCTCTCCCCACCTTTGCCCTTTCCCCTGAATAAACCTTTTCCCACTTAGAACCGCGTGGTCTGGAGTGGTCTGTTCTGAGCTGCGGTCGGACTTCTTCTTAAAACAACAACACACTAAGCAAGTCCTCCATCAACTGAGATACATCCATGGACCCTAGGTTTTGTTTTGTTTCTGTTTGTTAATGAAATAAGGTTTCTAATCCCAATACTCAGGAGGTGGAGGTCTGCAGATCTCTGTAGTTCAAGGCCAGCCTGATCTGCAGAGAAAGTTTCATGAAAGCCAGGGCTACACAGAGAACCCTGCCCCCCCACCCCCGCCCCAAAGGCGGGGAGAGTCCTCAACAAGTAGACCAGGATAGCCTCAAAATCACCGTCTTCTACTGCTTCAACCTCGTAACTAATAGTAAGATTACAATCGTGAAGCACCAGGCTTAGTGGGCCATCTATTCTCAAGAAGCGTTGCTTACTCTCATCTGGAGAAGTTGAGGCGCGGGATACTTTATAGTCTTGCCCTCTTCCTCCTGACGCCTGGTTTACTGGGACATCGTCACCTGCCTGACACGGGGAGGAGGTGTCCTGTTCTAGAGGCCGCAATTGCAGCACAGAAGGCAAGTACACAGGTTGAGGGTGGCACCTTGCGATCCTAGGCTCAGACTCGGGACCAGGGGGGCTGTCTGCGAGTGGGCGGCCCCTCCCTACAGCAACAGTGAAAGCGGAGTCCCGCAGCGAGCTCAGCAGGTGCACCGTTCTCCGCGGGTGTGCTGGCGTGGGCGTGGGCGAAGGACCCAGGCGGTCCCCACGCCCATCCTCCCTTCTGCCTGCCCTCCCTCCAGTGGCTGGTGGCAGGTGAGTGGGTGTCGAGGAACCGCCAGGCAGCGGAGAAAACAGGACGCCGCAGAAATCTGATTACTCACCTGCAGCTGCGCAGCCCCAGGGCTAATAAAAGCAGAACATCCTGTTGTTTCTTATTACCGCCTTGTGCCTCCCCCAGCCCGGTCCGCTCCCAGCTGCAGCCCCAGCTCTAACTGATCGCCCAAACCGGTAGCCCCGGGGTGCATACCCCTCGAAGCCTGACCCCACTGCCTGCCCAGCACAGGGTGGGATTAGGGTAGGCTCCGAGGGTGGCCTTCCTCACCTGCCTGGTAATCACCTGGATGCTTGTTAACAATACAAGTCCTCAGACGCTCGTCTACACCTGCTGGGTTAGGAATTCCTGCAGTTTAGGCCCCCAGAGTGTAAACCCAGATGAGACGGGGGTTGACTTGTATGAGAGATGTCACCAAGTTCAGGTGTATTGGGTGTGTTCCTCCTGGCTGCTATCCAGATGTTAGGGGTGGAACGGACCCCCACGTCCAGTCTTGAGGAAGTTCCTGAACCCCAGAGCATCAATTTACTAGTTTATACTTTATTGGATGCAAAACCACCCAGCACCCGAAATGCTTGGTAGTGGTCACTTAGGAGGAGCTGTGGTGGTTTTCACATTGATTGCCAGCTTTGCAGCATCTAGGCTCCCGAGGAGACAAGCCTGTGGGCTTGCCTGTGCTGGGGCTTCCTAGCTGGGGTTAATGGAGGTGGAAGATCTGCCCTGGATGTGGGCGGTGCCATTCCATGAGCTGCCTTTCTAGTCTGAGCGAGCAGAGGCTAATCCTTCTGCGGCCTGACTGCACATGCAATGTGACCAGCCACCTACACACCTGCCTCTGTGACTGTACCCTCCAATGCCGGCATAAACGCTTCCTAGAGTTACTCTGTCAGGGAAGTTAAGCAATGAGAAATGTCGTTTACACAGGGATGAGCTGGGACCAGGCACTGAGAGTATGCCACTATTGCCAGGGGTGCAAGGACGATTCTGTTCATGCTGAGAAAGGCCTTTCACTCCCCGCTGCATTAGGAAAATGGTCCTGTCTGAGCACTAGTGGCCCATCCAGCAGCATCTTGACACGTGGGACACGTGGGACAGGCCACACGTTTCTCCAAACTCTCTGCCTCCATAGCTCCAAACCAGCTTCCATCCCAGCATCCTCCTTGGCTGGTCCCCAATGATTACCCAGCTTCTTCTCCTACTACTCACTGGGGTCTGGGGCACCTTGGCCTACTGTGCATGTTCACACCCTCTTAGATGAGGCTATTCCCAAACCCCCAAGCTGAGTTCTGCCCTGAGCTTTTTCAGAACAGGGTACCCCTGGGTCCTGGTTCAAGTAACAGGTTGTGGACACATGAGAACAACATACCTGGTGGCTGTGCCAGAGAGTGCTATCCCTGAGCTGCCATTGTCTTCTCCAGAGTAGCTCTCCAATCTGCCCGATTTTTCTCCCCTGCCTGTTGCCATCAGGCATACAGTTTAATCTCTTACCTGGATTATTTCTCCCAGAATTCCATTTGTTTGCTTGCTTTGAGATAGCGTCTTGCTATGTAGTCTTTGCTGGCCTAGAACTTGATATATAGACTTCCCCTTGGATCATTATTAATTTAGTCGAGTCTTGGCTCATGTAGCCCAGGTTGCCCTCACAAACTCACTATGTAGATAAGGATGACCTTTAACTCCTGATCCTCCTGCCTCCCCATCTCCCGAGTGTTGGGATTACAGGTAGGCATGACCAACCATGCCCAGTTTATGCAGTCAGTGCTTCGATCAAACCTAGAGCTTAGGCCAGTGAGATGGTGTCTTAGGGTTTTACTGCTGTGAACAGACACCATGACCAAGGCAAGTCTTATAAAGGACAACATTTAATTGGGCTGAATTACAGGTTCAGAGGTTCAGTCCATTATCATCAATGTGGAAGCATGGCAGCATCCAGGCAGGCATGGTGCAGGAGGAGCTGAGAGTTCTACATCTTCATCTGAAGGTTGCAAGCAGAATACTGAAGCCAGGATGAGGGTCTTATAACCCATAGCCATAATGACACACATATTCTAACAAGGCCACACCTTTTTTTTTTTTTTTTTTTTTTTTTTTTTTTTTTTTTTTTTTTTTTTGGTTTTTCCAGACAGGGTTTCTCTGTGTAGCCCTGGCTGTCCTGGAACTCACTCTGTAGACCAGGCTGGCCTCAAACTCAGAAATCCGCCTGCCTCTGCCTCCCAAGTGCTGGGATTAAAGGTGTGTGCCACCACTGCCCGGCAGGGCCACACCTTCTAATAGTGCCACTCCCTGGGCTGAGCATATACAAGCCATCACAGATGATGACTCAACAGGTAAGGCTCTCGCCGCCGCCAAGCTTGACAGAATCCATTCAATCCCAGGACCCAAGTGGTGGAAGTAGAGAACTAGCTCCTGAAAGTTGTCCTCTGACCTACACACACACACACACATGCCATTGAAAACCCAAATCTTGCTGGGCGGTGGTGGCGCACGCCTTTAATTCCAGCACTTGGGAGGCAGAGGCAGGAGGATTTCTAAGTTCGAGACCAGCCTGGTCTACAGAGTGAGTTCCAGGACAGCCAGGGCTACACAGAGAAACCCTGTCTCAAAAAACCGAAAAAAGAAAAAAGAAGAAAAAAAAAAAAAAAAAAAAACCAAATCTCCAGTCCCTCACCCCTTAATAGGCTTCTAAGGTGGCCCTGTGGCTCCTGTCACCCCCTCACTCTTGTCCCAGAGATCTTTCTGAAACTGTTTCTTCCCTTGCCTGGATGTATACCATCAACTTGGGGTCCTAACTCTACAGTGTAGTAGTCCCTTCCAGTCTACCTCACAGCAGAGCTGAGTGGCACGGACCAGCTTTCTCAGAGCACCCCTGAAGCATTAGTCTTGATATGAAAGAGACAGGAGAAATGGGGGTTTGGGTGAATATCCCAAAGCTAGTAAGTAGCAGAGATGGGACTCGAACTCAAGTCTTTCTGGCTCAACTGGTGATCTCAACTGGGCTGCTGTTGGGTCTCCTTCCACCTGGTCAGGTTCCCTTTTGGTGTATATGTTCTCTGGTGTTTTTGAGAGGCCTGTCTGGACTCACAGTTAAACTGCAGCCAGTGGATGTGGTGCACACCTTCAACCCCAGCACTTAGGAGGCAGGGGCAGGCAGATCTCTAGTTTGAGGCCAGCCTGGGGTACTGAGTGAGTTCCAAGACAGCCAGGTCTACACAGAGGAAACTGGGCTGGAGAGATGAGTCAGCAGTTAAGAGCACTGGCTGCTCTTCCAGAGGACCTGAGTTCAATTCCCAGCACCCTACATGGTAGCTCACAACTGTTTGGATTCATATAAAAAGTTAGGTGGGAAGGCGATGGTGGCACACACCTTTGATCCCAACTCTCAAGAGGCAGAGGCAGGTGGATTTCTGAGTTCGAGGCCAGCCTGGTCTACAGAGTGAGTTCTGGGACAGCCAAGGCTATACAGAGAAACCCTGTCTTGAAAAACAAACAAACAAAAACAAACAAACAAAAACAAAACAAAAGAAAAAAAAGCAAGCCTGCAGATGTGGACCAGTGTGTGTGTGTGTGTGTGTGTGTGTGTACAGGCTCTTACTAGTTAGTTCCCAGTTAGCCCTGATCTTACTATGTATCTCTCATGGCCTTGAATTTATGTCTCAGCCTGGATTATAGGCAAGAGCTGCCATACCTGGACAGACTGACCTATCTGTCTTTCCTGCTGTCTGTCTTTTAAGGCAGGCTCTCCCTTTGTAGCACAAGCTATCCTCTGACTCACAGTAATCTCCCTCCTAACTTCCCAGTGCTGGGCACACAGCTGTAAACTACCCCATCCAACACATCTTCCCCATCCTTGCCCTCTCCAGCTGAAGCTTTCTGTTTACTTTTTCAACTGGTTTTCTTTTTTGTGAAATGTCCATTAAAGCTTTCTGTCCAGTTGTGTGTGCATGTGTAAGAGAGGGAGAGAGGGAGGGGAGGGGAGGGGGAGGGGAGGGGGAGGGGGGGAGAGAATGAATTTTGGATTCTTTTGGATTGGAGACTTTTTTGTTGTCTTGTTTCCGTCTTGATTTTTGCTGTTACTTTGTTTCACTTTTGCATTTACAAAAAGATTTGTTTTATTTTTAACTATGTATGCTTGCCTGTGGGGGTGGGTAGGCGCATGCGTGCACAGGTGCATAGAGCCAGAAAAAGGTGTCAGGTCCGGACAGTTGTGAGCCACCCAGCATGCACCCAAGGCAACGGAACTTGGGTCCTCTGCAAGTGCCACACAGTTTTTAGCCACTGAGCCACCCCTCCAGCCTCTCGCCTTTGCTTTTTGAGACAGGTTTCACCACGTAGCCCAGGTTGGAATGGAAGGCTTCATTTTCCTGCCTCTCCATCCCTGAGCGCTTGGGATTTCAGGTGTGCCCAACACTCAGGTGTTTTGGGTTTGGTTGGAGTTAAGTTCTGAGGCCCCAGCTCACAGGGGAACAGAGCTAGCTCCAAATCCAGCATGCCTTGTGTCATGAAGTCATCTGTTCCTTTGTGTCTGAGGAACATCTCTCAGTCTATCTTACAGTGGGACAGAATTACTACCGGGAGAGGAGACACAGCCCTTGTTCCTAGATCTTGGTCTCTTCCCTAACCTCACTGGCTGTGTCTGTGGATCAATCCTGCCTTATCTATTCCTCTACTGTCTTATTTACAGAGCCAGCGAGGCAGAAGCCCCTCCCAGCTGCTGTCTGAAGGCTGACAAACGGAAGACTTCCCAGGATTCATCATGCAGCAAACACTGGATAACATACATTGAGCATCACGCTAGCAGCCAAGGACAGACAGGCCCATGGGCTCACAGAGCTTTCTGTCCCATGGAAGGACACAGACACAAAACAAACAGATAAGAACCCGTGGCTTGTGATGAGGGCCAAGCAGGAGGCCATGAGACAGAGGAACAGGCACGGAGTCAGCTGGGTGGTCACACTGGGAAAGGCTCCCGGGAGATGGAGATGGAATATTTCAGCTAGGGCACCATAGAGGGTGTGAGGAAGCCCTGTGCAAAGAGCTGAGAAGAAAGCATCCTGGCAGAACATGTGCAAAGGCCCTGAGGCATTCCAAGGAACTTCAGAGAGAACAGCATGGCAGGATCACTGGGCAATGGGGGAGAAGGGGAGACCTGGAAAGAGTCAGGGTCAAGGTATGGATGTTGTCGGGGTGCAGTGGGTGATTTGAGATAACCAGGGTGTCATGATCTTATTTCTGTCCAGCTGTGTGTGAAGGTCAACTCTCTACGAATTCATCTCAGTGCTTCGAGAAGCCACCAGTATTTTTAGCCAGTGCCCACTCGCTGCAAAGCCAAACTTCCCTTTATTGGTATTAAATTTACTGCTTTTGGGTTTTAAGGGGAGCCCCCTTCTGCTTTGTAGCCGAGGGTTAGCGAGGCAATGAGCGCCTTCCAGTCAAGAGTGTGTAACAGCAGAGGGGAAAGGAGGGGAGGAAGAAGCGGGTCCCCAGTTCCTTCTCACCTGCTTCAGGGATGTCTTCCTACCTGTAAACAGAAAGTAACGGAAGTTGTGGTGGTAACACACCTGTCCTTCTGAAGGCCGAGGCAGGGGACTCACAAGTTGAGGCCAAAGTGAGCTACAACTCTTGGACAAAAACAAAAAAGAGCATGGTGGCTCTTGACCATAATCCTAGCACTTCAGAGGCTGAGGCGGGAGGATTGCCATGGGTTCAAGGTCAGCCCAGAGACCCTGTCTCAAAACACCAAACTAAGTAAGTACAAATAAGGAAAGCAAGCACCTTACAGCTGCTGAGAAGACACAGAGGACAGGGCTTAGCATGTGGGGATGACTGATCCAGGGGGGTTGCCAGGGGCAGAATGAAGTGCTGAGGCCGATGCTGGTGGTGGAGACTCACTGGGGGAGACCCCAACTGATGCCTCTCAGACCTGGGAAATGACTGGTGCCGTGAGGGTCTGCCCAGTCTGATTCAAGTATTCTCTAGGCCTGGTTTTCTTCCTTTGGGTCTGGGTTACTCTACTCTCTCTCCCTGTCATCTTGCCGGTCCTTTCTGCCAAGTGATAAAAGACACAGCATCTTGGTACAGAAAATTAATTAATTAATCCCTGACCTGGAGCCAGGAGATGGCAGCGACACACTCTGCAGTGTAGAATGTAATACAGTGGACTATCTAAGTGTCATATATTTGAACGAACATATAGGAAGACACCTGTACTTCAACGACAGCGTTCACTGTCGAGGAGTCAGATGCTCCAGCAGGAGCAGGAGTGGGAGTCAGGGGTGACTCTTGACGATTCCCCACTCCAGCATGGACTGAGACCATGCAGTGCTTAAGTTCCAAGGCTTTTCAGATTCCTGAAGCTCTGGGTAGGTCCTACCTGCAGATGACCAGGGGTCTGTGTCCCAGCTCGGACACTGCCTCAGGCATCACCACTCCCATGTCCAACACAAACCCATGGTGAGACGTTTTGCAGCTCAGCTTTCTTCCATGAGATCAGGGCTCTCAACTTTTATAGCTTTCTCTGGTAAGGAAGGGCCTAGTGCATCTGGTCAATTTCAGGGACTTCCTGGAGCTATTTTGGGTTGTGTAATCTTCCTGTTTAAAGAGCTTCTGTTACACAACAGGTGGGAAGACCTGCAGCACCATCCCTTGTGCTGAATGTTGTGTATATGAAGGAGACAATGAGCTGAGCACAGTCTTCATCCTTCTGCCTCTGGTGGATTGGAGGTAATCAGCTGCTTCCAGCCCTAGCTTGTGGTGACTCCCTACGAGGAAGGGTAGTACCCTTGAAATGTGAGCTAAAGTAAGCCCTCTCTCCCCTAAGTTGGTTCCCTGCCTCAAGGGATTCCCCCCCCCCCCTTAAGTAGCAAGGAAAACAAAGGACATCTCAGGTGACCAGGACTCCTTTCTTAAACTTCACATCTGATCCACCCCAGATATCACAAGCTCAGCTTCCCATATAACCTCTGTCTCGTCCACTACCCAAGATGGAGCTACCACTGTTGCCTGCCATTTTGACAACCCCTTCTCCGTATTTCTTTTCCATGTAGCAACCAGTGTACTTTTTAAAAAAAAAAAAAATCATGAGCTGAGAACTGGAGAGATCTCTCAGCAGTTAAGAGCACTGACTGCTCTTCCAGAGGCCCTGAGTTCAATTCCCTACAACCACGTGGTGAATTCACAACCATCTGTAATGGGATCTGATGACCTCGTTTGGTGTGTCTGAAGAGAGCAACAGTGTACTAACATACACAAAATAAATAATAACTCTTTTAAAAACCACCAGCTGGATCACTTTGGTCCTCTGTTCAAATGCTCCATTCTCAATGGAAACAAATCTCTCACCCCTTTCCATAGTCTATGAGGTCCTGGCTGAGCTGTGAGCCTGAGCGTCTTACCTCCTGATGTTTTCCCTTCCCTGTCTCAGCCTCACCTGTCTCACTCTGGTTCTGCCCAAGTGCAGCTGAAGTTCAAGGTCTCTGCACGCGAAGACCCCTAAACCACTCTTGTCCATTAACCCACCGATGGGAATCACATCTCCCCCTTTCTTCCCAGTCTGAGATGCACACCACATGTAAGCTATATTCTCAGGCCTCCAGGACTCACTTCTGCTTATTGTTAGCTATGTTTTCCTGGCCACAGGACATGAACTAGCCCTTCCCTCCCCACACCTTTGCCCCTCTGGGCCCTCCCTCTATGGTCCTCACTTTTCCATCTCCACTGAGTAAAGTCTTGTGCTTTTTTCTTACCCATTTGTTTATCCAACCCCCATTCAACTGGAGACCCCAGTGGAATGTCAGCTTCATTAGGACAGAGTTGTTGCTGGGTTTTTTTTGTTGGTTTTTTTTCCTCTCTCTCTCTCTCTCTCTCTTTTTTTTTCTTTTTATCTTGTTCTCTCTTATCCAGAGCACTTCCTGGGCATAGCAGAATACTTCCTGGTCAGATCAAGTGCTGGATGGATGAACAGCCAAGAAGCTGCTTGCTGGCACTTGCTAGGCTGTCCTTGAAAAGGATTTTGTTTTGTTTTCTGAGAGAGGGTTTCTCTATGCAGTCCTGGTTGTCCTAGAAATTGCTCTGTAGACCAGGCTGGCCTCCAGCTCAGAGATCCTCCTGCCTCTGACTCTTGAATGCTGGGATTAGAGATATGTGCCACCATATCTGGCTTTGAAAAGAATTTTCAATGGTTTGCTCCATAACTCTGTGTGTGTGTGTAGGCACATGTACCCATGTGCAGGCGTGTGCAGGCCACAGCGAGACATGGGGTCCCCTGCTCTATCACTGTCTACTTTTCTCCTTTGAGGCAAGGTCTCTCACTGACCCTGGAGCTGAGCTTTGGTCACCGAGCCCCAGAGATCCTTTTGTCCTTTCTTCCCCATAGTGCTGGGGTTGCAGGTGTGCATATGGCTACACTTTGGTTTTGACATAGGTGCGGGGATCTGAACTCCAGTGCCCATGCTTGCACAGGAAGCACTCTGACTAGCTGACCTATTGAGCCTGAGATCCTCTTGCCTCTGTCTCTTCAGATCTGGGGTCAAATTCTGGTCCTTATTCTTGTCCCCTCCCACCCCCCCAACCCCCGACTAGTTCTCGAGACAGGGTTTCTCTGTAGCCCAGGCTGTCCTAGAACTCACTCTGTAGACCAGGCTGGCTTCAAACTCAGAGATCCACCTGCTTTTGCCTCCTGAGTGCACCACCACTGTCCTGCTTTTTAATTTTTTAAAGTCTATTTTATTTTGTGGATATGCATGCATGGATGTCTGTGCACCGCATATGCCTGGTACCTGCGGACTTCAGAAGAGGGCGTCTGATCTCCTGGGACTGGAGTGTCAAGCAGTTGTGAGCTGCTATGTGGGTGCTAGGAATGTAATCCAGACCCACTGGAAGTGCAGCCAGTGCTCTTAAGCACTGAGCCATCTCTTCAGCCTCTATTACTGCTGTGTTTGGATAGCCCAAGCTGATATCAAACTCTCTGTGATCAAGAAGGACCCTGAACTCTTGATCTTTCTTCTCCAACTCCTGCATACTGGGGCCGTAAGAAATATCACACACGGGTGGTACTATTGTTAGTATTTATCACAACACATCAGCGCGCCCACAGGAGCGTATGAAATATCAATTTTTTGGTTTTTCGAGACAGGGTTTCTCTGTATAGCCCTGGCTGTCCTGGAACTCACTCTGTAGACCAGGCTGGCCTCGAACTCAAATTCGCCTGCCTCTGCCTCCCAAGTGCTGGGATTAAAGGCGTGTGCCACCACCGTCCAGCCTGAGGTCAGTTTTCAAACACAGAAGTGGATCATGGCCTTGAACTTGGGGACCTAGCAAGAGAGAGAAGGATGAGAGGCACATAAGGAAATAGCCATGCTTTGCTCCACCAGGCCACTAGCATGTGGTGGGGGCCACAGGGCACTCTAGAACAGGACACTGTCAGCCTCTACTCTCAGGCAGCCCCCCACCCCCGGGAGCCATCTGTCTGGGAAGCAGTAAAAAGGTTAAAAAGAGAAGGCAAAGTGTGGGGACACACATCATGTATTCAATGCTGCTAGGAAGGTCAGATGAAAGCCGATTTAGCTAACAGTCTTTGTGGGGGCCACGTCCCTGGATGTTGTGAAATGGGGTCAGAGCGCCCCTGGTGGACAGAAATGGAACGACAGTCTGCCCACCAGGTGGTAGTGCTTCATACCGCTGGATGCCAAACCAAGCCTTGCCCCAATTGTGCCTTCATCTTTACACTTAATGCTCAGACCTTTCACCCTGCACTCCGTGCTCTGTTGTCACGGTCACTTTACAGGCCAGGAAACAGAGAAAGAGAGAGAGAGAGAGAGAGAGAGAGAGAGAGAGAGAGAGAGAGAGAGAGAGGTGTGGATCACAGCCAGGTTGAACCTTCACCTGCCTATCAACCATAGTGTCATGCCCCTCCTTCGCTTGCATACTGGAGGCTGACTAAGTTAAGGAGGGCATTGGCCAGGACTGAAGGGACTAAGAGCCACTGGTCTCAGCTGTGGGGAGGACCTAGATGTCATTGTAGCAGAGGGGGGAGCACATTCTTAGGAGGAGGGGCATGAGGTCACAGGTGTTATACAGGTGTTATTCTGGGAGGAGACCAAGGGGAAGAGAAAAACCAGAGGGAGGGGGGAGAGACCACAGTGTGTGTGTATTTGGGGGGACAACAAGGCAGGAGGATGAGGCCAGGGCAGCAGGGCTCTAGGCCGTCCCCAGCTAGATTCACTCAACAAACCTTTAGAGCACAGAGGAAAAGATGGAAGCACTCTGGAGAGAGGCCCGAGAGACAGTGAAGGAAGGAAGGGACCAGAAAGACTCTGGTTGGTGATGGATGGTTGGTGGTGAGCCCATGAGGGCAGCCAAGCACTGGGCTCCAGAAGCAGCTGAATAAATGTTCGGTGGCTAGCCTCAGACAGCCCGTTTAGCCCAGGCTGACCTTGAACCTTGACCTGCTTCTCTACCTCCACCTTCCCAGGGCTGGGGTTACAATGTGTGCCACCACACCCAGCCTGAAATAATACGATTTTATCAACCAAATCTTGGGCCCAGCTTGGCAAACTTACTGAAAATCATGTAATTGCATGTTTAGAATAAACAAGTGTGTTCTATAAATTCTACCTTGTTATGGTTTTAAAAATGCCACTGGGGAGGCTGTAGGCATGACTTCTCATGGAGAGGACCCCAGTATGGCTCCCAGCACACATATCCAGTGTCTCACAGTCACCTGAACTCCAGTACAAGGGGTTTCCCACAGCCTCTGGCTTGGGGGGCCCTCACACTCGTGTACACATACATGTGTGTACTGTCTTCCCCACTCATACACAGAGTTTAAAGCAATGTATCTTTTTTTAAAAGTGCAATGCGGGGAGGGGTGCTGAAGACATGGCTCAGCAGTTAAGAGCACTGACTGCTCTTCCAGAGGTCCTGAGTTAATTCCCAGCACCCACACGGTGGCTCACAACCATCTGTAATGGGATCTAATGGCCTTTTCTGGTGTGTCTCAAGATAGGCACGGTGTACTTAATAAAACAAATAAATCTTTAAAAAAAAAAAAAAGCAACGGGGGATAAAGAGACATGGAGTCTCAGTATTTTAGAGGCTATGAATCCAGGAAGAATGAATATTCCAGATGGAGGGTGAGAGAAAAACCAGGCACCTGCTGGAGGGAACTGGCCTCACTCACTGTTGGGCTGTGGTGAGTTTGAACTGTCGGGGGTGTGTGGGGTGTGTGGGGTGGGGGGGGTGCAAATATCCCTCTCAGGGCCAGCCTCACTTCCCACACAGGGAAACCGACACTCAGAGGGGTCAAGCGCTACCCAGTTTCGTGAGTTTTAAAGGATTGAGGCAGAGAATGAGATACAGTCCAGAGCTGTCTGCCCCAGACTGGGCTCTGACTTAAAGCAAACGTACAAGTCCTTGCAGAGGTTCCCGGAAGATCCACGAGCTGGCGCTTCGCTGGCGCCACCTGCTGGCGGAAACGTGGAGTTGGCAGGAGGAGGGAAGCGCTGGCTTCCAGAATTGGTCACCCCTGGCAGTCTCCTCCCTCCCAGCATCGTCCAGAGGCTTGTAGTCAGGACCAGTTGTCTAGTGTTGTCATCTTCCCAACGCGGAGGCTAAGGGACTTCTCAAAGATGACCCAGACAAGTAGAGAAAGACTCAGGTTTCCTGGGACCACCCAGCCCTGGGGACACCCTCTCTGGGCTGGTTTGTCTGCTGGCTCAGGAGTTTGTTATGCTCCTTCTCAAACCATGTGTGTATATGTGTGTATCTGTGTGTGTCTGTGTTGTGTGTCTGTGTGTGTATGTATATGTATGTTTGTGTGTCTGTGTGTATATATATGTATGTGTGTCTGTGTATGTCTGTGTGTATGTGTATCTCTGTGTGTTTGTGTGTGTCTGTGTGTGTACATATATATGTATATATGTGTGAATATACATGTGTAGATAGACAGATAAATAGATTGGATCCTTTGGAGAGGAAAGAAATTACTGGGTGTTATAAACTGTCTGATGTGGATGTCTTCAGTTCTACAGATCGAACCCAAGGCTTTGTACATGCGAGGCAAACATTCTGTCACCAGGTTCTTTGTATTGTGGGGATTTCTTCTTCAGTCTACCCTTTCTGGCTTCATACTGTTCTTCCATGGCCAGAGTAACCAAATCACAGCTTCATGACAGGGTGTGACCTTTCTGGCTCACAGAACCAACCCAACCCAAAACCTTCATGTTCTAAGCTGATGCCAGCCAACAAGCCTAGCCTTATCTCATCTCTCCATGTTGTTTCAGACTGGCTACTCAGCAGCTGTGTGTCCTTGCCTAAGTCCTTCAACCTCTCTGTGCCTCTACTCTGTCATCTCTGAAGTGGAATAAGCATCACCTACTTCCCAAGCCTGGGTGTGCAGGTTAGACAAGATGATAGGTAAGACCCTAGGTACAATGCCTGACACTAGGAGACATTAGTATCTGGTTTGTGTGTGTGTATACATGCATGTGTGTGTGCATGTGTATGTGTGTGCATGTGTGTACACGCATGTGTGCATCTTATGGTATATATATGTGTGTGTGTGTGTTTGCTATATGTGTGTGTGTGCTATATGTGTGTGCCTGTGTGTGTGCATCCATGTGTGCATCTTATGGTATATGAGTGTGTGTGTGTGTGTGCCTGTGCTTCCATGTGTGTGTGCGCGTGGTGCGTGTGTGTGTGTCTTTGCTTAGAAAAGTGTGTGTCGCCGGGCAGTGGTGGCGCACGCCTTTAATCCCAGCACTTGGGAGGCAGAGGCAGGCGGATTTCTGAGTTCGAGGCCAGCCTGGTCTACAGAGTGAGTTCCAGGACAGCCAGGGCTACACAGAGAAACCCTGTCTCAAAAAACCAAAAACCAAAAAAAAACAAAAAAAAAAAAAAAGAAAGAAAGAAAGAAAGAGAAAAGTGTGTGTCTTTGCTTAGCTCTTACTCTTTTCTTTTAAAGAATTATTTATTTTTATGTATGTGAGTACACTGTCGTTGTCTTCAAATACACCAGAAGAGGGCATCAGATCCCATTACAGATGACTGTGAGCCACTGTGTAGTTGCTGGGAATTGAACACAGAACCAGTCAGTGCTCTTAACTGCTGAGCCATCTCCCCAGCCCATCTCTCACCCTTTTTCCCAAATGAAAAGGAAACAGGAAACAACAGGCAAACAGCTTGCTTTAATAGTTTGGGGTGTGGCTGGACAGTAACTCACTTGCTTGTCATGTGTAAGGCCCTGAAATCCATCTCTGGCAACAAAAGCTAAAACACAATAAGACAAACTAAGCATGCCAGGAACCATGGGCGGAAAGCAAGAGATGACCTGGAGTGCACTAGGAAAATTATAGTAAATAATTAACAGGAAAACCACTGGAGGGTCTGGACACACAGCTCAGCAGGTAAAGGCTTCCTTCCCACCAAGCCTGCTATTGAGATCCCTCCCGGACCTCCTTGGTGGAAAGAGAAAACCCATGTCTAAAAACCATCCTCTATGGGCAGTGGTGGCGCATGCCTTTAATCACAGCACTTGGGAGGCAGAGGCAGGCGGATTTCTGAATTCCAGGCCAGCCTGGTCTACAGAGTGAGTTCCAGGACAGCCAGGGATACACAGAGAAACCCTGTCACAAAAAACAAAAACAAAAAACCAACAACAAAAAAGACTTAATAAAGAGAGCTAGGTGGTGGTGGCACACACTTTTTATCCTAGCAATCAGGAAACAGAGCCAGGCAGATCTCTGAGTTCAAGGCTAGCCTGGTCTAAAGAGTAAGTCCCAGGACAGCCAGGGGTGCACAGAGAAACTGTCTTAAAAAAAAAAATGTTGAAGTGGGGCTGGAGAGATGGCTCTGTGGTTAAGAACACTGGCTGTTCTTCTGCAGGACCTGGATTCAATTCCCAGCACCCACATGGTGGCTCACGAACATCTGGAAGTCCAAGGGCTCTACCAACCTCTTTTGGCCTTCTCCAGCACTGCAGGAACATAATGCATAGATATTCGCGCAGGCAAAATACACATATACACAAAATGAACATATAAGTAAAGGCAGTTTGCTACCAAGCATGGTGACTTCAGTTCTATTCTCAGGACCTGCACAGTAGAAAGAGAGAACCAACTTTTGCAAGTTGCCCTCCGATGTCTTCATGCACACGTGCAAAGAAACAAATAAATGTACTCAGTGCTTAGCATGCAGGTGTGAGGGTCTGACTTCCGAACCCCAGCACCCATTTTAAAAGCTGGGTATGTGCCTACAATTGATTCAGGAGCTGCAAAGAAAGAGACAGGGATCCCTGGACCCTGCTAGTCTAACAAGTCAGTGAACCTCTGTCTCAAAAAGTAAGGTGGGAGTGACTGAGGAAGACACCCAACATTGTTTCTGGCCCCCATAAACATCTGTCCATGGGTTATATTGTAAGTGAGGTCCTGAGTTCAATTTCCAGCAACCGTGTGGTGGCTCACAACCATCTGTAATGGGATCTGATGCCTTCTTGTCCTCTTCTGGTGTGTCTGAAGACAGTGACAGTGTACTCACATACATGAAGTAAATAAATAAATCTTTAAAAAAAGAAAGAAAGAAAGAAAGAAAGAAAGAAAGAAAGAAAGAAAGAAAGAAGGAAAGAAAAAAAGACATCCCTGCTTATAAATTTCCCTGGTTGTAAGAACTTTTTTGTAATGAGAGCGCCCCCTGGTGTTACTACCTTGTCATAGAAAATTTAAAGGACCCATTATTGGCATCATTAGGATTTTAGAAAGGGTGAGTAGGGAGTTCCCTGGACCTCCCTGGACCACAGCAGTACCGACAGATAAATAGGATAGGGTTTCCCCGGCTAGTTTTATGTCAACCTGACACAATGTAGAGTCATTTTTGAAAAAGGAAACCTCAGCTGAGAAAATTCCCCCACCAGACTGTGGGCAAGCCTTGTGAACATTCTCTTGATTGATGTGGAAAGACCTATCCCTGGGCATGTGGTCCTGGGTTCTACAAGAAAGCAGACTGAGCAAGTCATGGAAGCAGCACCCCCCATGGCTTCTTCTTCAGTTCCTGCCTCCAGGTTCCTGCCTTGAGTTCCTGTCCCAGCTGCCCTCAGTGATGAGGTGTGACAGACCCTTTGTCCCCAAGTTGTGATTAGTCATGGTACTATATTGTAGTAATAGATTCTCAGCCCTGACAAGGGTCCTTAATGAAGGGACCTGCCGAAGGACAGGACAAACCCAGAACTCTGATTTAATCAGGCCTGCTTTTTCCCAATGGCCAACTTTCCATAAACCAGGCTTGTTTCCAAGCACACAACCCAGTTCCTAGGAGCTGACTGTGTGGATTATTCCAGAACTTCCAGAAAACACCCCTGGACTCGAGGCAGGGGCTGTGACCCGAGTCCTGAGGTAACTCCTTCCTTCAGAAAGACAGACAGACCACTGTAGCTCATCTTCTGCCCACTCCTCCTCCCACATCCCCCACACCCCCACCTGCTGCTCCTACAACCTAGTACTGGCTGCTGGGGCCACAAAGATGACAGGTTGGGGCTTCAGGCCTCCTGTTTTCATTTCTTCAGCTAGGAATTTACTGGGAGGCAGAGCTGGGCATGGATTCTAGAGTCAACTTGAATTCCAACCCTGGTTCTGCTGGTGGGATTATTATTATTATTATTATTATTATTATTATTATTATTATTATTATTATTTTGAGACAAGGTTTTTCTGTGTAGCCCTAGCTGTTCTGAAACTCAATCTGTAAACCAGGCTGGCCTTGAATTTAGGGATCCACCTGCCTCTGCCCCCTAAGTGCTAGGATTAAAGGGGTGTCAGCTCTGACTCTTTTTTTTGTTGTTGTTTTTTTGAGACAGGGTTTCTCTGTGTAGTCCTGGCTGTCCTGGAACTCACTCTGTAGACCAGGCTGGCCTCGAACTCAGAAAGCCACCTGCCTCTGCCTCCCAAATGCTGGAATTAAAGTTGTGCGCCACCACTGCCCAGCTGACTCCTTATATTTTACTAAAAACTGTTCTAAGATTTTTGGTTGAGAAATCTTCACATGTATCCTAGATCACTTACTTAGAAACAACTCCTAAAGCCGGGCAAGCCGATCCCAAAGAAGTGTCAGTAGACGAAACCACAGGCATAGCTCAGAGATCTTAACCGGTTCTTACTAAGAAAGGAGCAAACGCCTCATTTGTCAATCAGGATAAGAGTTCCGTTGAGCCGCAATTTGAACTCTGTAGAAGAATAGGTGGAAGGAGGCGGAGACAGAAGGGTGGGTCATTAGGATTTTTTCTGTTTAGCTTTCAAAGAAATCAGGAAAGGGGGAGGGAGTGATAGAAGAAAGGAGGGAAAGAGGAAGAGGAGAGAGAGTGTAAGCATATTTCAAAACAGCTTAGATCGGGGTTTCTCAACCTGTGGGTCGAGGACCCTTGAAGGTCAAATAGGGGTCTCACATCAGATACCCTGTATATCAGATATTTGCATTCTTATTCATAAGTAGCAAAACTGCAATTATAAAATGTCTTAGTTTGGGTGTTACTGCTGTGAACAGACACTATAACCAAGACAACTCAAAAGGACATTTAATTAGTGCTGGCTTACCAGGTTCAGAGGGTCAGTCCATTATCATCAAGGCAGGAACATGGCAGCATCCAGGCAGGCATGGTGCAGGTGGAGCTAAGAGTTCTACATCTTTGTCTGAAGGTTGCTAGCAGAATACTGGCTTCCAAGCAGCTAGGATGAGGGACTTAAGTCCCACACCCAGATTGACAAACTGACTTCAACAAGGTCACACCCACTTCAACAGGGCCACACCTTCTAATAGTGTCATTCCCTGGGCAAAGCATATACAAACCATCACATGAAGTAACAACAGAATAATTTTATGGTTGGGGATCACCACAACCTGAGGAACTGTATTAAAGGGCCACAACATTAGGAAGGTTGAAAACCACTGGCTTAGACTTATGTGCCTTAATGAAGAAGTCAGTTCTGTTTTAATTTTATAAGGAAAGTAATTAGAGATGATCAAAGTTGGACCTGGAGGCACAGGTCTGACTCCAGCTCTCCTGAAGGCTGAGGCAAGAGGGTTGGCTTAAGATCAAAGTCAGCTTGAACTACAGTCTCAAAGTCAAAGGAACAACCTAGTGTTTGATTTTGTGTGTCTTGGTGATTCAACCTAAGACCTTGTCCATGCTAGGTGAGCTACCACTGAGCTGTATCCCCAAATTTTAAATAAATTATATGTATGTATGCTATATTTATGTATGTATATATATGTACATATATTATTTTTTTCTATTTTATTTTATGTGCTTCAGTATTTTGACTGCATGTATGTCTGTGTACATGCCCACAACACTGTATCCCCCAGAAACAGTTGTGGGCTACCATGTGAACGCTGGGAATTGAACCCATGTCTTTTGAAGGAATGGTAATCATTCTTAACCACTGAGCCGTCTCTCCAGCCCTCCCTTCTTGTATTTTGAGATGGTCTTGCTGTGTGGAGCAGGCTGGTCATGAGTGGACAGTGCTTCTACTTCCAGAGAGTAGGAAAACCAGCCTGGGGTACGTGAAACCCTGTCTCAAAAAACAACTGTGTCGTGAACAGTTATTAGGTATTGTTCTAGAGCAGTGGTTCTAACCTTACCAATGTTGTGACCCTTTAATACACTTCCGCCTGTTGTGGGAACCCACAACCCTAAAATCATTTTTGTTGCTACTTCATAACTGTAATTTTGCTGCTGTTACGAATCGTAATTAAATATAGTGTTTTCCAACTGTCTTAGGCAACTGTGTGAAAGGGTTGTTCAAATCCCAAAGGGGTTGAGACCTAGAGGTTGAGAAACACTGTTCTAGAGGCTAAAAGAACACAAGCATGTTAGCTTTGGGCCATTGTACAAGATGTCAGGGTTTAGGCCCAACTCCAGAGAAGTTCCTGTGACATTGGAGACTTCATTTATCTATCTCAAAGATGGAGATGATGCTGACCTCCTAGGCTGATGTGGATCTGTGCAGTCACAGAAAACCAAGTGAGTTGTCAAGTTCATTGTCCCATTGAAGGAACCGTCACGGTGTGGGGGCAGCCTGGGGTTTGGCTCTGAGGAGTTGGTTTCATTATCATCTTCTGACTTGGTACTTAGCCAGTCACTGGGTGGTAGGCAATCCACTGCTGAGCCTCAACTCTTCCCTTCAGGGAACAAGAATCGACAAGAATCGATACGCCTTTTCTTTTTTTCTTTTTTTGGTTTTTTGAGACAGGGTTTCTCTGTGTAGCCCTGGCTGTCCTGGAACTCACTCTGTAGACCAGGCTGGCCTGGAACTCAGAAATCCGCCTGCCTCTACCTCCCAAGTGCTGGGATTAAAGGCGTGTGCCACCACCGCCCAGCTGCGATACTCCTTTTATTACAAGTGTGAGTTATTTTTATTTACTTATTGAAAATGTCTCATGGTATGGTGCTGAAAATGACCTTGAATTTCTGTGCCTCCTGCCTCTACCTCCCAAGTGCTAGGATTATAGGCTTAGACTGTCACATCCAGGCTATGTAGTTCTGGGGATGTGCCTTGGTTTATTTTAATTGTCCATGTGAGACAGTCTACAAGTCACCTTAGGGGAGAAACCACAATTGAGGAAATTACCTAGATCTATTGGCCTATGGGCATGTGTGGGAGGGATGTCTCCGTTGTTAACTGATGTGGGATGGTCCAGCCCACTGTGGGCGGTTTCATTTCCCAGGCTTGTGGTCCCGGAATACATAGTAAAGCTGGCTAAGCATGATCCAGAAAGTGAAGCAGCGCACAGCATCCATAAGGCATAGACTTCCTGCCTTGGTTTCCCATGATGATGTTCTGTAACCTATTACATGAAATAAACCCTTTCCTCCTCCAGTTAGCTTTTAGCCACAGTGTTTGTTCACAGCAACAGGATTAAAGTAGAACAGTGTGGGGCCCAGGGCTTTGTATGTATTTGGCAAGTGCTCTACCAAATGAGCTACATCCCCAACGATTTTTTTAAGTTTGAATTTTTTATTGATTTTAATTTATTTTATGTGGAATATGTAGGTTCAATAGCATGTATCTTAGTTTAGATTTCATTACTTTGAAGGACTCCATGACCAAGGCAACTCTTTGTGTTTTGGGGGGGGGGGTTGTTTTGTTTGTTTTTCGAGACAGGGTTTCTCTATGTAGTTCTGGCTGTCCTGGAACTCACTTTGTAGACCAGGCTGGCCTTGAACTCAGAAATCCGCCTGCCTTTGCCTCCCAAGTGCTGGGATTAAAGGCATGCGCCAGCTACCAAGGCAACTCTTATAGAGACAAACCAAACGTTTAATTGGGCCTGGCTTGCAATTGAGAAGTTCAGTCCATTATCATCATGGTGGCAGGCAGACATGGTGCTGGAGGAGCTGAGAGTTCTACATCTTGATCCTCAGGCAGAAGAAGGGATCTTGGAAGGCAGCCAGGAAGAGGCTCTGATTCCATACTGGGCAGGGTTTTGGCACTAGGAAACTTCAAAGTCCACCCCACAGTGACACACTTCCTCCAACAAGGTCATGCTTCTTAATAGTGTATAGGTAATTGCAGAGAGTTCCTCCAGGTTGGAAGTTAGACAGGGTTCCTCACGCCAGGCTGTGGGTAGTTGGCTGGGAAGCTCTGGGTTCCTCCACGGGGAAGTTAGGCCCAACTGCTGGTGCTCCATGGTTCCTCACGGAGCGGCCCCAATGACCCCAAAAGTCCATGGGTTTTTACAGGCTTTAATGTCATAGTGGATGGTGGATGGATCTGGATGCACCCCCCCAGGCAGACCTGAGTTAAATAGGGAGGGAAAGAGAGGGGAGGGGCTGAGGAGGAATGCTTAATTGGCTCCACCCTCTGGCCTTCAGGTACCTCATTAGTATGTAAATCACTCTAGGGCCTGAGGCTTGTTTGTTAATCACACCCTCTACCTGTGCCCTACTTGACTGAAGGGTGCAGGTTGAATGGAGATTAGACCTGTGTCAGGAGCTGGGTTCTGGGGGCGTGGCCAAACACCCATAACCCAAGAACCAGGATACCCTTCCACAGGCCAAGCCTTCAAACACTGAGTTTATGGGGGCCAAACCTATTCAAACCATTACATTTCACTCCCTGGATAGCCATAAAATAAAGCACAACGTATTTAGTCCTGTTGGGTTGTTTTGTGCATGAGACCCGTTGTTGGGTTGAATTGTGGGTCCTGCTTCTGTCTTGCCATGTGGCTAGAGGCCTCTTGTGGGGACAGAGGTGCAGGAATTTGATTGTGCTCACTCCACACTGGTGCCAGGCTGACACTGGGCTATGTGAAGCTGCAGGTCTCTGCTCCGGGGATGGGGAGCACAGTCTGAGGTTCCAGGACAGCCAGAGCTCTTGGCTTGGCAGTCCCTAGGGCCAAAAGGCAGCCAGGAACTGGCTAATTCTCAGGCCCTTGGTCCCCCAGGCGCCTCTGGGGGGCCACAGAAGGGCTGAGAATGAAGTGGAGGTATTCAGGATGGATTTGCCTGCAGCAGAAAGGGCAGAGGGGGACTCTAGCTGTGTCCCGAGGCAGGAGAGTTCTTGTTAGCGACAGCTGACAGCTCGTTTGGCTGGATCACAGCTGGCTCGGCTTGCTTCCTTGGGGTGGTAGTCTCCGTGGCTGGGAACGCAGAGAGTTCTGCGGGAGATTAGACAACGACTCTATAGACAAAGGCTTGCTCCACGGTTTCCCATGGTGGACCCCGAAGAAGAAAAATAGTTCATGGTCTTAAGATGTTTATTGTCATGGCAAAAAGATGAAAACTATGCCCCAGTATTTTCAGGTTGGGCCTGAGGTTAAATACCTTTTGCCGGGAGGAAGGTCTGGGAAGGAATGTTTAATTGGCTAGGCCCCTCCGGCCTTTAGGTGTCTCATTAATATGGAGATCTGTCATGAGGCTCTGTTGCCTGTAGTCAAGCCCTCTACCTGTGGAGGGGCTAGTGGGCATAGTCCTGACTGAAAGGCACAGATTTATGGAGGTCTCCTGTCAGGAGCCTAGAGTCTGGGGAAATGACTTATAATATCGCTAAGCGATTCTAGCTGGTGCTCGACCAGAAACCATGCTGTCCTTTCATGGTCCAACTTCAAAAGGCCCCAAAGCCTATCACAGTCTCAACAATATTTAAAAGTCCAAAGTTTGGGCTGGAGAGATGGCTCAGAGATTATGAGCACTGACTGCTCTTCCAGAGGTCCTGAGTTCAATTCCCAGCAACCACATGGGGGCTCAAAAATCATCTGCAATGGGATCTGATGCCCTCTTCTGGTGTGTCTGAAGACAGCTACAGTGTACTCATATACATAAAACAAATAAATCTTTTTTTAAAAGTTCAAAGTTCAAAGTCTTTTCTGAGATCTTCATGCAAGCAGTTAACTGTAATCCCCTATAAATCAAAATAAAAAGGCAGATCACATTCTTCCAACATATCATGGCACAAGGTATACATTACTGTTCCAAAACATGTTGAAGAGAGCACAGTGAGGAGACACTGGACCAAAGCAAGACAGGAAACCAGCTGGGCAAACTCCATGTCTGATGCCAAAGTGTTCTTTAGATCTCCTTTCATCTTTGTTGATTGCAACACAATTCTTCCTTTGGGGCTGGTTCCACTCCCTGTTGGCAGCTTTCCTCGGCAGGTATCCATGGCTCTGGCATCTTTAAGATCTTGGGGTCTCCAAGGCAACTTCAACTTCACAGCTTCTTGTTCCAATGTCTGGGATCCACATATGACCTCTGGCCTCCTGCAAAGTGCTTGGATCATGTCTCCAGCTCTGCCCTCTGTAGCACTCTAGGCTCTGGCTGACTCCACTCCACTGCTGTAGTTGTTCTTGGTGGCCATGCCCTGGTACTAGCATCTCCAATACCCTGGAGTCTTTTGATGCAACTGGCCTGCACTTTCACCAATAGCCCCTCATAGGCTCTCTTCATGGTGCCAAGCCTCAAATCCTTTGCATGACCCCTTCAGTCCTGGGCCATCAACTGCAACTGAGGCTGCACCTTCACCAATGGCCTTCTCTGGCTTCTCAGAGAGCCAAGCCTCAGTTGCTCTTCATGACCCCTTCATCCCTTCAAATCCAGTACCAATGAAAGGGTTAAAAATGTTCAAAAACTCCTAGCAGGCAGAGCAGAACCAAGAGTGCAGGTCAGCTTGGTCGTGAGCTCAGTGTTTCAGGAACTTGACTGACCACAAGATAGATGGTTGATTACGAATAGGCTCTTAGAAAATAGCCTATACAAAATGTTCCCCATAACTGTTCCTTGGACCCTGTCACAAACTGAATAATGGGCTGGGACGTTCCACAGGTGCTCTCCAATAACCCTCCTTTACTGCCCCTGGGTTGTGGTTTCTCTCCTGAGTTGTGGTTTTTGGCTTTAAATTCTCTCTGTCAAACCCCACTGCCCCTGTGTGGGTCATGGGTCTTGACCTCAACATGTTGATCAAAATATACCTCTTGCTGATTGTGAGTGTCTTGTGAGTTAATGGGTGGCTGAAAATTCCTGAGGCTTGGGTGAGGTCCTCCCTTCATGGGGGCCTTACACCAACTGGGTGACTCTTTTTTTTGTTTGTTTTTTTGTTTTTTTGTTTTTTTTTTTTTGTTTGTTTTTCGAGACAGGGTTTCTCTTTGTAGCCCTGGCTGTCCTGGAACTCACTCTGTAGACCAGGCTGGCCTCGAACTCAGAAACCCGAAATCCGCCTGCCTCTGCCTCCCAAGTGCTGGGATTAAAGGTGTGCACCACCACTGCCCAGCCTGGGTGACTCTTTTACATTACCAAGTCCAGCTACAGCATGAGGTACAACCTTGGCTATCTCTGGAACACAACTTCTTTGTGGTCCCAGAAACACTTCCTAGAAGAGTTCACTTCAGTGATGCTGGTCTCAATCACAGGTACCTAGCTTTTCTTTACCTGTTACTTCTCTGTAGACCAGGCTGACCTTGAACTCAGAGATCTGCTTGCCTCCCTTTCCTGAATGCTGGGATTAAAGGCATGTGCCACCATGCCTGTACTAAAGCATTTTTTTTTGGGGGGGGGGGTAGGGTTTTGAGACAGGGTTTCTCTGTGTAGCCCTGGCTGTCCTGGAACTCACTCTGTAGACTAGGCTGGTCTCGAACTTAGAAATCCGCCTGCCTCTGCCTCCCAAGTGCTGGGATTAAAGGCATGTGTCACCATCGCCCAGTTTAAAGTGTTTCTTTATTTCCTTTTCACAAGATGGAAGCTTAGCTAGGTGGGGTCTTGACCTGAGGCCACTACTCTCTTAATTCCATTTAATATCTTTAATCTGGTTATCTTCTGGAACACAGAATTTAGCTCCATTTGACTTCCTCTTCATCCTTTAATCCTGGTACCACACATTTTGTATTTTTCCTTTCCATGCTTGCTATACTTGGTCAAAACGTTCTCTGTAACAGTGAACCACAGGAGAAAGTCTACTTTAGACTTTTTTTTTTTTTGAGATTTCCTTTCTCAATGCAATTAATCTAAATCTCTTCAATTTAGTCAGGTTGTCTCTTCGGACAAGGGCAAAAAGCAGCTACATTCCTCACCAAAATAGCACAAGAACAGTCTCTATGCCACATATTAAAATTCTTCTCTTCTGAAACCTCTTGAGCCAGACTACCACAGCTGAAATCACCCTGAGCACCACTGTCTTTCATGTTTCTACTAGTATGACCTATTAAGCTCCAGATGAAGCATTCCACTGTTTTCAAAAGTCCCAAAATCCATATTCCTCAAAACAAAAGCATGGTCAGGCCTATCATAGCAATGCTTCAGGCCCTGGTACCAACTTCTCTCTTAGCTCTGATTTTATTGCTGTGAAGAGACACTATGACCAAGGCAACTCTTTTTTTTTTTTTTTTTTTAAACATTTATTTATTTATTTTATGTACTTGAGTACACCATTGCTTTCTTCAGACACACCAGAAAAGGGCATCATATCCCATTACAGATGGTTGTGAGCCACCATGTGGTTGCTGGGAATTGAACTCAGGACCTCTGGAAGAACAGTCAGTGCTCTTAACCACTGAGCCATCTCTCCAGCCCCCAAGGCAACTCTTATAAAGGCAAACATTTAATTGGGACTGGCAGTTAGCTAACATTTCCAGTCTTGGGGAATAACTCTATTGTGGGTAGACCAGTGACTTACTATTTGTTTAACATAAGGGGAACACATTCTATATGAAATAATAGCATCTTTAAAGCGCCTCAGATCTATCATTTCTGTAGGACCCCACATTATCTCATCATAATCGTGATTAACATCACTAGCAGGCATGTGCTGCCCAGTTACAATCACAATCAGAAAACCAGTGGTGAGTTTGTAATCCCAGGCCCCTCCTCTGGCAGTGCACTAGGCTCAAGATCAACTCTTTCTCTTGGAGCTGTTTTTCTTTAATCCTGTCACTCTCACAGCCTCCTGCTTTTCCTGGCCTCACCCAGGGTCTTTGGGGACTTGAGACAAAAGTGAAAGGTACAGGGTGGAGCCAGGGTCTGCCTTCTAGCCCAGCTGGCTTCCCTCTTTCATTCTGTCAGAAGCTCCTGCTGTCAGTCACCAGATCTAAGCCTTTTTGTTTCCCCTGTTCCAGTGCTACTTGCTTCTCAAGTGCTTCCATCTCCACCTGTAGCCTTTCCAGTCGCACAGGCAATTATGCAACCCTTTCAAACTGAGGGAACAGAGAGACCCTTCTGGTTTTCCCATTTCATTCTTTTTTGTTTGTTTGTTTGTTTGTTTGTTTGTTTCTCAGATCCTTCCATATCCAACTTTTCCAATTGCCCAGCCACTCCCCCCATCTCCTTTGAAATGGAATGCAGGGAGAAGACGATGAAGAAGGAGAAACAGAAATTCCCCTCTGGGAGCAGAGCGGGAGAGAACCCAGAGCCAGCAGCAGCAATAAACTTTTTGGTGATGTCCTGAAGCAGAATAGTCATTTCTTCTTCCCTTGCCACTCCTCTATGGCATTAGAAACCATGTGTCTCGTTCTGCCTACCTCTATGTTAGATGCCACTTGTAGCTGAACTTTTTGGTTTCTTTATTGAGTTCTATTATCTAACACCCTTCTCCACCCCTGTTCCACCCCTAATCCCTTTGAATCCCTCAACACTAGGTGGGAGAAAAAGAAAGTTAAAGGGGAAAGAGGGTATAGACCTCTTCAGAATACTTCCTGCTGGTCAGCAGCTTCAGGTTCCTAGGGGTAAGTCCAATCTTCATCATCATGATATCTGCAACCAGCCACCAGTCACCAGCCACCAGCCACCAGCCACCAGCCACCAGCCACCAGCAATCCATCAAAAGCAGCAAACAAAGCATCAGGAGCCACCACCAGCAGCAGTAGTGTAAGACCCCCACAAAGGGAGGACCTCACTCAAGCCTCAGGAATTCGTGGCCACCCAATAACTCACAAGACACTGAACTCGATACAATCAGCAAGAGGTATATTTCAATCAGCATGCTGAGGTCAAGACCCATAACCCACACAGGGGGGGGGGAGGGGGGAGGAAGGGGGGGGGTTCTGACCCCGGGCTTTGGAGATAGAGGGTATTTAAAGGAGAAAACTACAAGGAAAAAAACATAACCCAGGGGGAGTGAGGGGAGTCATTGGAAAGCACATGTGGAAAGTCCCAGCCCATTATTCAGTTTGTGACAGGTTCAAGGAACAGTCAGGGAGAACATTTTGTATAGGCTATTCTCTAAGAGCCTATTCGTAATCAGCCATCTATCTTGTGGTCAGCCACGTTCCTGAAACACAGAGCTCACGACCAAGCTGACCTGCACTCTTGGTTCCGCTCAGCCTGCTAGGAGTTTTTGAAAGTTTTTAACCCTTTCATTAGCAACAGCAACAGGGAGCAACAACATGGGAAGTAGCAGCTGCCACAGGCCCCCTTGCATTTGTACTTTCTTAAGCATCCCCAGAATTCCAAACATAAACATCTGCAGCTTGCAAAAATCACGCCCCTTCTAGAGCATGCAATAAATCATAGTTAGTGGCTGTGGACAATCTGAAGCAACCCCATAACCCCAACCTGGGGTCAAAACAAAAACATGAGCACATAACATAACTGGGTTTTTAAAGAAACCAAAATTCTCATTACTTGCATGTGTAGGTTTCATGTGCCATGGCAGGTATGTGAAGGTTACAAGAGAGTTTAGTGAGGTCAGTTCTCTCTTTCTACCTTTAGGTGGGGATTGAGCTCAGATCATCAGCCTTGCATGGCGAGGGTTTTACCTTCTGAGCCATCTTGCTAGCCCCACTCCAAGTTTTAAAGAAGCACCTCCCTCTGCTCTGCCATACCTAAGAATCTAACAGAATGCCCTATTCTCATCTGGCCCTCAATGCTTAGTGGAAGAGGCTCAAAGGAGAAGCCTTTTTTCTTTGCTCTCCTCATACCCCAGCTTTCCAGAAGAACATGGAAATTCTGGGGGGCTTCTGTCTCCCCTGCATAGGTTAGAGAAGAGTCTTAGGGGCAGCAGAAGGGAGAGGATAGGTCCTTTTTTCTACCAAAGGCACGTGTGTTCTTTGCCCATGCACTGGCTGGCTCAAGGAAAGCCTGTGTCTGCCTGGGATGTGGAGCCTGGTGGTCTTCATCCTTGAGTTCAGCTGCTGAGGATTCAATGTAACCCTGCAAGGGGGGCGTGTCCTATAGTCTGTAACTGATGCTCTTGTCTCAGATGCATCTATAAACCATTGTAAGATGTCTCCTCTCCCCTCTCTCTCTCTCTCTCTCTCTCTCTCTCTCTCTCTCTCTCTCTGTCACACACACACACACACACACACACACACACACACACACCCCTCTGATGTCCTTTCTCTTTTTAGTTAGCATGTCTAATACTTCTTTTGGGAAGTCGGTGTTACTTGGATGTTGTAGGCGTGTATTATTAATAAAAGTAACAACTTACACATCTCATTGAATTTTCACAGTAACCCATGACACAGAGCTACCTGTTTTACACAAGGGGAAAGAAAACAGACTGAAATAATTTTAAATAGTAACTAGCTAGTTGAATCAAAACCACACCTGCCTGTATTCACAGCTCAGGACTCTATTTTCGAAATTTATTTTTTATTTATTAGTTCCTCTAGATGAAAGTTTTTCCTGCACATATGTCCTTGCAAGTGTATGCTTGGTGTCCTCAGAAGGAAGACAAAGGCATCAGACTGCAACAGCTGATTTAAGCCACTACTCTGACTTGTATAACTTCTATGTTAACATTGTTACAAAATAAATGCCCTAGAATCTGTAGAGTTTATTTTTATCTTTTTACTTATTTTATGTAAATGAGTGCTCTATTTGCATGTACACCTGCATGCTAGAAGGCATCAGTTTAGTTGATTGTGAGCCACCATGTGGTTGCTGAGACTTGAACTCAGGACCTCTGGAAGAATTGTCTGTCAGTGCTCTTAATTATCATGTCATCTCTCCAGCCTCAGCTTATTTTTAAAATTTTGCTTTTTTTTTGTATGTGTGTGTGTGTGTGTATGTATGGGTGGTTTGTGTGTGTGTGTGTGTGTGTGTGTGTGTGTGTGTATGGGTGGTTTGCGTGCAAGCACATATGGCCTGGTGCCTGTAGATGCCAGAAGAGCGATATGCCTCTCTGGAACTGGAGTCATAAGCAGTCTTGAAATATCGTGTACATGTTGAGAACTCTGCAAACCAAGGTCCACTTCAAGTACAACCATATTCTGAACTGTTAAGCTTTCTCTCTAAGTCCATTGCTCTACTGATTTAATGGACGTTGGGCAGTGACATCACTCAAGAACCACCAGGTTCTGAGTCTGTTCTCGGAGTCATGGACTCAAGAACATACCTATCTACCTGGTTTTCAAAAGCATCAGACCACCCAAGACCTGGTCTTTTGCCCGAGATGACTGTAGTTTCGAGGACAGTCCACTAGAGGAGGCAGCGCCACGACGGCCGTGCCTCTCTTTCCCACTCACCTCGTTTGTCAGCTTAGGAGAAAAGCCCGCCTCCTGACCCATAAGGCCACGGGACCGGAAGTCGCACTCTCTCTTCCTGTTCTCCACCATGGCGGTGAGTAGGCGAGAGTTGGCTTTGCTTCTCTTTCATCCGTCTCCATCCGCGGCCGGCAGAGCCCACGAGGGCTGTTTCGCCGGTGGCTGGAGGAGGACGGAGCCCGCCATGCTGGTGGCATTAAGCCCGGCAGGGCTGTGCGGGCGCAGGGCTCGCCCGTCACGTCGCCGCCCATCCTAGGAATGGGGCTCAGGTCAGCGGCCCCGAGGGCCCAGACGCGGGGTCCGGGGGCTGCCGGGAGTGCGAGCGGAACGTGCCGAGTTCCATGGCGGGTCCCTGCTCAGGACTGGTGCTAGCTTGCAGACGACTCGGGGAGGGAGCATGTTGGCGCGGACCCGTGTTTCCTGTAGTTTCTCGTGTTAGGGTCACACTGCATTCTCTCCCGTAAGATCGGCTTTCTGTAAGCTCTAGTCTCTTGTCACCCTACGTGTTGACCCCCTTAGGGTTCATTCAGGTCTCAAGCACTGAGACCTCTTTAGTCCCGGGGGTTTACACAGAACCCTAGAGATGAGAGTGGAGACGACAGTGGCTTCTCGGTGGGGTGTTGACGGCTGTGGTACTGTTCCTGCAGCAAGATCAAGGTGAAAAGGAGAACCCCATGCGGGAACTTCGCATCCGCAAGCTCTGCCTCAATATCTGTGTCGGGGAGAGCGGAGACAGACTGACCCGGGCAGCCAAGGTGTTGGAGCAACTCACAGGCCAGACCCCTGTGTTCTCCAAAGGTGAGTGAGGATGGGCTGTAAAGAGTGAGCAGGTGTGTAGTGTGTTTGTATATGGCTACTCTATCTGCAGTGTATGCCTACATGAGGGAAGAGGCCTTGAGATCCTGTTACAGATGGTTGTGAACCACCATGTGGATGCTGGGACTTGAACTCAGCACCTCTTAACCACTGAGCCATCTCTGCAGCCCCCCCACCCCCATCAATGCTTCTGCCTCAGCTTCCTTAAAATGAATTGGGATTCCCTTGTTTGGCCACATGGGAGGGGTTACTGTGCTTGAAACATGCAGTCTGTTGCCAGTGTGATTGTGGGTGGTCTGTGGTTGGGATTGGATACTGTTTCTTAGTTCCTGTGAGCTTAGGCTGGTTGGGGGAAGACATCTGTGTAGTGGGGATACCAGTGCAGTCAGTTTTTGGACTGACTAAAATCCCAGTGTGTCCCTTCTACACCCTGTACTGGGTATTGAATGCAGGTTCATTAGAGCAATATATAATCTGCTGGGTCTGGTAGCCTACAACTCTAACCCCAAGACCTGGGCTGAAACAGGAGGATTGCTGCCAGTTCAAGCCTAGCCTGGACTACATTTGAAATTCTGTCTCAAAAACATAACAGTCCTTCTAACCTGTGTCTCTGGCTTAACTATGGCGATAAACTCTGGGGCTTGTGATGTTTCAGGCTCTTAGTTGCTGAAGTACAGCTGGCTAAGTTAGAAGCTGAAAGCTGTTTTCTGTGTTGTGGATGAAGCTGATTGACATGACAATGGAAGTGCCACCTTACCTGTCTCTGTGTCCCCACACTGCAGCTAGGTACACTGTCAGGTCCTTTGGCATCCGGAGAAATGAGAAGATTGCTGTTCACTGCACAGTCCGAGGAGCCAAGGCAGAGGAGATTCTGGAGAAAGGCCTGAAGGTGAGGCAGGAGGGGTGGAGTCAGCCGCAGTGTCGAGATGGGTTATACACATACAGTGCTGAACTCTGTCTGCCTTGGGGGCTTAAAGATGACTATTCTTGGATTTCTGTTCTCGGGATTTTCTCTGCCCTTGGAAGTAGGGCAGATGGAATTTGTAGCTGAGAGATGACTTGGTTTACGATACAGGTAGCCTGTGAGCAGAGTTTTGGTTTTGCTCTGGGCATACTGTGTGTTGGGCAGCTTGAACAGAATGAATAACATGGTTGCTGCCTGTGTCTCCTCAGGTGAGGGAGTACGAGCTGCGAAAAAATAACTTCTCAGATACTGGAAACTTTGGTTTTGGAATTCAGGAACACATTGACCTGGGCATCAAATATGACCCAAGCATTGGTATCTACGGCCTGGACTTCTATGTGGTATGTGGACTTCTCATTCCCAGGCTGCCTGTGGGGAGAGGGTCTTGCTGCTCCTCTGTCGTCCGCACATGCTGCCTTGTTGTTGGGATGGAGCGCTGGGTCGAGGTCTGCCTGTGTGTCCCCCTTAGAAAAGGGTCTATGGTAGCCAGTGTAGAGCTCAGCACCACACAGGGTGGATGGTTTCCTGCTGTTGCGGGGCTCTCTGCATGATCTGTGCTGCCTTTGCCACTGGCATTGGCTGCCCTGTCTCTGCTCATCCCCTTAGTCTGAGGGACACAAGCATTCTGTGGGGATGCAGACTGTGCTCAAATGGAGATTTTGTTTTTTCGAGACAGGGTTTCTCTGTGTAACCCTGGCTGTCCTGGAACTCACTCTGTAGTCCAGGCTGGCCTAGAAACTCAGAAATCCACCTGCTTCTGCCTCTGAAGTGCTGGAATTAAAGGCATGCAGCCACTGCTGCCCGGCATTCTTTTTTAGGTTTATTTATTTGAGTTCACTGTCGCTCTTCAGACACACCAGAAGAGAGCATCAGATCCCATTACAGATGGTTGTGAGCCACCATGTGGTTGCTGGGAATTGAACTCAGGACCTCAGGAAGAGCAGTCCGTGCTCTTAACTGCTGAGCCATCTCCCCAGCCCTCGAATGGGGATTTTCATGTGGGCATGACTGTTACCATAGTGCTTTTCTTTGTGAGAATAAATAGCCAGAGGTAAAAGTGAGCCCTTAGACTGAGAGTTGGACCTGGACAGAGGTACAGGTGAGAACTCGGTTAGAGCAGCAGAGCTCTGGGAAGTCCTTCTGAACCAAGGGGTGAATATGCTTCTTTGTGCTTTGGGCGCCTTAAATTTTTCCACATTGCACATGTAGGTTTTTGTTTTGAGGCAGGGTCCTTGGTTTGTAGCCCAAGCTGGCCTTTAACTCCCTGCATGTATGTCTGCTCCATGTGTGTCTGGTGCCTATGGAGGCCAAAAGAGGTCAAGGGAGTCAGATCCCTCTTGAGACTAAAGCTACAAGGATAGAAGCCAGTTGGGGAAGGAGCCTGTGGGGCACGTGTGTAGTGCTTGGTGTGTTGTCTGGGTAGCTATTGACAGTTCAACTGTCCAACTGAGGTACTAGTATTGCTTCAGAATCCACTAAGTTTCTTTTTTGTTTGTTTGTTTGTTTGTTTGTTTGAGACAGGGTTTCTCTGTGTAGCCCTGGCTGTCCTGGAACTCACTCTGTAGAACAGGCTGCCCTCGAACTCAGAAATCTGCCTGCCTCTGCCTCCCAAGTGCTGGGATTAAAGGCGTGCGCCACCACTGCCCGGCATCAGAATCCACTAAGTTTCTAGATGACTTGAATATCATTCTCTAATGCTTGAGTCTTGTCTGTCCACTGTTGACCCCACCCTAAGCTGTTGAGGTGACTGTTGGTTATTCTGGCACAGGTGCTGGGTAGGCCAGGTTTCAGCATCGCAGACAAGAAGCGCAGAACAGGCTGCATTGGGGCCAAACACAGAATCAGCAAAGAGGAGGCCATGCGCTGGTTCCAGCAGAAGGTAAAGCTGAGTATCCCAAGTGAACTGGTGGTCTGTGGTGTTGGTGACTGGTGTTGGGATGGGAGCTCTGAAATACAATGCTATTTGGTGGGTAGCCTGTGTAAAGATGGACTATTTGGGCACTTTGGTAAGTGGCTCCCAGGGTTGGTGGTTGAGAAGGTCTTTAGTGTGGGTATCTGGAATTGGAATTCTCAAACATGAGTCTTTGCTGCAGTTCTTGCTGTTGACGCTTGTTCTGAAAACATAAAATTTCTTCTCTTTCAGTATGATGGGATCATCCTTCCTGGAAAATAAATTTTATCCAAAGAAACAATAAAATTTTCTCAGAAATGCATGTTGTGTGTTTGTGAAAGGAGTCTGGCCACATTCAAATCCTGGGACCCCAAGCACTTAAAGCCTCGATGAGAATTGCTGGTTGCAGCAGCCCACGTCCCGGACCCGAGTGTTTCCGCAGCTAAGAGCTGAGCTGAGCATTGTGTTCCAGTGCCCTGTGGTGGGTGGGCTGTGTGGTGCAGGGGGACAGTTTAAATGGGTTTTGAGACATAGTGGGTTGGGTAGGGTTTGGATTTGGTTGTAATTAAAGACTGAGTCAGTGCCCTGTGTCCCTGTCCCAGTAGGTGTCCCTTGTTTGATTTGGTGTGTGGAGCTAAAGACTGTATTTTGGCTTTGTTTATACTTGAGTTGCATTTAGAATGAGATGGCTTGTTAAAAAGTCACTGGCAAATTGTCTGGTCAGTCCTCCCTTGATTAGCTATGGTAACCTGGAGCAAATCTGTCCCCTCTTTCATGGAAACAATCATCAGACCACTACTAGGCGTGTGTGTGTGTGTGTTTTGTACATGGAATCTTGCCAGCCAGCCAGCCTAGCTCAACAGCACCAGGTCCTAGTGTCACGTTCTATCAGAAACAAGGCTGCTGGCTCCCATGGAACAAACACAAACCACCATTTGTTTAACTCTTTCCGTTTGTGTCTTCAATGTTGTTGAAGAAGGTCTTTATCTCTGGCTGTCCTAGAACTCCAGGTCTGTGTCTGGTCACACCAGGACACAGAATTCTAACACTGCCTCCTAAGCCCTCTGCTCAGGTTAAAGGCACACAGGGTCATGCCTGACACTTAAATTATCATTAGTGTGTATGTGTGCATGAGTGTTTTGCATGTAGGCCTGTACTTGCTACCAGTGGAGGCCAGAATAAGGCAGGTGACATCTGACAAACGTATCCACAACTAGGGTTGTTCATTGACTGCCACATGGAGGTTGGGAATCAAGCCTGTCACAAGAATAGCTGGTGTTCTTACCTACTGAGTCACCCCTCCAGCCTCTTGTTTGCTGACTGAGATCTCAGTAAGTGAGCGAAGTTTGTTTTTAAGACACCATTAACTTTTCCTATTTCCTCAATCCCCAAGCCAGGGTCTCTTGTCAACTAGAATAGCCTGGAACTAGCTGTGTGACTGGCCTCCACCTCCTGGATGCTGGAATCTGAGTGTGCCACCACACCCAGTTCACAGTGCCAAGCCAGCAGTCAGCCAGAACTACAGCCATGGCCTCACAGCTACTCTGAATTAGGTAATTGTAACTTGAGCAAGCATGCTCAAAACAGCTAAGCTAGCTGGGAGCCTGTACTGTACAGAAGGCACACAGTAAATTTAAACATTCCAGAGGCTAGGGTGTGTAAAGTCCCTCTATTTCCAATGGTTCTCAACATGTTGGTCACCACCCCTTCATAGAGGCCATGTATCCTGCATGTCAGATACTTTTATTTCATAACTGGCAAAATTACAGTTACAAAACTAATTGGAATATATGATTGGTAATCAGCACAACATAAGCAGGTTGACATTAGAAAGGCTGACAGAAGCTGGGCAGTGGTGGCTCATGCCTTTAATCCCAGCACTTGGGAGGCAGAGGCAGGTGGATTTCTGAGAAACCCTGTCAGCCACCGCTATCATTAGACTTGGTATAGAAGGGAGGGTTGGTGTAGGCCTTGGCGGCCAGAAACTTACTATACATTAGTCGGCATTTGAACTAGGGATCAAATGACAGTTGGGGGTGTTTTGTTTTTCAAGATAGTTTTTCTGTAGACAGGCTGGCCTTGAACTGCCTTCCTACATTGGATACTACTGTATTGTATGCAATTGGGATGGCTTTACCATTTGTTATGTTTTATTAGGCTGCAGAGGATGAGTGTTTGGCATCTGACAAGTGCTAGGATTGAATGAGAGTCCTGGCAGAACAAGTGGTTTTGGGTTTTTTTGTTTTTTTTTTTTTGAGACAGGGTTTCCCTGTGTAGTCCTGGCTGTCCTGGAGCTCACTCTGTAGACCAGGCTGGCCTCGAACTCAGAAATCCACCTGCCTCTGCCTCCCAAGTGCTGGGATTAAAAGTGTGCACCACCACTGCCCTGCAGTGGTTTTTGTTTGTTTGTTTTGTTTTTTGTTTGTTTTTGTATGTATGTGAGTACACCATCACTGACTTCAGACACACCAGAAGAGGGCATCAAACCCCATTTCAGATGGTTGTGAGCCACCATGTGGTTGCTGGGGATTGAACTCAGGACCTCTGGAAGAGCAATCAGTGCTCTTAACCCCTGAGCCATCCAAGTTTAAGCTGACTACTAAGATTGTAGTAACTGCCTGGTTTTCTGACTTGGCGACTGAGTCAGTGTTGGGAGTTAGGAGGTGAAACTAGATTTCAGTCCTGCCTCAGCTATCAGTGTGATACTGAAGAGGTCATGGCCCATCCAGGAGAGAGACTGGACAGTAAGTAGACAGACGTGGTCTCCTGGGAGTTTGCAGACCAGCATGCAGTTCTGTCCACATCCTGATGCTGGAGCAGTGTGGGAGAGTGAGTACACGTGGCTAATAAACTAAGTTTGGTGACTTTGTAGTGTTGTTATTTTCTCCAGCTGAGTCATGAAAGTTTGATAACTGGGCTGGTCAGTCTTGTATAAGGCATCTGTCCCAGCAGCAGACTTAAAAATACCAGGCTCGGAGCTGGAGAGATGGCTCAGAGGTTAAGAGCATTGACTGCTCTTCCAGAGGTTCTGAGTTCAATTCCCAGCAACCACATAGTGGCTCACAACCATTTGTAATGGAATCTGATGCCCTCTTCTGGTGTGTCTGAAGACAGATACAGGGTACTCATATAAAAATAAATAAATCTTAAAAAAAAAATACCAGGCTCCCTTAGTGAGGGTTACAGGCCTGAAGAGAGCCTTCAGAACTGCACTCCCCGAAGCTGGGAATCCAGCTCCCGGCCTGCAGAGGCCTGCAGACATTAGCATGCTAGGCCAATGGTTTGCAGCTGAGCTGCATTCCCAGGTCTGAGTATGTTTGTAATTAGCAATTTGCTATATGCCTAGAGTCACTGATGTCAAGCATACTGCCATCAAGGATGATCCCAAGTCTGCTGTGGATGTGCAGTGTTAAGGGTCAGACAGTGTGATGGGAAGCTGGGGAACCAGCGAGGTCACTGGTGTGTGCCATTGGTGTTTATGTCCAGAGGGAAGGCAAGGGCAAGAGTGAAGATAAGCTGTCTAGGGTTCCTCTACTCCCCGTATGGGGTGGGAAGGAATCCATCACAGCACATCCGCGGCCCTCACAGCTGAAGTCTCTTCCCACCTTTAAGTGGATTCTGGGAGTGGAGCTCAAATCAGCCTTACCATGCAAGCACCTTTACCCACTGAGCCATTGCTGGCCCCATCCAGATGTCTCTCAAAAGATATGGAAAATGAAATAAAATGATTCATTGTACTAGGTTAATAATTTAGACATAATCTCAGAATTAAGTGACAGGGCCTTTTCCCAGTGAAGATACTAAAAATTAAATTATCATTTTTTATAATTTTTTAATTTTCTAGTTTGGTGTGTGTTGATTTTGTATGCTTTTTTTTTTTTTTTTTTTTTTTTTTTTTTTTTTTTTTTTTTTTGGATACAAAGTATTGTGTAGATCAGAGCATGTGTCTCCTCCTGTCCTTGTCTCCTGAGTTCTGGAGTTACACACACCCCTGCTACTCTCATTTTGTTAAGAGTGCTTGGGTTTGTTTTTAAACATAGTTGAAAGAATGGGGAATAGTGCGTTTTCCCCTTGAAGTGGCTATGTAATACTACCTCCACCCTCACTGGAGAAACTGCTGAGACCAGTTAATGGGTGTGTCAGCCATTAGATGGTGTGGGGAGACTGAAAAGCAGGGGAATGTATAAGCCTTTCATTGACCCTGCTCCCCTTGCTAGCAGGGCTGCAGGCAAGCCTCTGTGACCCTCTATAGCAGATTTGGCTTTTTTCCTGTAACCATGGGCTGATCCTACCTTCAAAGAAACCTAGTGCTGAGGTGCTCCAGGCAGCCTTTGGGTGAAGATCCAAAGTTAACTACCAGAGGGCCTGAGTCCTAAAGAGTTAAGGGCCCAGAAACTACCTACAAACCGTTTTAGCTGCCAGCCACTGGAGACCTGGTGGTGCCTGGGGGTACAAGAGCTACTTGGAGAGCACTTGTTATGGAAACGTAGAGTGGTTGTCAGAGGGGAATCTGGCCCATGGTGCCTGGGGCACCACAAGGACTGAACTTGTCTCCTGAAGGCAGCAGTGCAGCTTGCCACTGCAGACCAGTGTGAACAGAAAGGATGCGTTTGTACCAGCCAAGCATCGCTGTGCAACTTAGTTCTGGGGTGTTAGCAACATTTATAACTATATGAGTACTGAGAAAGTCAGTAGAAGCTGGAAAGAAGCTGGAAAGCTAAAGGCAGCCAACAGCTTAACCATGGAGGGAGTCACTGTCCCTTCCTGTTTTCCTGAAATTGCTTTTGATAGTATAACTAATCCTTCGACTACCATAGTGACCACCACCAAAAATCCTGCTTTTCTGCTTTAGACAGTCTCACTGTGTGGCCCAAGCTGGCCTAGAACTCAAAGTGGTCCTGCACCATCAGCATCCTGAGTGCTGGGATTACAGACATGAGCCATTACCTCTTCCTAGAAATACAGTGGTATTTATGTCGTCTTTAAGGCTTTGTACTCAAAGCCTTAAAGTCTCAGTCCTGCTCAAATGCTACACATGTTTTTTCCTACAAGCACAGATAGGTAGTTTAAGCATCTGTAGCCTCTGGTGTGTGAGTGAGATACTGCGCATGGCCCTGACAGGTACCACAGGGTTAGTTCCTGTAGTGAACTCAGTGGCTGCCACCTGCTCTCCTTCCAGTACTAACTTCAGTGCAACAATACAGGTAAATCTAAGTGTTTATGTGTGTGGATGTGACATAAAGCACCCAGAATGGTATCTGATGGTCCCTCCAGGGGTGAGCACACTTTAACTCACTCCTGGGGATTGGGATTCTTCCATTTTTAAGCAAAAATTATTGTAAAAATATGTGTGTGGGTAGTTATGTGCATGTGAGGGCAGGTGTCCTCGGAGGCAACAGATCCCATCAGAGATAGTTATAGTGTTGTCATCTGCCCATTGTAGATGCTAAAAGAACTGAACCCGGGCTCTCAGCAAGAACGGTGTATGCTGTGTGCTTAACCACTGAGTCATCTCTCTAGTTCTAGGGTTTTGAGTTTTTTGGGGGTTTGTTGTTATTTTAATATTTACCCTTTTAGCCTGTACTCTCCAAATCTTTAAAGAGAATAAAAACTGAGATGTAGGCAGTCTTGGGAACAACTAAATCTATAGAAACAAAAACCCAAGCAGTCCCTAAATAAAATGTAAATGAAAAAGTGTGGTGAGATCACTCAGTGCTTAAGGGTGCTTGCTTCCAGGCCTGAGAACCCAAGTTTAAGCTCACATGGTGGAGGAAGAACTGACTCCCTGACAGAAGGAGCACTCCTCTACACAATTTAAAATATGTCCAGTAGGCACGGTAGCCTATGCTTTTAATCACAGCATTCAGGGCAGAGGTGGGTCTCTGTGAGTTAGAGGCCAGTTGGGTCTATTCCAGGATAGCCAGGGCTACACAGAGAAACACTGTCTAGAAAAGAAGAAGGAGGAGGAGGAGGAAGAAGAGGAGGAGGAGGAGGAGAAGGAGAAAAAGAAGAGAAGGAAAGGAACATGGAAGAGTTTAGCAGGGATACCATGAGTTTGAGACAAGCCTGAAGCTGGGCAGTGATGGCGCACACCTTTAGTCCCAGCACTTGGGAGGCAGAGGCAGGCGGATCTCTGAGTTTGAGGCCAGCCTGGTCTACAGAGTGAGTTCCAGGACAGCCAGGGCTACACAGAGAAACCCTGTCTAGAGAAACAAAAAAAACAAAAACAAACAAACAAAAACCAAGAGATAATCCTGAGCTTCAGGGTGCGACCTGTTTAAAAATAAAAAACAAAATTCCACAAAGCAAACCAATACCATCAGTGACCTCCTGTTCCTCCTGTGTTGCCCTCGAATCTGACTGAACTCAGATGGGTCACAAACAAGCCTGTCAGTCATCTATCACCCCTGTAAGTCCCAGTACCCGGTAAAATAGACTCTACCCCTTCCTGACAGGGATACTTTCAAGAATTAGTGTAGATGTGTTAGTTTGCACCCTACAATCTGAAAGTTGGAAATACCCTAATTTGAAAGCCCTCTTCAGTACTGGTAGAAATCATAGCCACAGAGCTTACCAGGTTGACTGCTGGCCCTGACCTCTGGAAGGCTGACTGAACAGAGATGTTGGGATCCCAGCGCCAGGAGGGACTTCCTCAAGTCCTACTAGTAGGCCTGCTAGTTTGGAAACCAGTCAAAATTCAAAGAATTCTCACTAAATCCAGATCACTTTCTCACTGTTGTGAAGTTAGGAAGCCCTAAATCTGCCCAGTGAGACGTCAGTAGGTAGCAAGTGCAACCACCCGAGTTCAATCCCAGAATCCACCTGGTTGAAGGGAAGAAGCAGCTCCTGAAGATTGATCCCTCTTCCACACCGTGTGGCAAGTGTGCACACTATCATATGAACACACATGCGAATACAAAATAAAAAATAAAATAAAATAAAATGGGGCTGGAGGTGGCTCAGTGGTTAAGAGCACTGGCTGCTTTTCAAAAGATCCAGGTTCAATTCCCAGCACCAACATGGTGGCTCTCAACCACCTCCAACTCCAGTTCCAAGGGACCTAATGCCCTCTTCTGGCTCTGCAGGCATCAAGCACACGACATGATACACAGACATACATGCAGGCAAAACACCCATACACATAAAAGTTTTAATTTTTTTTTTTTTTTTTTTTCTGAGACAGGGTTTCTCTGCAAAGCCCTGGCTGTCCTGGAACTCACTCTGTAGACCAGTTTGGCCTCGAACTCAGAGACCCACCTGCCTCTGCCTCCCGAGGGCTGGGAAGAAGATATTTACCACCATCACTCAGCTTTAAAAAGTTTTAATATTAACAAAACCAAAAATCTAATCATTCAGGGCCTGTGAGTTAGCTCAGCATACAGTAAATGCCTTGTCATGCAAGCTCCGTTTCCAGAGCCCATATAAAGGTGGAGAAAACTGATCCACAGAATCGTCCTCTGGCTTCCAAGTGTGCCCAGTGCCATGCACCCCCTCAATGCAAAGAATTTTTGACACGGAATCTTACTATTTAGTTGTGTCTGACCGGGAACTCACAGAGATCTACATATCTCATTTTTCTGGCGTGCTGGCATTACAGACGTGTACCATTGCTTTTATTTGTGTGGGTCCTGGGAACGGGACTGTCAGCCTTGCATGGCACATGCTCTACCTGCTGAGCCTCTCACCGGCCTGTGGTTTAAGTGCTAGATTTAGACCCAGGACCTCATACATAGCAAACACTACCTCTGAGCCACAATCCTACTCCCCAAAGACAGTTGTCACCACTGTGTCTGCATATATGTCCATCCACTCTGAAAATTTACATAGGAAAACCTTTGCTGTAGATACTTTTATGTTAGTTGTCCCCCACCCCCCCCCCGTGCATATTCTGAGCCAATAAATGTTTGAATTCCTGCCGCTTTTTGAACCTGCTCTGCCATGTATGAGGTAGAAGTTCAACCATAGACGCATTCTCAAACCAAGGGCTGAGCTCAGTCTCCAGCATACCAAACAGTTCAATTATGAAAGCATCAGAGAAGCCCCAAAGAGAGCTCTTCTATGATCCACTCCTGAGCCCTGCCTGTGGACCAGGCCTGACACAGTTGATCCCAACCCAGCCCCATTTGTATGAACCCCTGCTGTTGAGTACATCTGCGGAAGCAAGCCCAGCTGAGTCTAATCTTAGAACTCAGGCTCCAGACTCTTCCTCCTCACACTGGCTCTAAGTCTAGCTCCAGGGAATCCCATACCTCTGGCACCTGCAACTAATATGTACATACACCAACTCAAACACTCATGTGCTCCACACCTGGAATTCTAGCACTCAGTGAAGGCAGAAAGAGCAGAAGTTCAAGAGAGAAACTGTCTCAAACAGCAGGAAAAAAAAAAGGAAGGAAGGAAGGGTAGATGGATGGATGGATGGATGGATAGATGGATGGATGCAAAAGAAAGTGTGTCTGAAATTGAGAACGGTATGCAGGTGACAGAACATGTGGCTGAATTCATGGGTTTTATGCTTGACCAAACACCTAGAGAGCAGAGTTGACCCAACTGACTGGAAAGGCTAGCTCACAGAAGAGGGGCAGAAGCTACACAGCCTGGGAGATCTGAGATAGAGACCTGGGACTGGCTCCCAGGTAATAACCTTGGCATCTTGGTAAATTTTTCTGAATCTCCTATCATTGATAAATAGGAATAAATACTCCCACCTGATTTGGTTATTGTGGTTTTGTTTTTGTTTTCTAGACAGAATTTCTATGTGCAGCCCCGGCTGTCTTGAAACTTACTCTGTAGACCAGACTGGCCTCAAACTCACAAAGACTCACCTGCCTTTGCCTCCTGAGTGCTGGGATTAAAGGTGTGTATCACCACCTCTGGGCTTAATCCAGATCTTTTAAAGTGGGAAAATCCTCCTTTACCCTGGCAACACCTCCTGGTGGCAGTCTATATATATAAAGGACACTGAAGAGAAGCTCGCCTTCTGTTTGCTCTCAGTCTCACTAGCAAGTCCATTCCCTTGCTGTGGTTGGAACCTACTTTTTTGGGTTCCAGTATACTGAAGACCATCTGAAACATCTGGCCTCGTGGTCTGAGCAAACACTGGATTCTTGGATCTCCCCTTGGTAGAGAGCCCTTGTCGGACAACTGGACCACAGCCTGTAAGCCATTCTAAGCCATTCTAATAAATCCCCTTTTACACACACACACACACACACACACACACACACACACACACACTTGTTCTGTAAAGTCTGTTCCTCTAGAGACCCCTAGTCCTTGTGGTAGTCATTCAAGTAGTCAGTTATAGTGTTCATTGTTCATTGTGATGGTGATCCCTGACTGGGGTGGTACTGATGTGGTCAGTTATAGTGTACATTGTCCTGGTCAGCCATAGTGGTCATTTATTCATTATTGCAGTGGTCAGTTGTAGCATTCAGTGTGATGGTCAGCTATAGTGGCCACAGGGGCGATCAGTTATAATGTTCATTGTGCTGTTGAGAAGCCAAACTGGTCACTGAAGTGGTCAGTTGTACTATTCCCCTTGATGAACGATCACAGAAGTAACTGTAGTGGTTAGTCGCAGTCCCTGTGATGGCAGGCTATAGTCCTCACTTTTGCGGTCACTTTTGTGGTGGTCAGCTATAGTGTCTATTGTATCATCAACTTAGTTGTAGTCACTATTATGGTTAGCTACAGTGGTCATTGTGATGTTGAGCCACACTGGACACTTAATAGTCAGCCATGGTAGTCACTTGAAGTGGTCACTGTGTGGTCAGCTCTAATAGTCATTGTCAGCCATAGTGTTCACTGTGGGGATCAGTTGTGATGTCACCACGGTCAGTCAGGGCTGTCACTTCTTGGTCACTGATGTGGTCAGCTGTAATGGTCACTGTCCTGCTCACTGGTGGTCAGTTGTAACTTTACACTTTCTCTAAGACTTATTTTTATTTTTTTATTCCACTTTAAAAGTATCTTGCCGGGCAGTGGTGGCGCACGCCTTTAGTCCCAGCACTTGGGAGGCAGAGGCAGGCGGATTTCTGAGTTCGAGGCCAGCCTGGTCTACAGAGTAAGTTCCAGGACAGCCAGGGCTATACAGAGAAACCCTGTCTCAAAAAAAAACAAAAAACAAAAAACAAAAAAAATATATATATATATATATTTTTATGTGTATGTGCCTAAATGGGTTTGTGTTCAGGAACCTGCAGAAACCAGAAGAGGGCATTGGATCTCCTGGAGCTGGAGTTACAGGAGGTTATATGCTGCCATGTAGGTGCTAGGAACTAACTAAACCCAGGTTTTTTGCAAGAGCAAAAGAATTTCAGAGCCGTCTCTCTAGCCCATGTTCTTTTGGTCTCTCTCTTTAAATTTCTCTGAAATTCTTTTTATGGTTTGTTTTGAGACAAAGTCTTTCTTTGGAGCCCTAGCTGTCCTGGAACTCATTATATAGACCACACTGGCCTCCAGTTCACAGAGATCAACTCAGCTCTGCCTCCCAAGTGCTAGGATTACTTCTTTTTGTTAAAGAGTTGTGTGCGCATGTGTGTCTGTGTGTATATTCACACCTTTGCATGTTCATGTGGGTGAGGATTGTCCTCTGGCCAACCTCCACACACCCATTGGGAATGTGCCCATTCTAAGCCTGTGTTTTCTCATTAGGTCTATGGCACGCATTTTGAGGCAGAGTTTCAGGGAGGGTTTCTCTCATGGGTCAGTATCAGTATTTCCTATGTAGTTTTTTGTTGTTGTTGTTTTCGAGACAGGGTTTCTCTGTATAGCCTTGGTTGTCCTGGAACTCACTCGGTAGACCAGGCTGGCCTCGAACTCAGAAATCTGCCTGCCTCTGCCTCCCAAGTGCTGGAATCAAATGGTGCACCACCACTGTCTGGCTCCTACGTAGTTTTTGTCAACTTGACACAAGCTAGAGTCATCTGGGAAGAGGGAACCTCAACTCCCTCTTTCTAATCGAGAAAGTGCCTCCATTAGATTGACCTGTGAGGTATTTTCTTGGTTAATGACTGATGTGATGTGGGGCCAGCCCACTTGTGGGCAGTGCCACTCCTGGGCTGGTGGTCCTGGACAGTATAAGAAAAGCAAGCTGAGCAAGCCATGAAGAACAAGCCAGTAAGCAGCACCCCTCCGTGGCCGCTGCATCAGCTCCTGCCATGAGTTCCTGCTCTGACTCTCCTCAATGATGGGCTGTGATCCAGATAAGTAAGCCAAACAATCCTCCCCTCCCCAGGCAAAAGGACATTGTTAGGGCACAAGGGGATCGTGATGCTCACACTTCCCAGATGGGGTGGCAGAATCTGACCTAAAGGAACTTGGGAGCATGGCATACAGTCAAGTACTGTGAGGCCAAATACAAGAATAACTGTGTGTGTGTGTGTGTGTGTGTGTGTGTGTGTGTGTCCTGCTCCTGAGCTTCACCCTCAACTACAAACAAACATTGTACTCTGGCTAGGAAAAGTATTTTCTAAAACTGGGAATGGGTAAGGAACCAGAACTACAACTCTGAGACTGTATCTCCTAGGATGGAAAATAAGTAAATACACTGTAGATACTGAGGACCAGGACAAGAGTTACCCATACATAAAGGAGACATCCTAGAGTGTACCCAGGGGTGCCAGATCAGAATGGGAGATAAGTATGTGTGTGCACAAGCTAGCTACATGTGTGTGGTGCCTGGCCTGTTCTGCTGGAAAGTTCTGGAAACAACACCAGTAACAGCACCTTAACCAAGTAATCAAAACTGATGTCAGTAGCCATAAAGCACACCAACAGCAGAATTGCTGTGAGGTTTGTCTGTCTGTTTGCTTTGCTTTGGTTTTTATGTCACAGGGTTGTGTGTGTGTGTGTGTGTGTGTGTGTGTGTGTGTGTGTGTAACCCTAACTGGCCTGGAACTCACTCTGTAAACCACACTGGCCTCAAACTCAAAAATTCCCCTGAGATTAAAGGCATGTGCCACCACCACCCAGCATTTAAGTCTACATAGTGAGTTCCAGGCCAGCCATGGCTAAATAATGGGACCCTGTTTCAAAAACATGTTTTTCTTTTTTTTCAGTGAGTCCAGGGAGATGACTCATCCTGCAAAGAAGCGTTCTTGCTTTCTTTGGATAAGACTGGGGTTTGGTCCCCAACATCCATATTGGGTTCTTCCCAATACATTAGCTTGAGGAGATCCACTGCTGCCTCTGCCCCAGACACTTACATGAACATGCACATACTAACACACACACACACACACACACACACACACACACACACACAAAGTAAATCTTGTCAGGCATGCCTCAGCACCTCTGAGGCAAAGGCAGGCAGATCTACATAGTTTTAGACCAGCCAGAGGTAAATAGCAAGATTGCACATAAATAAATAAGAATAAAAATAAGTGTTTAAAATATATTATTATCGGGCAGTGGTGGTGCACGCCTTTAATCCCAGCACTTGGGAGGCAGAGGCAGGTGGATTTCTGAGTTCGAGGCCAGCCTGGTCTACAGAGTGAGTTCCAGGACAGCCAGGGCTACACAGAGAAACCCTGTCTCGAAAAACCAAATTAATTAGGGGCTGGAGAGAGAGCTCGGTAGGTAAGAACACATGTTGTTCTTGCAGAGGACCGGAGTTCAGTTCCACATGGTAGCTTATAACTGTTCATCACTCTATTCTAAGGGATTCAAGGCCTTCTGACCTCTTAGGTCATCAGGCATACATGTGAGCAAAACACTCATGTACATAAAATAAATCTAAAAAATCTAATATACATATTATTTATTATTATTGTGTTAGGGGATGCATGTGCCACACATGTGAGGTCAGGGGACAATTGTGGAGTCAGGTTTTTCCTTCTACTACCCAGGTCTCACGAACTGAGCTCAGGTCTCCAGGCTTTGCAACACGCACCTTACCACTGAGCCATCCACCAGCTACCAGAAAATTTTGACTTTTAACTTGGAAGCCTGCTAGCCTGGTTTGGATTATGTAGAAAGCAAAAGGCATGAAAGTCTACTGAAGGCCAGCATTGGTGGCACACGCCTTTAGTCCCAGAGGTAGAAGGATCTCTGTGAATTCAAAGCCAGCCTAGTCTACAGAGCAAGTTCTACTAGGATAGCCAGGGCTACATGGGGAAACCTGATCTTGAAAACAAAACAAAAATATTAAAGTCGGGGCTGGAGAGATGGTTCCGCATTTAAGAGCACTGACTGCTGCTCTTCTAGAGGTCCTGAGTTCAATTCCCAGCAACCACTTGGTAGCTCACAACCATCTGTAATTGGATGCAGTGCCCGCTTCTGGTGTGTCTGAAGGGAGCAACAGTGTACTTGCATTAAATAAATAAATCTTTTAAAAAAAATCAAAGTCTCCTGAGAGTGTCTATGTGATGCTCACCTGCCAGTCCCTCTTTGCTGGTGTCTTGGTTAGGGTTTACTGCTGTGAACAGACACCATGACCAAGGCAGCTCTTAAAGGGACAGCATTTAACTGGGGCTAGCTTATAGGTTCAGACGTTTAGTCCAGTATCATCAAGGCAGGAGCATGGCTGCATCCAGGCAGGCATGGTGCAGGAGGAGCTGAGAGTTCTCCATTTTCATCTGAAGGCTGCTAGCAGAAAACTCAATTCCAGACAGCTAGGATGAGGGTCTTAAAGCCCATACCCACAGTGACACATCTACTAACAACAGGGCCATACCTTCAAATAGTGCCACTCCCTGGGCCAAGCATACACAAACCATCACAGTAGGTCTGACCTATGAGGTCACAACTAAGAGGAAATGAATGGAATTCACTGTGGACATGATCCAGTGTTTCAAAGCATAATATGTGCCACAGAGAATGTGCTCAGTGGTCCAGTGCTTGATTTTATGGAGGAGGCTAAGGGAGAGGAAGCCCTCTGACCTGCTTTTAGTCACTGTGCTTTTGCTGTGAAGAGACACCTTGACCATGGCTACTCCCTGTGGGCTTGCTTACAGTTTCAGAGGGTTATCCATGATCATCGTGGCAGGGACATGACAGCACACAGGCAGACAGTGTGCTAAAGAAGTAGCAGAGAATTCTGCATCCTGATTCATAGACACACACACACACACACACAGAGACACACACACACACACACACAGATAGAGGTGGGGGAGGGGTTGGGCCTGACATAGGGTTTTGAAACTTCAAAGCCCAGCCCCAGTGACACTTCCTTCATCAAGGCCACACCTCCTAATCCTTATAATCTTTTCAAACAGTTCCACTCCCTGGTGACAAAGCATTTAAATATATGAGCTTACTCACATCACCAAATGACTGAAGTGAGCAGATGAGGGCCTTTCTCCTGAAGCTTGAGGAAGGCTACTCATGATCCAAGAGTTGCAATAACCCTGAGCTTAGATTATACAGCCAGTCTCCAAATTCCAGTGTCCCTGCCACCCCAAAAGCTGTATTTCCATGTCCCTCTTCCAAGAATAGTCTGTATGTTGCTAGGTGGTCAGGAGGCAGGTGTATGTGGGGGCATGATTTTGCAGGCAGTTTGTGAGGTTCCTGTGTTTTCTTATGGCTGCTTTGTAAAGTGCTGGAGGATCCAGGCATGTTGATATACATACATATATATGTATGTGTGTGTATGTGTGTATGTATGTATGTATGTATGTATGTGGGGAGGGTGGATGAGGCTTAGGGAGAAGAAGCCATCTAACCTGTTTTAGTCACTGTTCTATTTTACAAGACAGGATTCTCTGTATAGCCCTGGCTGTCCTGGAACTCACTCTATAGACTAAGCTGCCCTCAAGCTCAGAAATCCACCTGTCTCTGTCTCCCAAGTGCTGGGATTAAAAGCATGTGCCACTCCTGCCACCCCTCCCATCCTTTAAATATGTTTTAAGTTTATTCATTTTATTTTATTTCATGTGTGTGAGTGTTTTGCTGTATGACTGAGTGCCATGTGTTTTCCTTGTGCCAGGGAGGTCAGAGGAAGGGATGACCCTCGGAAGAGGGTCAGATCCTCTGGAACTGGAGGGATCGATAGTGAGCCACCTTGTGGGGGCTGGGAACTAGATCTGGATTCTCTGCAAGAGCAACAAATGGTCTCAACCACTGAGCCAGCTCTCTAGTGCCAACGATCTAAGTTCAAGGCTACCCGGGTATAGATAGCTAACTCCAGACTAGCCAGGGCTGCATAGTTAGAACCTGTCTCAAAACAAAAATGTTAAACCAGTACTGAAGGGTTAGTGGCGTGACTCACTAGGTAAAAGTGCATGCCCCCAAGCCTGGTGACCTGAGTTCACTCATCAGGACCCACAAAGGAGGAGGAAAGACCCACCTCCCACAAGTGGTCTATGGTACATGTGCACTCACACACTAAATAAGTAAGTAAATAAGTAAAGAAATAAATAAAATGAATGTATTAAAAAAAACAAAAGAACTAGCGGGCTAGAGAGTTGGTTCAGTGGTTCAGAACACTTGTTCTTATTACAAAGGACCCAGGTTTGATTCCCAGCACCCACATGGAGACTCACCATTCCCTTAGGCACCAGGCATGCATGTGGTGAACAGACAGCCACATAGGCAAAGCACTCATAGGAATAAAACAAACAAACAAACAAACAAAAAGCAAAGAAACAAAGGAAAGAAAATTTAACCCATGGCCTTTTATTTCTGGATGTCAGAAGTCCAAAATGGGTCTTATTGAGCTTTGATTCAAGTATCAGCTTCATTTTGTTTTGTTTGGGACAGGGTCTCGCTACATAACTCTGGCTGTCCTGGAGCTCACATAGAGTCCTCTGCCTCCCAATACTGGGACTAACCATGTGCTGTACCACCACGCTCAGCTGGAAGTATCAACATCTTTTTTAGCTGAGACTCACCTCCCTCCTTCACTTGGAAGGATATCCATGGTGGTGGCATTGTACCTACCTCATAACCCAGGATAATTTCTCTATGTTCAGATCAGGTGATTAGGAACCTTGCCACGTAAGGTAGCATATTTCTAGGTCCCAGGATCAGAGGCCATGACTCAGGAGACCATCACTGCCACTAAAGGCAGAGGAGGTGGGGGTTAGGGACTAGCCCTTCTGAGAACCCCTTCCCATGACTTCTAAGAACCCATGGAGGGTCTGAGAATTCTAATTCATACCTGGCTCCCAGGTCATCACAAAGGCAATTTTGTCGAGAAAAGGAGAATAGCAGTTTACCAGCTCTGGCTTTCCTGGCACTCACTTTGTAGACCAGGCTGGCCTCGAAATCACAGAGATTCACTAGCCTCTGCCTCCCAAGTGCTGGGATTAAAGTTGTGTGCCACCACCGCCTTATAAAAGCGTTTCTTGAAAAACAAAAAAATAGAGCCAGGCCTGGTATCAAGTTCCAGGATAGCCAGGGCTATTACAAAGAGAAACCTTGTCTTGAAAAACAAAAACAAATCAAAAGACAAAAAATAGAGTAAGAAGCCAAACATGGCTGCTCACAGCACTCAAAAGGCTGGGGCAGCAGAATTGTCATGTGTGTGAGGCCAGGTCCTGTCTCAAAACCAACCAACAAAGAATAGAGCTGGAGGGATCTTTCTGAGGACAGGGCTTCACTCTACAGCTCTAGCTGGCTTGGAACTTGCTATATAGCTCAGGCTGGCCTCAGAGGGCCAAGATTACATATGTATACCTACATCCCTGATTTTATCAGGTTGTTAGCTTAATTTATAACCTATAAATATTTGGATACCCAACAGGTGGCCCTCTATCTGCACTCCAGCCTTTGATCCTGCAAATGTTAGGGGTGAACCCAACCCAAGGCCACATTCTCCAGAGTGTTCGCATCAGGACACACACATCTGCTGTTTCTGCTGCTGCGTTCACGGGGCAGGTACACTCTTCCGGGGAGAAGAAAACAGGATATTACCACTTCCTCAACTTTGGCACTGTATGTCTCTGCCTGCCTCTTGGCTTTTACGAAGCTCCCTGACTAATTAGGGAGAGAAGTGTATCTGTACTACATGCTAGACAAGGGACCTAGCGCTCCTCTGCATGAACAAACCCATTCTTGAGGAGCTAGCCCTAAGCCTTCATTAGCTATGGCTTCCCCACACTCGGTTCCCTGCCTCTGCGCAGACCCATCCTGGACCTATCCAAGTGTTCATTTGTGGATTCCCCAAACACTTGTTTAATCCCTCTACCATGGCTACCAAGAAGGCTTAGTCACAGTCCATAAACTCAGGGGGCCCATGGGAAGCTAGAATTGAGTAAAGGCTTTTCAAAGCAAGGGATACACAAGCTGAGTCTATCAGGGTTGATGCTGGAATCTGGGCTTGACAGAAAGACCCTGAAGCTACAGTGGGGCAAGTTTGGAGTTCAAGTCTGTCACAGAGACTGGAACAGAGTACGAGGTTAAAAAAACAAAAAACAAAAAACAAAAAAAACAAAAAAACCCAAACAATCAAGCAAACAAAACAACAACAATAACAATAACAACCCGATGGGCAGAAGTGAAGCTTAAGGCATGGAGGGGCCAATGCTGTTGCACTGTTTGTGGGAGACATGAATACATGTCTGCTTACCTCAGATAGGGAACTGCTACATAAACAAGGAAGCTCTCAAGTCCAAGTAGATGAACCAGTGAGGTTGGTTCATTGTTCGTTTGAGACAGGGTCTCGCTATGTTGCCCTGGTTGGCTTTGAACTCACAGAGATTTGTCTGCATCTGTCTCCTCCTGTGTGCTGGGATTAAAGGCATATGCCACCATGCCTAGGTACCAATGAGTTTTATTGGTGTTACTTACAGGAGCAGAAATGACCCATCTGCCTCACCAAAACTCACCATAGTGTGGATCACAGCTCTAGAAATCTGGGGTGTACTGTACAACTTGCAGGCATCTGGTAAGGTTGGGGAGAGCCTCCTTTAGGTGGTTAGACTTTTCTGAGAGCATCTCCCAGCCATCCTTATTGCGTCTATAAACTTGAGGAGGAATAGTGCAATAGAATGTAGTCAATTTCAGGGACTTCCTGAGGCTACTGAGTTGTTAAATGGCTTCATTCTGAGATGGAGTGTTTGTTCTCTTCCCTGAAGATGGAAGTTGGCACAGAACACTGTGATAGGGTGCAGGCCCCACGAGAAAACTAAATAGTATTTGCCATGGCTCAGCAGGTAAAGGTGCTTGCCTACAAGCCAGAGGGCCTGGGTTTGATCCCTGGACTCATTCGGAAAAAAGACAGAACCAGCTCGCACAGCATGTCCTCTGCACGCCATATGCATGTGTGGCACACGCCTGCATCTTGCACAAAGATAAATATATAAACATAACTTTGAAAAAAAATTTTTTTTGGTTTTTCAACACAGGGTTTCTCTGTGTAGCCCTGGCTGTCCTGGAACTCACTCTGTAGACCAGGCTGGCCTCGAACTCAGAGGTCCTCCTGCCTCTGCCTCCCAAGTGCTGGGATTAAAGGCGTGCGCCACTACCACCCGGCTTGAAAAGATTTTTTAATTTCTCTTATATGTGGGAGTATTTTGCCGAGATGTACATCTATGAATCATGTGCATACCCAGGGCTTGGGACAGCAAGAAGACAAAGCTGAATCTTCCAACTCCTGGAGTTGGAGTTACAGATGTGTTAGGTCCTAAAGAAACCCAGGACGAATGGCTGAGGTGCCTAATATGTGAAAGCTGACCCTGGCTGCCAGGCTCTTCCATCGTTGCAAGTACTGGTTCCAGAGGGCTGGATCCTTTCTGCTCTTCAGCCCTACCCCGTACCAGCCCACCGCCTGGGCTTCGTTTCCCTTCCCCCAGCATTTTTTTTTTTTTTTTTTCTATTTCCAGCCATTTTGGCCATGGGCTCCCTTAGTCTTTTGGTTCTCTCACTCCCATGATTCCTCTGGGGTCTTCCCCTCTCTGGTCTCTCTTTTTTCACTTCCTCTCTTATTCTTCTCCTACCTCCTCCCATGGCCCTGATCTGTTCTGCTGGCCATGTTCAGTCTGGAATCTTCCAGAGGCCTCTGGATGTTCTCACTCTCATATCTACACTAAAAACTTCCTCAATCATTTCTAGAAGTGGCTGTGGCCTCATTTTCATTCAGCATGCTTGCGAGCCTCTATGTGGGTCCTGGGAATTGAGTCCCTGTCCTTTGAAAGAGCAAACCAGTACTGTTTATAGATTTATTTATTTTATGTATATGAGTACACTGTAGTTGTCTTTAGACACACCAGAAGAGGGCATCAGATCCCATTACAGATGGTTGTGAGGCACCATGTGGTTGTTGGGAATTGAACTCAGGACCTCTGGAAGAGCAGCCAGTGCTCTTAACCACTGAGCCATCTCTCCAGCCCGTAACCAGTACTCTTAACCACTGAACCACCATCCCTCCAGCCAGGCCCACCCATTTTTTTTTTTTTTTTTAATTTGTTTGTTTTCTGGAAGAGCAGTCAGTGCTCTTAACTGATGAGCCATCTCTCCAGCCCTTCCCCCCACCCTTTTGGTGTTTTCAATATATGTTTTCTCTGTGTAGCCTTGGCTATTCTAAAATTCAATCTATAAACCAGGCTGTCCTGGAACTCAGAGATCCACCTATCTCTGCTTCCCAAATGCTGGTACTAAAAGTGTGTGCCACCACCACCCAGCTCCTGCCCCCCTTTTTTGTTTTTAAAGAAGCCTGAAGGACTGGAGACTTGCTTCAAAGTTTAAAGGCTTTTGTTGCCAAGTCTCATGACCTGAGTTTGGTTTACAGGACCCACATGCTGTAAGGAGAGAACTGAATCCCACAAGCTATTCTGTAACTCCTATGAATCCTGTGGCATGAATGCATGCATGTATGCACATGTATACACACACACACACACACAGAGACAGACAAAGAAGAGTAGGAGGAGGAAGAGGAGGAGAAGAAAGAAGAAGAAAGAGCAGCAGCAGCAGCAGCTGTGTACACCACCAAAGAAGCCAGAAATTGTGTCTATAGCCCTAGAATCTGGTTGAGTAGGCCAGGGAAGGAGCTTGGGATGGGATAGGTGAGACAGGAGAATCCTGGGCTTGCTTGCTGGCCTGCCATTTGAGCTAAGTAGGTCAGTTTTAGGTCCAGGAGGAACTTGTCTCAAAATAATGTGAGGGGCTACTGAAGATACTCAGTACTGACCTCTGGCCTCTACACGTGTGTGCACTCCCTCACACATATACCAAGCACACACATATTTTTAAAAATTACAAGTCCTAACTGGGTGGTGGTGGTCCATACCTTAATCCCAGCACTCAGGAGGCTGAGGCAGGTGGATCTCTGTGGGTTCGAGGCCAGCCTGATTTACAGAGTTCCAGCCCAGCCAGGGCTATACAGGAAAAGTCTGTCTTGGAAAACAAAAACAAACAAAACAAACAAATTATGGGTTACTGGCCAATGGCTGCTTTGGTCAAACTTGCAATCCCAATACTTGGGAGGCAGCTGGAGGCTCGGATACATAGTGACTTTGATACCATCCTGGATTTAATGAGACCCTGCCTCAAAAACAAAATAAAACAAACATAAGGTTTGTGAACCTCAAGGCTGAAGAGCAGGTGTTGAGAGCAAAGGCGTGGCTCCCAGCCAGGGTGATTCTGGACATCCCGACCAGAGAACAGCCCCTAGGAGCCCCAGGGGCCTCTGAGAGGCTTTGCTTTGATTTGCATTTGAGAATCACTCTGATTTAACAGCTCTGCTGGAGAGGAATGGGGCAGGGACAGAGGTGCTTTAAGGGGTAATGGGCACATTGATCTAATAGAGAAAGTGAGAGCCCCGACAAAGGAATGGGGGAGGGGGCTTTCCAGGGGACTTAGGAAGGCACAACCAACGGGATCAGGAACTGCAGGTGTGTTGGGGGTAGGGACCAGGACACCCCCAACTTCTGACTTGAGTAGCCTGGTCTCTGCTGACTTTCTACCGGCTGAGGGTTTCCCTAAGCTTTTTGCCTCAGGTGCTGAGTAATTTTGTTACTTTCATTTCTTCTTCATGATCTTCTTATTTGTTCCACTTACTTGTGTGAGGCAGGGATTGTTCTGCTGACCTACACACAGACACACACACACACAAATACACACACACAAATACACACACATACACACAGATACACACAACACACACACAAGCACACTCCCATTGTTTACAGGAATAGAAGTGTGTGTTTCTGGAGTGGGAGAGTAGGTGAAACCACCGGGGTTGGAAGGCTAGGAGGGGAGCAACCCAGCTCCAGCCCAGCCGGATAGGACTGGTTTTCCAAGGGACGTTATGAAAACTCCTGGTTTAAAATTGGCAATTGGCTGGATTTCCTACAGGCTGTGAGAGCAAACAAAGCCTGCCAGCTGGCCATACTGAGCCCACACGCTGCTATCTCAGCTCCAGCCTTCCTGTGCTTGATGGAGCAAAAATATTTACCAAGTGTTACTCTGCCTGGAGCTGTTTCTGTCCAGGTCATGCTCATGGCTCTGTGGCAGCGAGCCTGCTGGATCGGCAGTCCCGTCAGGATTGAATCGAATCTGCTGAGGTTAGCCCTGGTGTCACTGTGCTTTTCAGTAAAGTCCCCCCAGCAGCAGAGGGTGAGCATCTTTTTATGTATTTATAGAACTTTCTTCTTGGGCTGGAGAGATGGCTCAGTACCTAAGAGCACGTGCTGTTCTTGCAGAGGAAGACACCTATGCCAGGTGCTTCGTAACCAATTATAACTCCTTCTAAACACACACATAGCATGCACACACAAAACAATTTAAAATAAATACATTAAAAAGTTTCTTCTTTCTTTCTTTCTTTCTTTCTTTCTTTCTTTCTTTCTTTCTTTCTTTTTGACAGAATCCCTAGTAGTCCAGGCTGACCTCAAACTTGTTATGTAGCCAAGGATGGATTTCAAGTTTCTGATCCTCCTGCCTCAACCTCATGAATTCTAGGATCATAAGTGTGTACCTCTAAACCCAGTTTTATGCAGTGCTGGAGATTGAACCAGGGCTGTGTGCATGCCAGCCAAAGACTTCCAACTAAACCACAGAACATTTGTTCCAGGCCTTTTAGATCTTCCTCTGGGTACTGTCAGACTAAGGGCAGGCTTTTGTTGTTGTTGTTGGAGTGACATTATATCCATCCACTAGACCAGACTCCTTGATTAGAGTTAGGCTGTTTGCATACCTCAGGAGGCCCAGTGTCCAGCCCTAGACCCTGACTCATATTGTGATAAATGTGAAAATGGGTCAGGGAGTGCAGCTTAGCAGTGAAGCTCGTGGCTAGCATGTGTGAGCCGCTGGGTTCCGGGACTGGAGAGAAGAAGCCTCAGTGGTTAACACTTGTTGCTTTTTCAGAAGATGGGATTTGGTCTCAGCACATACATGGTGGCTCACACCATTGCCAACTGTAACTAAGAAGAGAAAACAGAAAGAAGCATCAGGTTCCAGGACAGCCAGGGCTACACAGAGAAACCCTGTCTCGAAAAACAAAACAAACAAACAAACAAACAAACAAACAAAAAAGAAAAGAAAAAAAAAAAGAAAAAGAAAAAGAAAGAAAGAAGCATCAGAATTTTTAAAAAAGCGAAAGGATGAACACAGAGTCTGTCTTTAGGGCATTTTATGAATTAATGACTGATGGGAAAGAGTGCAACCCACTGTGAATGGCACCAGTAGGCAGGTGGGTTCTGTAAGAAAGCAGGCTGAACAGGCCACGAGGAGCAAGCCAGTAAGCAGCACCCCTGCAAGCCAGTAAGCAGCACCCCTCCGTGGCCTCTGCATCAGCTCCTGCCTTCAGGTTCCTGACCTGTGTGAGTTCCTGTCCTGACTTCCCTCACTGATGGACTAGAATGTGGAAATGTACTTCTTGCTGGGTGGTCGAGAGCACAAGGTACAGGGATAGAAAACCAAAATCAAAAATAAAAAAAAACCCTTTCCTCTCCAGCTTGTTTTTGGTCACGGTGTTTCATCATAATAATAGTAACCCTACCTAAGACAAGGGTCCTGATAGCTTCTGCTTTATCACCCAGGATTGGTTTTTTTTTAGTTTTTTTTTGTTTGTTTGTTTGTTTTTGTTTTTCAGAGACAGTGTTTCTCTGTGTAGCCCTGGTGGTCCTAGAATTCACTCTGTAGACTGAGTTTCAGGCTGGCCTCAAACTCAGAGATTCACCTGCCTCTCTCTCTCCTGAGTGCTGGGATTTAAGGATTACACACCACCATTGGCAGGCCACTCAAGAGTTCTTAACCTATTTTGTGCTGTTTGGAATTCTAAGAGCTTGTGATTTCACTGTAAAAGAAATCAACTATGTTAAAATGCTATTAAAATTATTCTTAGTGTCAGATAAGTAATTGCACAAAGGAGTTTGATTATGACAATATATACAATTATAATTTACTTATTTTTTTTATGTTTATTTTACATTCATAAGTGTTTTGCCTGCATGTATATCTGGACACCATTTGGATGCCTGGGACATGCAGAAGCCAGACAAAGACATCAAATTTCCTGGGAATGGAGTTGCAGATGGTTGTGAGCCACTGTGTGGGTGCTAAGAATTAAACCCAAGTCCTCTAGAAGAACAGCCAGTGCTCTTGACTGCTGAGCCATCTCTTCCAGGAAATCTATTATACACACACACACACACATATATGTATATATATATATATATACATATATGTGTGTGTGTGTGTGACATATGTGTGTGTGTGTGTGATATATATAATATATGTAATATATATACATATAT